>NC_090447.1:1476866290-1477175290 GCF_031143425.1 Pleurodeles waltl | reverse complement strand
TTTCTGCCGCAGAAATGTGAGGAACATGTGTTTTTCTAGCCAAATTTTGAGGTTTGCAAAGGATTCTGGGTAACAGAACCTGGTCCGAGCCCCACAAGTCACCCCATCTTGGATTTCCCTAGGTCTCTAGTTTTCAGAAATGCACAGGTTTGGTAGGTTTCCCTAGGTGCCGGCTGAGCTAGAGGCCAAAATCTACAGGTAGGCACTTCACAAAAATCACCTCTGTTTTCTTTAAAAAAAATGGATGTGTCCACGTTGCACTTTGGGGCGTTTGCTGTCGCGGGCGCTAGTCCTACCCACACAAGTGAGGTATCATTTGTATCGGGAGACTTGGGGGAACGCTGGGTGGAAGGAAATTTGTGGCTCCTCTCAGATTCCAGAACTTTCTGCCACAGAAATGTGAGGAACATGTGTTTTTTTAGCCAAATTTTGAGGTTTGCAAAGGATTCTGGGTAACAGAACCTTGTCCGAGCCCCACAAGTCACCCCATCTTGGATTCCCCTAGGTCTCTAGTTTTCAGAAATGCACAGGTTTGGTAGGTTTCCCTAGGTGCCGGCTGAGCTAGAGGCCAAAATCTACAGGTAGGCACTTCGCAAAAAATACCTCTGTTTTCTTTCAAAAATTTGGATGTGTCCACGTTGCGCTTTGGGGCGTTTCCTGTCGCGGGCGCTAGGCCTACCCACACAAGTGAGGTATCATTTTTATCGGGAGACTTGGGGGAACGCTGGGTGGAAGGAAATTTGTTGCTCCTCTCAGATTCCAGAACTTTCTGCCACAGAAATGTGAGGAACATGTGTTTTTTTAGCCAAATTTTGAGGTTTGCAAAGGATTCTGGGTAACAGAACCTGGTCCGAGCCCCACAAGTTACCCCACCTTGGATTCCCCTAGGTCTCTAGTTTTCAGAAATGCACAGGTTTGGTAGGTTTCCCTAGGTGCCGGCTGAGCTAGAGGCCAAAATCTACAGGTAGGTACTTCGCAAAAATCACCTCTGTTTTCTATAAAAAAATTGGATGTGTCGACGTTGCGCTTTGGGGCGTTTCCTGTCGCGGGCGCTAGGCCTACCCACACAAGTGAGGTATCATTTTTAATCGGGAGACATGGGGGCATGCTGGGTGGAAGGAAATTTGTGGCTCCTCTCAGATTCCAGAACTTTCTGCCACAGAAATGTGAGGAACATGTGTTTTTTTAGCCAAATTTTGAGGTTTGCAAAGGATTCTGGGTAACAGAACCTGGTCCGAGCCCCACAAGTCACCCCATCTTGGATTCCCCTAGGTCTCTAGTTTTCAGAAATGCACAGGTTTGGTAGGTTTCCCTAGGTGCCGGCTGAGCTAGAGGCCAAAATCTACAGGTAGGTACTTCGCAAAAATCACCTCTGTTTTCTTTAAAAAAATTGGATGTGTCAACGTTGCGCTTTGGGGCGTTTCCTGTAGCGGGCGCTAGGCCTACCCACACAAGTGAGGTATCATTTTTATCGGGAGACTTGGGGGAACGCTGGGTGGAAGGAAATTTGTGGCTCCTCTCAGATTCCAGAACTTTCTGCCACAGAAATATGAGGAACATGTGTTTTTTTAGCCAAAGTTTGAGGTTTGCAAAGGATTCTGGGTAACAGAACCTGGTCCGAGCCCCACAAGTCACCCCATCTTGGATTCCCCTAGGTCTCTAGTTTTCAGAAATGCACAGGTTTGGTAGGTTTCCCTAGGTGCCGGTTGAGCTAGAGTCCAAAATCTACAGGTAGGCACTTCGCAAAAATCACCTCTGTTTTCTTTCAAAAAATTGGATGTGTCCACGTTGCGCTTTGGGGCGTTTCCTGTTGCGGACGCTAGGCCTACCCACACAAGTGAGGTATCATTTTTATCGGGAGACTTGGGGGAACGCTGGGTGGAAGATAATTTGTTTCTCCTCTCAGATTCCAGAACTTTCTGCCACAGAAATGTGAGGAACATGTGTTTTTTTAGCCAAATTTTGAGGTTTGCAAAGGATTCTGGGTAACAGAACCTGGTCCGAGCCCCACACGTCACCCCATCTTGGATTCCCCTAGGTCTCTAGTTTTCAGAAATGCACAGGTTTGGTAGGTTTCCCTAGGTGCTGGCTAAGCTAGAGGCCAAAATCTACAGGTAGGCACTTCGCAAAAATCACTTCTGTTTTCTTTCAAAAAATTGGATGTGTCCACGTTGCGCTTTGGGGCGTTTCCTGTGGCGGACGCTAACCCTACCCACACAAGTGAGGTATCATTTTTATCAGGAGACTTGGGGGAACGCTGGGTGGAAGGAAATTTGTGGCTCCTCTCAGATTCCAGAACTTTCTGCCACAGAAATGTGAGGAACATGTGATTTTTTAGCCAAATTTTGAGGTTTGCAAAGGATTCTGGGTAACAGAACCTGGTCCGAGCCCCACAAGTCACCCCACCTTGGATTCCCCTAGGTCTCTAGTTTTCAGAAATGCACAGGTTTGGTAGGTTTTCCGAGGTGCCGGCTGAGCTAGAGGCCAAAATCTACAGGTAGGCACTTCGCAAAAATCACCTCTGTGTTCTGTAAAAAAATTGGATGTGTCCACGTTGCGCTTTGGGGCGTTTCCTGACGCGGGCGCTAGGCCTACCCACACAAGTGAGGTATCATTTTTATCGGGAGACTTGGGGGAACGCTGGGTGGAAGGAAATTTGTGGCTCCTCTCAGATTCCAGAACTTTCTGCCGCAGAAATGTGAGGAACATGTGTTTTTTTAGCCAAATTTTGAGGTTTGCAAAGGATTCTGGGTAACAGAACCTGGTCCGAGCCCCACAAGTCACCCCATCTTGGATTCCCCTAGGTCTCTAATTTTCAGAAATGCACAGGTTTGGTAGGTTTCCCTAGGTGCTGGCTGAGCTAGAGTCCAAAATCTACAGGTAGGCACTTCGCAAAAAAGACCTCTGTTTTCTTTCAAAAATGTGGATGTGTCCACGTTACGCTTTGGGGCGTTTCCTGTCGCGGGCGCTAGGCCTACCCACACAAGTGAGGTATCATTTTTATCGGGAGACTTGGGGGAACGCTGGGTGGAAGGAAATTTGTGGCTCCTCTCAGATTCCAGAACTTTCTGCCACAGAAATGTGAGGAACATGTGTTTTTTTAAGCCAAATTTTGAGGTTTGCAAAGGATTCTGGGTAACAGAACCTGGTCCGAGCCCCACAAGTCACCCCATCTTGGATTCCCCTATGTCTCTAGTTTTCAGAAATGCACAGGTTTGGTAGGTTTCCCTAGGTGCCGGCTGAGCTAGAGGCCAAAATCTACAGGTTGGCACTTCGCAAAAATCACCTCTGTTTTCTTTCAAAAAATTGGATGTGTCCACATTGCGCTTTTGGGCGTTTCCTGTCACGGGCGCTAGGCCTACCCACAAAAGTGAGGTATCATTTTTATCGGGAGACTTGGGGGAACGCTGGGTGGAAGGAAATTTGTGGCTCCTCTCAGATTGCAGACTTTTCTGCCACAGAAATGTGAGGAACATGTGTTTTTTTAGCCAAATTTTGAGGTTTGCAAAGGATTCTGGGTAACAGAACCTGGTCCGAGCCCCACAAGTCACCCCACCTTGGATTCCCCTAGGTCTCTAGTTTTCAGAAATGCACAGGTTTGGTAGGTTTCCCTAGGTGCCGGCTGAGCTAGAGGCCAAAATCTACAGGTAGGCACTTCGCAAAACACACCTCTGTTTTCTTTCAAAAATTTGGATGTGTCCACGTTGCGCTTTGGGGCGTTTCCTTTCGCGGGCGCTAGGCCTACCCACACAAGTGAGGTATCATTTTTATCGGGAGACTTGGAGGAACGCTGGGTGGAAGGAAATTTGTGACTCCTCTCAGATTCCAGAACTTTCTGCCACAGAAATTTGAGGAACATGTGTTTTTTTAGCCAACTTTTGAGGTTTGCAAAGGATTCTGGGTAACAGAACCTGGTCCGAGCCCCACAAGTCACCCCATCTTGGATTCCCCTAGGTCTCTAGTTTTCAGAAATGCACAGGTTTTGTAGGTTTCCCTAGGTGCCGGCTGAGCTAGAGGCAAAAATCTACAGGTTGGCACTTCGCAAAAATCACCTCTGTTTTCTTTAAAAAAATTGCATGTGTCCACATTGCGCTTTCGGGCGTTTCCTGTCACGGGCGCTAGGCCTACCCACACAAGTGAGGTATCATTTTTATCGGGAGACTTGGGGGAACGCTGGGTGGAAGGAAATTTGTGGCTCCTCTCAGATTCCAGAACTTTCTGCCACAGAAATGTGAGGAACATGTGTTTTTTTAGCCAAATTTTGAGGTTTGCAAAGGATTCTGGGTAACAGAACCTTGTCCGAGCCCCACAAGTCACCCCATCTTGGATTCCCCTAGGTCTCTAGTTTTCAGAAATGCACAGGTTTGGTAGGTTTCCCTAGGTGCCGGCTGAGCTAGAGGCCAAAATCTACAGGTAGGCACTTCGCAAAAAACACCTCTGTTTTCTTTCAAAAATTTGGATGTGTCCACGTTGCGCTTTGGGGCGTTTCCTGTCGCGGGCGCTAGGCCTACCCACACAAGTGAGGTATCATTTTTATCGGGAGACTTGGAGGAACGCTGGGTGGAAGGAAATTTGTGACTCCTCTCAGATTCCAGAACTTTCTTCCACAGAAATGTGAGGAACATGTGTTTTTTTAGCCAACTTTTGAGGTTTGCAAAGGATTCTGGGTAACAGAACCTGGTCCGAGCCCCACAAGTCACCCTATCTTTTATTCCCCTAGGTCTCTAGTTTTCAGAAATGCACAGGTTTGGTAGGTTTCCCTAGGTGCCGGCTGAGCTAGAGGCCAAAATCTACAGGTAGGTACTTCGCAAAAATCACCTCTGTTTTCTTTAAAAAAATTGGATGTGTCCACGTTGCGCTTTGGGGCGTTTCCTGTCGCGGGCGCTAGGCCTACCCACACAAGTGAGGTATCATTTTTATCGGGAGACATGGGGGAATGCTGGGTGGAAGGAAATTTGTGGCTCCTCTCAGATTCCAGAACTTTCTGCCACAGAAATGTGAGGAACATGTGTTTTTTTAGCCAAATTTTGAGGTTTGCAAAGGATTCTGGGTAACAGAACCTGGTCCGAGCCCCACAAGTCACCCCATCTTGGATTCCCCTAGGTCTCTAGTTTTCAGAAATGCACAGGTTTGGATGGTTTCCCTAGGTGCCGGCTGAGCTAGAGGCCAAAATCTACAGGTAGGCACTTCGCAAAAAACACCTCTGTTTTCTTTCAAAAATTTGGATGTGTCCACGTTGCGCTTTGGGGCGTTTCCTGTCGCGGGCGCTAGGCCTACCCACACAAGTGAGGTATCATTTTTATCGGGAGACTTGGGGGAACGCTGGGTGGAAGGAAATTTGTTGCTCCTCTCAGATTCCAGAACTTTCTGCCACAGAAATGTGAGGAACATGTGTTTTTTTAGCCAAATTTTGAGGTTTGCAAAGGATTCTGGGTAACAGAACCTGGTCCGAGCCCCACAAGTTACCCCACCTTGGATTCCCCTAGGTCTCTAGTTTTCAGAAATGCACAGGTTTGGTAGGTTTCCCTAGGTGCCGGCTGAGCTAGAGGCCAAAATCTACAGGTAGGTACTTCGCAAAAATCACCTCTGTTTTCTATAAAAAAATTGGATGTGTCGACGTTGCGCTTTGGGGCGTTTCCTGTCGCTTGCGCTAGGCCTACCCACACAAGTGAGGTATCATTTTTAATCGGGAGACATGGGGGCATGCTGGGTGGAAGGAAATTTGTGGCTCCTCTCAGATTCCAGAACTTTCTGCCACAGAAATGTGAGGAACATGTGTTTTTTTAGCCAAATTTTGAGGTTTGCAAAGGATTCTGGGTAACAGAACCTGGTCCGAGCCCCACAAGTCACCCCATCTTGGATTCCCCTAGCTCTCTAGTTTTCAGAAATGCACAGGTTTGGTAGGTTTCCCTAGGTGCCGGCTGAGCTAGAGGCCAAAATCTACAGGTAGGCACTTCGCAAAAATCACCTCTGTTTTCTTTAAAAAAATTGGATGTGTCAACGTTGCGCTTTGGGGCGTTTCCTGTAGCGGGCGCTAGGCCTACCCACAGAAGTGAGGTATCATTTTTATCGGGAGACTTGGGGGAACGCTGGGTGGAAGGAAATTTGTTGCTCCTCTCAGATTCCAGAACTTTCTGCCACAGAAATGTGAGAAACATGTGTTTTTTTAGCCAAATTTTGAGGTTTGCAAAGGATTCTGGGTAACAGAACCTGGTCCGAGCCCCACAAGTCACCCCATCTTGGATTCCCCTAGGTCTCTAGTTTTCAGAAATGCACAGGTTTGGATGGTTTCCCTAGGTGCCGGCTGAGCTAGAGGCCAAAATCTACAGGTTCGCAAAAAACACCTCTGTTTTCTTTCAAAAATTTAAATGTGTCCACGTTGCGCTTTGGGGCGTTTCCTGTCGCGGGCGCTAGGCCTACCCATACAAGTGAGGTATCATTTTTATCGGGAGACTTGGGGGAACGCTGGGTGGAAGGAAATTTGTGGCTCCTCTCAGATTCCAGAACTTTCTGCCACAGAAATATGAGGAACATGTGTTTTTTTAGCCAAAGTTTGAGGTTTGCAAAGGATTCTGGGTAACAGAACCTGGTCCGAGCCCCACAAGTCACCCCATCTTGGATTCCCCTAGGTCTCTAGTTTTCAGAAATGCACAGGTTTGGTAGGTTTCCCTAGGTGCCGGTTGAGCTAGAGTCCAAAATCTACAAGTAGGCACTTCGCAAAAATCACCTCTGTTTTCTTTCAAAAAATTGGATGTGTCCACGTTGCGCTTTGGGGCGTTTCCTGTTGCGGACGCTAGGCCTACCCACACAAGTGAGGTATCATTTTTATCGGGAGACTTGGGGGAACGCTGGGTGGAAGATAATTTGTTTCTCCTCTCAGATTCCAGAACTTTCTGCCACAGAAATGTGAGGAACATGTGTTTTTTTAGCCAAATTTTGAGGTTTGCAAAGGATTCTGGGTAACAGAACCTGGTCCGAGCCCCACACGTCACCCCATCTTGGATTCCCCTAGGTCTCTAGTTTTCAGAAATGCACAGGTTTGGTAGGTTTCCCTAGGTGCTGGCTAAGCTAGAGGCCAAAATCTACAGGTAGGCACTTCGCAAAAATCACCTCTGTTTTCTTTCAAAAAATTGGATGTGTCCACGTTGCGCTTTGGGGCGTTTCCTGTGGCGGACGCTAACCCTACCCACACAAGTGAGGTATCATTTTTATCAGGAGACTTGGGGGAACGCTGGGTGGAAGGAAATTTGTGGCTCCTCTCAGATTCCAGAACTTTCTGCCACAGAAATGTGAGGAACATGTGATTTTTTAGCCAAATTTTGAGGTTTGCAAAGGATTCTGGGTAACAGAACCTGGTCCGAGCCCCACAAGTCACCCCACCTTGGATTCCCCTAGGTCTCTAGTTTTCAGAAATGCACAGGTTTGGTAGGTTTTCCGAGGTGCCGGCTGAGCTAGAGGCGAAAATCTACAGGTAGGCACTTCGCAAAAATCACCTCTGTGTTCTGTAAAAAAATTGGATGTGTCCACGTTGCGCTTTGGGGCGTTTCCTGACGCGGGCGCTAGGCCTACCCACACAAGTGAGGTATCATTTTTATCGGGAGACTTGGGGGAACGCTGGGTGGAAGGAAATTTGTGGCTCCTCTCAGATTCCAGAACTTTCTGCCGCAGAAATGTGAGGAACATGTGTTTTTTTAGCCAAATTTTGAGGTTTGCAAAGGATTCTGGGTAACAGAACCTGGTCCGAGCCCCACAAGTCACCCCATCTTGGATTTCCCTAGGTCTCTAGTTTTCAGAAATGCACAGGTTTGGTAGGTTTCCCTAGGTGCCGGCTGAGCTAGAGGCCAAAATCTACAGGTAGGCACTTCGCAAAAATCACCTCTGTTTTCTTTAAAAAAAATGGATGTGTCCACGTTGCGCTTTGGGGCGTTTCCTGTCGCGGGCGCTAGGCCTACCCACACAAGTGAGGTATCATTTTTATCGGGAGACATGGGGGAATGCTGGGTGGAAGGAAATTTGTGGCTCCTCTCAGATTCCAGAACTTTCTGCCACAGAAATGTGAGGAACATGTGTTTTTTTAGCCAAATTTTCAGGTTTGCAAAGGATTCTGGGTAACAGAACCTGGTCCGAGCCCCACAAGTCACCCCATCTTGGATTCCCCTAGGTCTCTAGTTTTCAGAAATGCACAGGTTTGGATGGTTTCCCTAGGTGCCGGCTGAGCTAGAGGCCAAAATCTACAGGTAGGCACTTCGCAAAAAACACCTCTGTTTTCTTTCAAAAATTTGGATGTGTCCACGTTGCGCTTTGGGGTGTTTCCTGTCGCGGGCGCTAGGCCTACCCACACAAGTAAGGTATCATTTTTATCGGGAGACTTGGGGGAACGCTGGGTGGAAGGAAATTTGTGGCTCCTCTCAGATTCCAGAACTTTCTGCCACAGAAATGTGAGGAACATGTGTTTTTTTAGCCAAATTTTGAGGTTTGCAAAGGATTCTGGGTAACAGAACCTGGTCCGAGCCCCACAAGTCACCCCATCTTTGATTCCCCTAGGTCTCTAGTTTTCAGAAATGCACAGGTTTGGTAGGGTTTCCGAGGTGCCGGCTGAGCTAGAGGCCAAAATCTACAGGTAGGCACTTCGCAAAAATCACCTCTGTGTTCTTTAAAAAAACTTGGATGTGTCCACGTTGCGCTTTGGGGCGTTTCCTGACGCGGGCGCTAGGCCTACCCACACAAGTGAGGTATCATTTTTATCGGGAGACTTGGGGGAACGCTGGGTGGAAGGAAATTTGTGGCTCCTCTCAGATTCCAGAACTTTCTGCCGCAGAAATGTGAGGAACATGTGTTTTTCTAGCCAAATTTTGAGGTTTGCAAAGGATTCTGGGTAACAGAACCTGGTCCGAGCCCCACAAGTCACCCCATCTTGGATTTCCCTAGGTCTCTAGTTTTCAGAAATGCACAGGTTTGGTAGGTTTCCCTAGGTGCTGGCTGAGCTAGAGGCCAAAATCTACAGGTAGGCACTTCACAAAAATCACCTCTGTTTTCTTTAAAAAAAATGGATGTGTCCACGTTGCACTTTGGGGCGTTTGCTGTCGCGGGCGCTAGTCCTACCCACACAAGTGAGGTATCATTTGTATCGGGAGACTTGGGGGAACGCTGGGTGGAAGGAAATTTGTGGCTCCTCTCAGATTCCAGAACTTTCTGCCACAGAAATGTGAGGAACATGTGTTTTTTTAGCCAAATTTTGAGGTTTGCAAAGGATTCTGGGTAACAGAACCTTGTCCGAGCCCCACAAGTCACCCCATCTTGGATTCCCCTAGGTCTCTAGTTTTCAGAAATGCACAGGTTTGGTAGGTTTCCCTAGGTGCCGGCTGAGCTAGAGGCCAAAATCTACAGGTAGGCACTTCGCAAAAAATACCTCTGTTTTCTTTCAAAAATTTGGATGTGTCCACGTTGCGCTTTGGGGCGTTTCCTGTCGCGGGCGCTAGGCCTACCCACACAAGTGAGGTATCATTTTTATCGGGAGACTTGGGGGAACGCTGGGTGGAAGGAAATTTGTTGCTCCTCTCAGATTCCAGAACTTTCTGCCACAGAAATGTGAGGAACATGTGTTTTTTTAGCCAAATTTTGAGGTTTGCAAAGGATTCTGGGTAACAGAACCTGGTCCGAGCCCCACAAGTTACCCCACCTTGGATTCCCCTAGGTCTCTAGTTTTCAGAAATGCACAGGTTTGGTAGGTTTCCCTAGGTGCCGGCTGAGCTAGAGGCCAAAATCTACAGGTAGGTACTTCGCAAAAATCACCTCTGTTTTCTATAAAAAAATTGGATGTGTCGACGTTGCGCTTTGGGGCGTTTCCTGTCGCGGGCGCTAGGCCTACCCACACAAGTGAGGTATCATTTTTAATCGGGAGACATGGGGGCATGCTGGGTGGAAGGAAATTTGTGGCTCCTCTCAGATTCCAGAACTTTCTGCCACAGAAATGTGAGGAACATGTGTTTTTTTAGCCAAATTTTGAGGTTTGCAAAGGATTCTGGGTAACAGAACCTGGTCCGAGCCCCACAAGTCACCCCATCTTGGATTCCCCTAGGTCTCTAGTTTTCAGAAATGCACAGGTTTGGTAGGTTTCCCTAGGTGCCGGCTGAGCTAGAGGCCAAAATCTACAGGTAGGTACTTCGCAAAAATCACCTCTGTTTTCTTTAAAAAAATTGGATGTGTCAACGTTGCGCTTTGGGGCGTTTCCTGTAGCGGGCGCTAGGCCTACCCACACAAGTGAGGTATCATTTTTATCGGGAGACTTGGGGGAACGCTGGGTGGAAGGAAATTTGTTGCTCCTCTCAGATTCCAGAACTTTCTGCCACAGAAATGTGAGGAACATGTGTTTTTTTAGCCAAATTTTGAGGTTTGCAAAGGATTCTGGGTAACAGAACCTGGTCCGAGCCCCACAAGTCACCCCATCTTGGATTCCCCTAGGTCTCTAGTTTTCAGAAATGCACAGGTTTGGATGGTTTCCCTAGGTGCCGGCTGAGCTAGAGGCCAAAATCTACAGGTTCGCAAAAAACACCTCTGTTTTCTTTCAAAAATGTAAATGTGTCCACGTTGCGCTTTGGGGCGTTTCCTGTCGCGGGCGCTAGGCCTACCCATACAAGTGAGGTATCATTTTTATCGGGAGACTTGGGGGAACGCTGGGTGGAAGGAAATTTGTGGCTCCTCTCAGATTCCAGAACTTTCTGCCACAGAAATATGAGGAACATGTGTTTTTTTAGCCAAAGTTTGAGGTTTGCAAAGGATTCTGGGTAACAGAACCTGGTCCGAGCCCCACAAGTCACCCCATCTTGGATTCCCCTAGGTCTCTAGTTTTCAGAAATGCACAGGTTTGGTAGGTTTCCCTAGGTGCCGGTTGAGCTAGAGTCCAAAATCTACAGGTAGGCACTTCGCAAAAATCACCTCTGTTTTCTTTCAAAAAATTGGATGTGTCCACGTTGCGCTTTGGGGCGTTTCCTGTTGCGGACGCTAGGCCTACCCACACAAGTGAGGTATCATTTTTATCGGGAGACTTGGGGGAACGCTGGGTGGAAGATAATTTGTTTCTCCTCTCAGATTCCAGAACTTTCTGCCACAGAAATGTGAGGAACATGTGTTTTTTTAGCCAAATTTTGAGGTTTGCAAAGGATTCTGGGTAACAGAACCTGGTCCGAGCCCCACACGTCACCCCATCTTGGATTCCCCTAGGTCTCTAGTTTTCAGAAATGCACAGGTTTGGTAGGTTTCCCTAGGTGCTGGCTAAGCTAGAGGCCAAAATCTACAGGTAGGCACTTCGCAAAAATCACCTCTGTTTTCTTTCAAAAAATTGGATGTGTCCACGTTGCGCTTTGGGGCGTTTCCTGTGGCGGACGCTAACCCTACCCACACAAGTGAGGTATCATTTTTATCAGGAGACTTGGGGGAACGCTGGGTGGAAGGAAATTTGTGGCTCCTCTCAGATTCCAGAACTTTCTGCCACAGAAATGTGAGGAACATGTGATTTTTTAGCCAAATTTTGAGGTTTGCAAAGGATTCTGGGTAACAGAACCTGGTCCGAGCCCCACAAGTCACCCCACCTTGGATTCCCCTAGGTCTCTAGTTTTCAGAAATGCACAGGTTTGGTAGGTTTTCCGAGGTGCCGGCTGAGCTAGAGGCGAAAATCTACAGGTAGGCACTTCGCAAAAATCACCTCTGTGTTCTGTAAAAAAATTGGATGAGTCCACGTTGCGCTTTGGGGCGTTTCCTGACGCGGGCGCTAGGCCTACCCACACAAGTGAGGTATCATTTTTATCGGGAGACTTGGGGGAACGCTGGGTGGAAGGAAATTTGTGGCTCCTCTCAGATTCCAGAACTTTCTGCCGCAGAAATGTGAGGAACATGTGTTTTTTTAGCCAAATTTTGAGGTTTGCAAAGGATTCTGGGTAACAGAACCTGGTCCGAGCCCCACAAGTCACCCCATCTTGGATTTCCCTAGGTCTCTAGTTTTCAGAAATGCACAGGTTTGGTAGGTTTCCCTAGGTGCCGGCTGAGCTAGAGGCCAAAATCTACAGGTAGGCACTTCGCAAAAATCTCCTCTGTTTTCTTTAAAAAAAATGGATGTGTCCACGTTGCGCTTTGGGGCGTTTGCTGTCGCGGGCGCTAGGCCTACCCACACAAGTGAGGTATCATTTTTATCGGGAGACTTGGGGGAACGCTGGGTGGAAGGAAATTTGTGGCTCCTCTCAGATTCCAGAACTTTCTGCCACAGAAATGTGAGGAACATGTGTTTTTTTAGCCAACTTTTGAGGTTTGCAAAGGATTCTGGGTAACAGAACCTGGTCCGAGCCCCACAAGTCACCCCATCTTGGATTCCCCTAGGTCTCTAGTTTTCAGAAATGCACAGGTTTGGTAGGTTTCCCTAGGTGCCGGCTGAGCTAGAGGCCAAAATCTACAGGTAGGTACTTCGCAAAAATCACCTCTGTTTTCTTTAAAAAAATTGGATGTGTCCACGTTGCGCTTTGGGGCGTTTCCTGTCGCGGGCGCTAGGCCTACCCACACAAGTGAGGTATCATTTTTATCGGGAGACATGGGGGAATGCTGGGTGGAAGGAAATTTGTGGCTCCTCTCAGATTCCAGAACTTTCTGCCACAGAAATGTGAGGAACATGTGTTTTTTTAGCCAAATTTTCAGGTTTGCAAAGGATTCTGGGTAACAGAACCTGGTCCGAGCCCCACAAGTCACCCCATCTTGGATTCCCCTAGGTCTCTAGTTTTCAGAAATGCACAGGTTTGGATGGTTTCCCTAGGTGCCGGCTGAGCTAGAGGCCAAAATCTACAGGTAGGCACTTCGCAAAAAACACCTCTGTTTTCTTTCAAAAATTTGGATGTGTCCACGTTGCGCTTTGGGGTGTTTCCTGTCGCGGGCGCTAGGCCTACCCACACAAGTGAGGTATCATTTTTATCGGGAGACTTGGGGGAACGCTGGGTGGAAGGAAATTTGTGGCTCCTCTCAGATTCCAGAACTTTCTGCCACAGAAATGTGAGGAACATGTGTTTTTTTAGCCAAATTTTGAGGTTTGCAAAGGATTCTGGGTAACAGAACCTGGTCCGAGCCCCACAAGTCACCCCATCTTTGATTCCCCTAGGTCTCTAGTTTTCAGAAATGCACAGGTTTGGTAGGGTTTCCGAGGTGCCGGCTGAGCTAGAGGCCAAAATCTACAGGTAGGCACTTCGCAAAAATCACCTCTGTGTTCTTTAAAAAAACTTGGATGTGTCCACGTTGCGCTTTGGGGCGTTTCCTGACGCGGGCGCTAGGCCTACCCACACAAGTGAGGTATCATTTTTATCGGGAGACTTGGGGGAACGCTGGGTGGAAGGAAATTTGTGGCTCCTCTCAGATTCCAGAACTTTCTGCCGCAGAAATGTGAGGAACAAGTGTTTTTCTAGCCAAATTTTGAGGTTTGCAAAGGATTCTGGGTAACAGAACCTGGTCCGAGCCCCACAAGTCACCCCATCTTGGATTTCCCTAGGTCTCTAGTTTTCAGAAATGCACAGGTTTGGTAGGTTTCCCTAGGTGCCGGCTGAGCTAGAGGCCAAAATCTACAGGTAGGCACTTCACAAAAATCACCTCTGTTTTCTTTAAAAAAAATGGATGTGTCCACGTTGCACTTTGGGGCGTTTGCTGTCGCGGGCGCTAGTCCTACCCACACAAGTGAGGTATCATTTGTATCGGGAGACTTGGGGGAACGCTGGGTGGAAGGAAATTTGTGGCTCCTCTCAGATTCCAGAACTTTCTGCCACAGAAATGTGAGGAACATGTGTTTTTTTAGCCAAATGTTGAGGTTTGCAAAGGATTCTGGGTAACAGAACCTGGTCCGAGCCCCACAAGTCACCCCATCTTGGATTCCCCTAGGTCTCTAGTTTTCAGAAATGCACAGGTTTTGTAGGTTTCCCTAGGTGCCGGCTGAGCTAGAGGCAAAAATCTACAGGTTGGCACTTCGCAAAAATCACCTCTGTTTTCTTTAAAAAAATTGCATGTGTCCACATTGCGCTTTCGGGCGTTTCCTGTCACGGGCGCTAGGCCTACCCACACAAGTGAGGTATCATTTTTATCGGGAGACTTGGGGGAACGCTGGGTGGAAGGAAATTTGTGGCTCCTCTCAGATTCCAGAACTTTCTGCCACAGAAATGTGAGGAACATGTGTTTTTTTAGCCAAATTTTGAGGTTTGCAAAGGATTCTGGGTAACAGAACCTGGTCCGAGCCCCACAAGTCACCCCATCTTGGATTCCCCTAGGTCTCTAGTTTTCAGAAATGCACAGGTTTGGTAGGTTTCCCTAGGTGCCGGCTGAGCTAGAGGCCAAAATCTACAGGTAGGCACTTCGCAAAAAACACCTCTGTTTTCTTTCAAAAATTTGGATGTGTCCACGTTGCGCTTTGGGGCGTTTCCTGTCGCGGGCGCTAGGCCTACCCACACAAGTGAGGTATCATTTTTATCGGGAGACTTGGAGGAACGCTGGGTGGAAGGAAATTTGTGACTCCTCTCAGATTCCAGAACTTTCTTCCACAGAAATGTGAGGAACATGTGTTTTTTTAGCCAACTTTTGAGGTTTGCAAAGGATTCTGGGTAACAGAACCTGGTCCGAGCCCCACAAGTCACCCCATCTTTTATTCCCCTAGGTCTCTAGTTTTCAGAAATGCACAGGTTTGGTAGGTTTCCCTAGGTGCCGGCTGAGCTAGAGGCCAAAATCTACAGGTAGGTACTTCGCAAAAATCAACTCTGTTTTCTTTAAAAAAATTGGATGTGTCCACGTTGCGCTTTGGGGCGTTTCCTGTCGCGGGCGCTAGGCCTACCCACACAAGTGAGGTATCATTTTTATCGGGAGACATGGGGGAATGCTGGGTGGAAGGAAATTTGTGGCTCCTCTCAGATTCCAGAACTTTCTGCCACAGAAATGTGAGGAACATGTGTTTTTTAAGCCAAATTTTGAGGTTTGCAAAGGATTCTGGGTAACAGAACCTGGTCCGAGCCCCACAAGTCACCCCATCTTGGATTCCCCTAGGTCTCTAGTTTTCAGAAATGCACAGGTTTGGATGGTTTCCCTAGGTGCCGGCTGAGCTAGAGGCCAAAATCTACAGGTAGGCACTTCGCAAAAAACACCTCTGTTTTCTTTCAAAAATTTGGATGTGTCCACGTTGCGCTTTGGGGCGTTTCCTGTCGCGGGCGCTAGGCCTACCCACACAAGTGAGGTATCATTTTTATCGGGAGACTTGGGGGAACGCTGGGTGGAAGGAAATTTGTTGCTCCTCTCAGATTCCAGAACTTTCTGCCACAGAAATGTGAGGAACATGTGTTTTTTTAGCCAAATTTTGAGGTTTGCAAAGGATTCTGGGTAACAGAACCTGGTCCGAGCCCCACAAGTTACCCCACCTTGGATTCCCCTAGGTCTCTAGTTTTCAGAAATGCACAGGTTTGGTAGGTTTCCCTAGGTGCCGGCTGAGCTAGAGGCCAAAATCTACAGGTAGGTACTTCGCAAAAATCACCTCTGTTTTCTATAAAAAAATTGGATGTGTCGACGTTGCGCTTTGGGGCGTTTCCTGTCGCGGGCGCTAGGCCTACCCACACAAGTGAGGTATCATTTTTAATCGGGAGACATGGGGGCATGCTGGGTGGAAGGAAATTTGTGGCTCCTCTCAGATTCCAGAACTTTCTGCCACAGAAATGTGAGGAAAATGTGTTTTTTCAGCCAAATTTTGAGGTTTGCAAAGGATTCTGGGTAACAGAACCTGGTCCGAGCCCCACAAGTCACCCCATCTTGGATTCCCCTAGGTCTCTAGTTTTCAGAAATGCACAGGTTTGGTAGGTTTCCCTAGGTGCCGGCTGAGCTAGAGGCCAAAATCTACAGGTAGGTACTTCGCAAAAATCACCTCTGTTTTCTTTAAAAAAATTGGATGTGTCAACGTTGCGCTTTGGGGCGTTTCCTGTAGCGGGCGCTAGGCCTACCCACACAAGTGAGGTATCATTTTTATCGGGAGACTTGGGGGAACGCTGGGTGGAAGGAAATTTGTTGCTCCTCTCAGATTCCAGAACTTTCTGCCACAGAAATGTGAGGAACATGTGTTTTTTTAGCCAAATTTTGAGGTTTGCAAAGGATTCTGGGTAACAGAACCTGGTCCGAGCCCCACAAGTCACCCCATCTTGGATTAACCTAGGTCTCTAGTTTTCAGAAATGCACAGGTTTGGATGGTTTCCCTAGGTGCCGGCTGAGCTAGAGGCCAAAATCTACAGGTTCGCAAAAAACACCTCTGTTTTCTTTCAAAAATTTAAATGTGTCCACGTTGCGCTTTGGGGCGTTTCCTGTCGCGGGCGCTAGGCCTACCCATACAAGTGAGGTATCATTTTTATCGGGAGACTTGGGGGAACGCTGGGTGGAAGGAAATTTGTGGCTCCTCTCAGATTCCAGAACTTTCTGCCACAGAAATATGAGGAACATGTGTTTTTTTAGCCAAAGTTTGAGGTTTGCAAAGGATTCTGGGTAACAGAACCTGGTCCGAGCCCCACAAGTCACCCCATCTTGGATTCCCCTAGGTCTCTAGTTTTCAGAAATGCACAGGTTTGGTAGGTTTCCCTAGGTGCCGGTTGAGCTAGAGTCCAAAATCTACAGGTAGGCACTTCGCAAAAATCACCTCTGTTTTCTTTCAAAAAATTGGATGTGTCCACGTTGCGCTTTGGGGCGTTTCCTGTTGCGGACGCTAGGCCTACCCACACAAGTGAGGTATCATTTTTATCGGGAGACTTGGGGGAACGCTGGGTGGAAGATAATTTGTTTCTCCTCTCAGATTCCAGAACTTTCTGCCACAGAAATGTGAGGAACATGTGTTTTTTTAGCCAAATTTTGAGGTTTGCAAAGGATTCTGGGTAACAGAACCTGGTCCGAGCCCCACACGTCACCCCATCTTGGATTCCCCTAGGTCTCTAGTTTTCAGAAATGCACAGGTTTGGTAGGTTTCCCTAGGTGCTGGCTAAGCTAGAGGCCAAAATCTACAGGTAGGCACTTCGCAAAAATCACCTCTGTTTTCTTTCAAAAAATTGGATGTGTCCACGTTGCGCTTTGGGGCGTTTCCTGTGGCGGACGCTAACCCTACCCACACAAGTGAGGTATCATTTTTATCAGGAGACTTGGGGGAACGCTGGGTGGAAGGAAATTTGTGGCTCCTCTCAGATTCCAGAACTTTCTGCCACAGAAATGTGAGGAACATGTGATTTTTTAGCCAAATTTTGAGGTTTGCAAAGGATTCTGGGTAACAGAACCTGGTCCGAGCCCCACAAGTCACCCCACCTTGGATTCCCCTAGGTCTCTAGTTTTCAGAAATGCACAGGTTTGGTAGGTTTTCCGAGGTGCCGGCTGAGCTAGAGGCCAAAATCTACAGGTAGGCACTTCGGAAAAATCACCTCTGTGTTCTGTAAAAAAATTGGATGTGTCCACGTTGCGCTTTGGGGCGTTTCCTGACGCGGGCGCTAGGCCTACCCACACAAGTGAGGTATCATTTTTATCGGGAGACTTGGGGGAACGCTGGGTGGAAGGAAATTTGTGGCTCCTCTCAGATTCCAGAACTTTCTGCCGCAGAAATGTGAGGAACATGTGTTTTTTTAGCCAAATTTTGAGGTTTGCAAAGGATTCTGGGTAACAGAACCTGGTCCGAGCCCCACAAGTCACCCCATCTTGGATTTTCCTAGGTCTCTAGTTTTCAGAAATGCACAGGTTTGGTAGGTTTCCCTAGGTGCCGGCTGAGCTAGAGGCCAAAATCTACAGGTAGGCACTTCGCAAAAATCACCTCTGTTTTCTTTAAAAAAAATGGATGTGTCCACGTTGCGCTTTGGGGAGTTTGCTGTCGCGGGCGCTAGGCCTACCCACACAAGTGAGGTATCATTTTTATCGGGATACTTGGGGGAACGCTGGGTGGAAGGAAATTTGTGGCTCCTCTCAGATTCCAGAACTTTCTGCCACAGAAATGTGAGGAACATGTGTTTTTTTAGCCAACTTTTGAGGTTTGCAAAGGATTCTGGGTAACAGAACCTGGTCCGAGCCCCACAAGTCACCCCATCTTGGATTCCCCTAGGTCTCTAGTTTTCAGAAATGCACAGGTTTGGTAGGTTTCCCTAGGTGCCGGCTGAGCTAGAGGCCAAAATCTACAGGTAGGTACTTCGCAAAAATCACCTCTGTTTTCTTTAAAAAAATTGGATGTGTCCACGTTGCGCTTTGGGGCGTTTCCTGTCGCGGGCGCTAGGCCTACCCACACAAGTGAGGTATCATTTTTATAGGGAGACATGGGGGAATGCTGGGTGGAAGGAAATTTGTGGCTCCTCTCAGATTCCAGAACTTTCTGCCACAGAAATGTGAGGAACATGTGTTTTTTTAGCCAAATTTTCAGGTTTGCAAAGGATTCTGGGTAACAGAACCTGGTCCGAGCCCCACAAGTCACCCCATCTTGGATTCCCCTAGGTCTCTAGTTTTCAGAAATGCACAGGTTTGGATGGTTTCCCTAGGTGCCGGCTGAGCTAGAGGCCAAAATCTACAGGTAGGCACTTCGCAAAAAACACCTCTGTTTTCTTTCAAAAATTTGGATGTGTCCACGTTGCGCTTTGGGGTGTTTCCTGTCGCGGGCGCTAGGCCTACCCACACAAGTGAGGTATCATTTTTATCGGGAGACTTGGGGGAACGCTGGGTGGAAGGAAATTTGTGGCTCCTCTCAGATTCCAGAACTTTCTGCCGCAGAAATGTGAGGAACATGTGTTTTTCTAGCCAAATTTTGAGGTTTGCAAAGGATTCTGGGTAACAGAACCTGGTCCGAGCCCCACAAGTCACCCCATCTTGGATTTCCCTAGGTCTCTAGTTTTCAGAAATGCACAGGTTTGGTAGGTTTCCCTAGGTGCCGGCTGAGCTAGAGGCCAAAATCTACAGGTAGGCACTTCACAAAAATCACCTCTGTTTTCTTTAAAAAAAATGGATGTGTCCACGTTGCACTTTGGGGCGTTTGCTGTCGCGGGCGCTAGTCCTACCCACACAAGTGAGGTATCATTTGTATCGGGAGACTTGGGGGAACGCTGGGTGGAAGGAAATTTGTGGCTCCTCTCAGATTCCAGAACTTTCTGCCACAGAAATGTGAGGAACATGTGTTTTTTTAGCCAAATTTTGAGGTTTGCAAAGGATTCTGGGTAACAGAACCTTGTCCGAGCCCCACAAGTCACTCCATCTTGGATTCCCCTAGGTCTCTAGTTTTCAGAAATGCACAGGTTTGGTAGGTTTCCCTAGGTGCCGGCTGAGCTAGAGGCCAAAATCTACAGGTAGGCACTTCGCAAAAAACACCTCTGTTTTCTTTCAAAAATTTGGATGTGTCCACGTTGCGCTTTGGGGCGTTTCCTGTCGCGGGCGCTAGGCCTACCCACACAAGTGAGGTATCATTTTTATCGGGAGACTTGGGGGAACGCTGGGTGGAAGGAAATTTGTTGCTCCTCTCAGATTCCAGAACTTTCTGCCACAGAAATGTGAGGAACATGTGTTTTTTTAGCCAAATTTTGAGGTTTGCAAAGGATTCTGGGTAACAGAACCTGGTCCGAGCCCCACAAGTTACCCCACCTTGGATTCCCCTAGGTCTCTAGTTTTCAGAAATGCACAGGTTTGGTAGGTTTCCCTAGGTGCCGGCTGAGCTAGAGGCCAAAATCTACAGGTAGGTACTTCGCAAAAATCACCTCTGTTTTCAATAAAAAAATTGGATGTGTCGACGTTGCGCTTTGGGGCGTTTCCTGTCGCGGGCGCTAGGCCTACCCACACAAGTGAGGTATCATTTTTAATCGGGAGACATGGGGGCATGCTGGGTGGAAGGAAATTTGTGGCTCCTCTCAGATTCCAGAACTTTCTGCCACAGAAATGTGAGGAACATGTGTTTTTTTAGCCAAATTTTGAGGTTTGCAAAGGATTCTGGGTAACAGAACCTGGTCCGAGCCCCAAAAGTCACCCCATCTTGGATTCCCCTAGGTCTCTAGTTTTCAGAAATGCACAGGTTTGGTAGGTTTCCCTAGGTGCCGGCTGAGCTAGAGGCCAAAATCTACAGGTAGGTACTTCGCAAAAATCACCTCTGTTTTCTTTAAAAAAATTGGATGTGTCAACGTTGCGCTTTGGGGCGCTTCCTGTAGCGGGCGCTAGGCCTACCCACACAAGTGAGGTATCATTTTTATCGGGAGACTTGGGGGAACGCTGGGTGGAAGGAAATTTGTTGCTCCTCTCAGATTCCAGAACTTTCTGCCACAGAAATGTGAGGAACATGTGTTTTTTTAGCCAAATTTTGAGGTTTGCAAAGGATTCTGGGTAACAGAACCTGGTCCGAGCCCCACAAGTCACCCCATCTTGGATTCCCCTAGGTCTCTAGTTTTCAGAAATGCACAGGTTTGGATGGTTTCCCTAGGTGCCGGCTGAGCTAGAGGCCAAAATCTACAGGTTCGCAAAAAACACCTCTGTTTTCTTTCAAAAATTTAAATGTGTCCACGTTGCGCTTTGGGGCGTTTCCTGTCGCGGGCGCTAGGCCTACCCATACAAGTGAGGTATCATTTTTATCGGGAGACTTGGGGGAACGCTGGGTGGAAGGAAATTTGTGGCTCCTCTCAGATTCCAGAACTTTCTGCCACAGAAATATGAGGAACATGTGTTTTTTTAGCCAAAGTTTGAGGTTTGCAAAGGATTCTGGGTAACAGAACCTGGTCCGAGCCCCACAAGTCACCCCATCTTGGATTCCCCTAGGTCTCTAGTTTTCAGAAATGCACAGGTTTGGTAGGTTTCCCTAGGTGCCGGTTGAGCTAGAGTCCAAAATCTACAGGTAGGCACTTCGCAAAAATCACCTCTGTTTTCTTTCAAAAAATTGGATGTGTCCACGTTGCGCTTTGGGGCGTTTCCTGTTGCGGACGCTAGGCCTACCCACACAAGTGAGGTATCATTTTTATCGGGAGACTTGGGGGAACGCTGGGTGGAAGATAATTAGTTTCTCCTCTCAGATTCCAGAACTTTCTGCCACAGAAATGTGAGGAACATGTGTTTTTTTAGCCAAATTTTGAGGTTTGCAAAGGATTCTGGGTAACAGAACCTGGTCCGAGCCCCACACGTCACCCCATCTTGGATTCCCCTAGGTCTCTAGTTTTCAGAAATGCACAGGTTTGGTAGGTTTCCCTAGGTGCTGGCTAAGCTAGAGGCCAAAATCTACAGGTAGGCACTTCGCAAAAATCACCTCTGTTTTCTTTCAAAAAATTGGATGTGTCCACGTTGCGCTTTGGGGCGTTTCCTGTGGCGGACGCTAACCCTACCCACACAAGTGAGGTATCATTTTTATCAGGAGACTTGGGGGAACGCTGGGTGGAAGGAAATTTGTGGCTCCTCTCAGATTCCAGAACTTTCTGCCACAGAAATGTGAGGAACATGTGATTTTTTAGCCAAATTTTGAGGTTTGCAAAGGATTCTGGGTAACAGAACCTGGTCCGAGCCCCACAAGTCACCCCACCTTGGATTCCCCTAGGTCTCTAGTTTTCAGAAATGCACAGGTTTGGTAGGTTTTCCGAGGTGCCGGCTGAGCTAGAGGCCAAAATCTACAGGTAGGCACTTCGCAAAAATCACCTCTGTGTTCTGTAAAAAAATTGGATGTGTCCATGTTGCGCTTTGGGGCGTTTCCTGACGCGGGCGCTAGGCCTACCCACACAAGTGAGGTATCATTTTTATCGGGAGACTTGGGGGAACGCTGGGTGGAAGGAAATTTGTGGCTCCTCTCAGATTCCAGAACTTTCTGCCACAGAAATGTGAGGAACATGTGTTTTTTTAGCCAAATTTTGAGGTTTGCAAAGGATTCTGGGTAACAGAACCTGGTCCGAGCCCCACAAGTCACCCCATCTTGGATTTCCCTAGGTCTCTAGTTTTCAGAAATGCACAGGTTTGGTAGGTTTCCCTAGGTGCCGGCTGAGCTAGAGGCCAAAATCTACAGGTAGGCACTTCGCAAAAATCACCTCTGTTTTCTTTAAAAAAAATGGATGTGTCCACGTTGCGCTTTGGGGCGTTTGCTGTCGCGGGCGCTAGGCCTACCCACACAAGTGAGGTATCATTTTTATCGGGAGACTTGGGGGAACGCTGGGTGGAAGGAAATTTGTGGCTCCTCTCAGATTCCAGAACTTTCTGCCACAGAAATGTGAGGAACATGTGTTTTTTTAGCCAACTTTTGAGGTTTGCAAAGGATTCTGGGTAACAGAACCTGGTCCGAGCCCCACAAGTCACCCCATCTTGGATTCCCCTAGGTCTCTAGTTTTCAGAAATGCACAGGTTTGGTAGGTTTCCCTAGGTGCCGGCTGAGCTAGAGGCCAAAATCTACAGGTAGGTACTTTGCAAAAATCACCTCTGTTTTCTATAAAAAAATTGGATGTGTCCACGTTGCGCTTTGGGGCGTTTCCTGTTGCGGACGCTAGGCCTACCCACACAAGTGAGGTATCATTTTTATCGGGAGACTTGGGGGAACGCTGGGTGGAAGATAATTTGTTTCTCCTCTCAGATTCCAGAACTTTCTGCCACAGAAATGTGAGGAACATGTGTTTTTTTAGCCAAATTTTGAGGTTTGCAAAGGATTCTGGGTAACAGAACCTGGTCCGAGCCCCACACGTCACCCCATCTTGGATTCCCCTAGGTCTCTAGTTTTCAGAAATGCACAGGTTTGGTAGGTTTCCCTAGGTGCTGGCTGAGCTAGAGGCCAAAATCTACAGGTAGGCACGTCGCAAAAATCACCTCTGTTTTCTTTCAAAAAATTGGATGTGTCCACGTTGCGCTTTGGGGCGTTTCCTGTTGCGGACGCTAACCCTACCCACACAAGTGAGGTATCATTTTTATCAGGAGACTTGGGGGAACGCTGGGTGGAAGGAAATTTGTGGCTCCTCTCAGATTCCAGAACTTTCTGCCACAGAAATGTGAGGAACATGTGATTTTTTAGCCAAATTTTGAGGTTTGCAAAGGATTCTGGGTAACAGAACCTGGTCCGAGCCCCACAAGTCACCCCACCTTGGATTCCCCTAGGTCTCTAGTTTTCAGAAATGCACAGGTTTGGTAGGTTTTCCGAGGTGCCGGCTGAGCTAGAGGCCAAAATCTACAGGTAGGCACTTCGCAAAAATCACCTCTGTGTTCTGTAAAAAAATTGGATGTGTCCACGTTGCGCTTTGGGGCGTTTCCTGACGCGGGCGCTAGGCCTACCCACACAAGTGAGGTATCATTTTTATCGGGAGACTTGGGGGAACGCTGGGTGGAAGGAAATTTGTGGCTCCTCTCAGATTCCAGAACTTTCTGCCGCAGAAATGTGAGGAACATGTGTTTTTTTAGCCAAATTTTGAGGTTTGCAAAGGATTCTGGGTAACAGAACCTGGTCCGAGCCCCACAAGTCACCCCATCTTGGATTTCCCTAGGTCTCTAGTTTTCAGAAATGCACAGGTTTGGTAGGTTTCCCTAGGTGCCGGCTGAGCTAGAGGCCAAAATCTACAGGTAGGCACTTCGCAAAAATCACCTCTGTTTTCTTTAAAAAAAATGGATGTGTCCACGTTGCGCTTTGGGGCGTTTGCTGTCGCGGGCGCTAGGCCTACCCACACAAGTGAGGTATCATTTTTATCGGGAGACTTGGGGGAACGCTGGGTGGAAGGAAATTTGTGGCTCCTCTCAGATTCCAGAACTTTCTGCCACAGAAATGTGAGGAACATGTGTTTTTTTTTAGCCAACTTTTGAGGTTTGCAAAGGATTCTGGGTAACAGAACCTGGTCCGAGCCCCACAAGTCACCCCATCTTGGATTCCCCTAGGTCTCTAGTTTTCAGAAATGCACAGGTTTGGTAGGTTTCCCTAGGTGCCGGCTGAGCTAGAGGCCAAAATCTACAGGTAGGTACTTCGCAAAAATCAGCTCTGTTTTCTTTAAAAAAATTGGATGTGTCCACGTTGCGCTTTGGGGCGTTTCCTGTCGCGGGCGCTAGGCCTACCCACACAAGTGAGGTATCATTTTTATCGGGAGACATGGGGGAATGCTGGGTGGAAGGAAATTTGTGGCTCCTCTCAGATTCCAGAACTTTCTGCCACAGAAATGTGAGGAACATGTGTTTTTTTAGCCAAATTTTCAGGTTTGCAAAGGATTCTGGGTAACAGAACCTGGTCCGAGCCCCACAAGTCACCCCATCTTGGATTCCCCTAGGTCTCTAGTTTTCAGAAATGCACAGGTTTGGATGGTTTCCCTAGGTGCTGGCTGAGCTAGAGGCCAAAATCTACAGGTAGGCACTTCGCAAAAAACACCTCTGTTTTCTTTCAAAAATTTGGATGTGTCCACGTTGCGCTTTGGGGTGTTTCCTGTCGCGGGCGCTAGGCCTACCCACACAAGTGAGGTATCATTTTTATCGGGAGACTTGGGGGAACGCTGGGTGGAAGGAAATTTGTGGCTCCTCTCAGATTCCAGAACTTTCTGCCACAGAAATGTGAGGAACATGTGTTTTTTTAGCCAAATTTTGAGGTTTGCAAAGGATTCTGGGTAACAGAACCTGGTCCGAGCCCCACAAGTCACCCCATCTTTGATTCCCCTAGGTCTCTAGTTTTCAGAAATGCACAGGTTTGGTAGGGTTTCCGAGGTGCCGGCTGATCTAGAGGCCAAAATCTACAGGTAGGCACTTCGCAAAAATCACCTCTGTGTTCTTTAAAAAAACTTGGATGTGTCCACGTTGCGCTTTGGGGCGTTTCCTGACGCGGGCGCTAGGCCTACCCACACAAGTGAGGTATCATTTTTATCGGGAGACTTGGGGGAACGCTGGGTGGAAGGAAATTTGTGGCTCCTCTCAGATTCCAGAACTTTCTGCCACAGAAATGTGAGGAACATGTGTTTTTCTATCCAAATTTTGAGGTTTGCAAAGGATTCTGGGTAACAGAACCTGGTCCGAGCCCCACAAGTCACCCCATCTTGGATTTCCCTAGGTCTCTAGTTTTCAGAAATGCACAGGTTTGGTAGGTTTCCCTAGGTGCCGGCTGAGCTAGAGGCCAAAATCTACAGGTAGGCACTTCACAAAAATCACCTCTGTTTTCTTAAAAAAAAATGGATGTGTCCACGTTGCACTTTGGGGCGTTTGCTGTCGCGGGCGCTAGTCCTACCCACACAAGTGAGGTATCATTTGTATCGGGAGACTTGGGGGAACGCTGGGTGGAAGGAAATTTGTGGCTCCTCTCAGATTCCAGAACTTTCTGCCACAGAAATGTGAGGAACATGTGTTTTTTTAGCCAAATTTTGAGGTTTGCAAAGGATTCTGGGTAACAGAACCTTGTCCGAGCCCCACAAGTCACCCCATCTTGGATTCCCCTAGGTCTCTAGTTTTCAGAAATGCACAGGTTTGGTAGGTTTCCCTAGGTGCCGGCTGAGCTAGAGGCCAAAATCTACAGGTAGGCACTTCGCAAAAAACACCTCTGTTTTCTTTCAAAAATTTGGATGTGTCCACGTTGCGCTTTGGGGCGTTTCCTGTCGCGGGCGCTAGGCCTACCCACACAAGTGAGGTATCATTTTTATCGGGAGACTTGGAGGAACGCTGGGTGGAAGGAAATTTGTGACTCCTCTCAGATTCCAGAATTTTCTGCCACAGAAATGTGAGGAACATGTGTTTTTTTAGCCAACTTTTGAGGTTTGCAAAGGATTCTGGGTAACAGAACCTGGTCCGAGCCCCACAAGTCACCCCATCTTGGATTCCCCTAGGTCTCTAGTTTTCAGAAATGCACAGGTTTGGATGGTTTCCCTAGGTGCCGGCTGAGCTAGAGGCCAAAATCTACAGGTAGGCACTTGGCAAAAAACACCTCTGTTTTCTTTCAAAAATTTGGATGTGTCCACGTTGCGCTTTGGGGTGTTTCCTGTCGCGGGCGCTAGGCCTACCCACACAAGTGAGGTATCATTTTTATCGGGAGACTTGGGGGAACGCTGGGTGGAAGGAAATTTGTGGCTCCTCTCAGATTCCAGAACTTTCTGCCGCAGAAATGTGAGGAACATGTGTTTTTTTAGCCAAATTTTGAGGTTTGCAAAGGATTCTGGGTAACAGAACCTGGTCCGAGCCCCACAAGTCACCCCATCTTGGATTCCCCTAGGTCTCTAGTTTTCAGAAATGCACAGGTTTGGTAGGTTTCCCTAGGTGCCGGCTGAGCTAGAGGCCAAAATCTACAGGTAGGTACTTTGCAAAAATCACCTCTGTTTTCTTTAAAAAAATTGGATGTGTCCACGTTACGCTTTGGGGCGTTTCCTGTCGCGGGCGCTAGGCCTACCCACACAAGTGAGGTATCATTTTTATCAGGAGACATGGGGGCATGCTGGGTGGAAGGAAATTTGTGGCTCCTCTCAGATTCCAGAACTTTCTGCCACAGAAATGTGAGGAACATGTGTTTTTTTAGCCAAATTTTGAGGTTTGCAAAGGATTCTGGGTAACAGAACCTGGTCCGAGCCCCACAAGTCACCCCATCTTGGATTCCCCTAGATCTCTAGTTTTCAGAAATGCACAGGTTTGGTAGGTTTCCCTAGGTGCCGGCTGAGCTAGAGGCCAAAATCTACAGGTAGGTACTTCGCAAAAATCACCTCTGTTTTCTTTCAAAAAATTGGATGTGTCAACGTTGCGCTTTGGGGCGTTTCCTGTCGCGGGCGCTAGGCCTACCCACACAAGTGAGGTATCATTTTTATCGGGAGACATGGGGGAATGCTGGGTGGAAGGAAATTTGTGGCTCCTCTCAGATTCCAGAACTTTCTGCCACAGAAATGTGAGGAACATGTGTTTTTTTAGCCAAATTTTGAGGTTTGCAAAGGATTCTGGGTAACAGAACCTGGTCCGAGCCCCACAAGTCACCCCATCTTGGATTCCCCTAGGTCTCTAGTTTTCAGAAATGCACAGGTTTGGATGGTTTCCCTAGGTGCCGGCTGAGCTAGAGGCCAAAATCTACAGGTTCGCAAAAAACACCTCTGTTTTCTTTCAAAAATGTAAATGTGTCCACGTTGCGCTTTGGGGCGTTTCCTGTCGCGGGCGCTAGGCCTACCCATACAAGTGAGGTATCATTTTTATCGGGAGACTTGGGGGAACGCTGGGTGGAAGGAAATTTGTGGCTCCTTCCAGATTCCAGAACTTTCTGCCACAGAAATATGAGGAACATGTGTTTTTTTAGCCAAAGTTTGAGGTTTGCAAAGGATTCTGGGTAACAGAACCTGGTCCGAGCCCCACAAGTCACCCCATCTTGGATTCCCCTAGGTCTCTAGTTTTCAGAAATGCACAGGTTTGGTAGGTTTCCCTAGGTGCCGGCTGAGCTAGAGTCCAAAATCTACAGGTAGACACTTCGCAAAAATCTACTCTGTTTTCTTTAAAAAAATTGGATGTGTCCACGTTGGGCTTTGGGGCGTTTCCTGTTGCGGACGCTAGGCCTACCCACACAAGTGAGGTATCATTTTTATCGGGAGACTTGGGTGAACGCTGGGTGGAAGATAATTTGTTTCTCCTCTCAAATTCCAGAACTTTCTGCCACAGAAATGTGAGGAACATTTGTTTTTTTAGCCAAATTTTGAGGTTTGCAAAGGATTCTGGGTAACAGAACCTGGTCCGAGCCCCACACGTCACCCCATCTTGGATTCCTCTAGGTCTCTAGTTTTCAGAAATGCACAGGTTTGGTAGGTTTCCCTAGGTGCCGGCTGAGCTAGAGGCCAAAATCTACAGGTAGGCACTTCGCAAAAATCACCTCTGTTTTCTTTCAAAAAATTGGATGTGTCCACGTTGCGCTTTGGGGCGTTTCCTGTTGCGGACGCTAACCCTACCCACACAAGTGAGGTATAATTTTTATCGGGAGACTTGGGGGAACGCTGGGTGGAAGGAAATTTGTGGCTCCTCTCAGATTCCAGAACTTTCTGCCACAGAAATGTGAGGAACATGTGATTTTTTAGCCAAATTTTGAGGTTTGCAAAGGATTCTGGGTAACAGAACCTGGTCCGAGCCCCACACGTCACCCCATCTTGGATTCCCCTAGGTCTCTAGTTTTCAGAAATGCACCGGTTTGGTAGGTTTCCCTAGGTGCCGGCTGAGCTAGAGGCCAAAATCTACAGGTAGGCACTTCGCAAAAATCACCTCTGTTTTCTTAAAAAAAATTGGATGTGTCCACGTTGCGCTTTGGGGCGTTTCCTGTTGCGGACGCTAGGCCTACCCACACAAGTGAGGTATCATTTTTATCGGGAGACTTGGGGGAACGCTGGGTGGAAGGAAATTTGTGGCTCCTCTCAGATTCCAGAACTTTCTGCCACAGAAATATGAGGAACATGTGTTTTTTTATCCAAATTTTGAGGTTTGCAAAGGATTCTGGGTAACAGAACCTGGTCCGAGCCCCACAAGTCACCCCACCTTGGATTCCCCTAGGTCTCTAGTTTTCAGAAATGCACAGGTTTGGTAGGTTTCCCTAGGTGCCGGCTGAGCTAGAGTCCAAAATCTACAGGTAGGCACTTCGCAAAAAACACCTCTGTTTTCTTTCAAAAATTTGGATGTGTCCACGTTGCGCTTTGGGGCGTTTCCTGTCGCGGGCGCTAGGCCTACCCACACAAGTGAGGTATAATTTTTATCTGGAGACTTGGGGGAACGCTGGGTGGAAGGAAATTTGTGGCTCCTCTCAGATTCCAGAACTTTCTGCCACAGAAATGTGAGGAACATGTGTTTTTTTTTAGCCAAATTTTGAGGTTTGCAAAGGATTCTGGGTAACAGAACCTGGTCCGAGCCCCACAAGTCACCCCATCTTGGATTCCTCTTGGTCTCTAGTTTTCAGAAATGCACAGGTTTGGTAGGTTTCCCTAGGTGCCGGCTGAGCTAGAGGCCAAAATCTACAGGTAGGTACTTCGCAAAAATCACCTCTGTTTTCTTAAAAAAAATTGGATGTGTCAACGTTGCGCTTTGGGGCGTTTCCTGTCGCGGGCGCTAGGCCTACCCACACAAGTGAGGTATCATTTTTATCGGGAGACATGGGGGAATGCTGGGTGGAAGGAAATTTGTGGCTCCTCTCAGATTCCAGAACTTTCTGCCACAGAAATGTGAGGAACATGTGTTTTTTTAGCCAAATTTTGAGGTTTGCAAAGGATTCTGGGTAACAGAACCTGGTCCGAGCCCCACAAGTCACCCCATCTTGGATTCCCCTAGGTCTCTAGTTTTCAGAAATGCACAGGTTTGGATGGTTTCCCTAGGTGCCGGCTGAGCTAGAGGCCAAAATCTACAGGTTCGCAAAAAACACCTCTGTTTTCTTTCAAAAATTTAAATGTGTCCACGTTGCGCTTTGGGGCGTTTCCTGTCGCGGGCGCTAGGCCTACCCATACAAGTGAGGTATCATTTTTATCGGGAGACTTGGGGGAACGCTGGGTGGAAGGAAATTTGTGGCTCCTCTCAGATTCCAGAACTTTCTGCCACAGAAATATGAGGAACATGTGTTTTTTTAGCCAAAGTTTGAGGTTTGCAAAGGATTCTGGGTAACAGAACCTGGTCCGAGCCCCACAAGTCACCCCATCTTGGATTCCCCTAGGTCTCTAGTTTTCAGAAATGCACAGGTTTGGTAGGTTTCCCTAGGTGCCGGCTGAGCTAGAGTCCAAAATCTACAGGTAGGCACTTCGCAAAAATCAACTCTGTTTTCTTTCAAAAAATTGGATGTGTCCACGTTGCGCTTTGGGGCGTTTCCTGTTGCGGACGCTAGGCCTACCCACACAAGTGACGTATCATTTTTATCGGGAGACTTGGGGGAACGCTGGGTGGAAGATAATTTGTTTCTCCTCTCAGATTCCAGAACTTTCTGCCCCAGAAATGTGAGGAACATGTGTTTTTTTAGCCAAATTTTGAGGTTTGCAAAGGATTCTGGGTAACAGAACCTGGTCCGAGCCCCACACGTCACCCCATCTTGGATTCCCCTAGGTCTCTAGTTTTCAGAAATGCACAGGTTTGGTAGGTTTCCCTAGGTGGCGGCTGAGCTAGAGGCCAAAATCTACAGGTAGGCACTTCGCTAAAATCACCTCTGTTTTCTTTAAAAAAATTGGATGTGTCCACGTTGCGCTTTGGGGCGTTTCCTGTTGCGGACGCTAACCCTACCCACACAAGTGAGGTATCATTTTTATCGGGAGACTTGGGGGAACGCTGGGTGGAAGGAAATTTGTGGCTCCTCTCAGATTCCAGAACTTTCTGCCACAGAAATGTGAGGAACATGTGATTTTTTAGCCAAATTTTGAGGTTTGCAAAGGATTCTGGGTAACAGAACCTGGTCCGAGCCCCACACGTCACACCATCTTGGATTCCCCTAGGTCTCTAGTTTCCAGAAATGCACCGGTTTGGTAGGTTTCCCTAGGTGCCGGCTGAGCTAGAGGCCAAAATCTACAGGTAGGCACTTCGCAAAAATCACCTCTGTTTTCTTTCAAAAAATTGGATGTGTCCACGTTGCGCTTTGGGGCGTTTCCTGTTGCGGACGCTAGGCCTACCCACACAAGTGAGGTATCATTTTTATCGGGAGACTTGGGGTAACGCTGGGTGGAAGGAAATTTGTGGCTCCTCTCAGATTCCAGAACTTTCTGCCACAGAAATATGAGGAACATGTGTTTTTTTAGCCAAATTTTGAGGTTTGCAAAGGATTCTGGGTAACAGAACCTGGTCCGAGCCCCACAAGTCACCCCACCTTGGATTCCCCTCGGTCTCTAGTTTTCAGAAATGCACAGGTTTGGTAGGGTTCCCTAGGTGCCGGCTGAGCTAGAGTCCAAAATCTTCAGGTAGGCACTTCGCAAAAAACACCTCTGTTTTCTTTCAAAAATTTGGATGTGTCCACGTTGCGCTTTGGGGCGTTTCCTGTCGCGGGCGCTAGGCCTACCCACACAAGTGAGGTATCATTTTTATCGGGAGACTTGGGGGAACGCTGGGTGGAAGGAAATTTGTGGCTCCTCTCACATTCCAGAACTTTCTGCCACAGAAATGTGAGGAACATGTGTTTTTTTTAGCCAAATTTTGAGGTTTGCAAAGGATTCTAGGTAACAGAACCTGGTCCGAGCCCCACAAGTCACCCCATCTTTGATTCCCCTAGGTCTCTAGTTTTCAGAAATGCACAGGTTTGGTAGGTTTTCCGAGGTGCCGGCTGAGCTAGAGGCCAAAATCTACAGGTAGGCACTTCGCAAAAATCACCTCTGTGTTCTTTAAAAAAATTGGATGTGTCCACGTTGCGCTTTGGGGCGTTTCCTGACGCGGGCGCTAGGCCTACCCACAAGTGAGGTATCATTTTTATCGGGAGACTTGGGGGAACGCTGGGTGGAAGGAAATTTGTGGCTCTTCTCAGATTCCAGAACTTTCTGCCGCAGAAATGTGAGGAACATGTGTTTTTTTAGCCAAATTTTGAGGTTTGCAAAGGATTCTGGGTAACAGAACCTGGTCCGAGACCCACAAGTCACCCCATCTTGGATTTCCCTATGTCTCTAGTTTTCAGAAATGCACAGGTTTGGTAGGTTTCCCTAGGTGCCGGCTGAGCTAGAGGCCAAAATCTACAGGTAGGCACTTCGCAAAAATCACCTCTGTTTTCTTTAAAAAAAATGGATGTGTCCACATTGCGCTTTGGGGCGTTTGCTGTCGCGGGCGCTAGGCCTACCCACACAAGTGAGGTATCATTTTTATCGGGAGACTTGGGGGAACGCTGGGTGGAAGGAAATTTGTGGCTCCTCTCAGATTCCAGAACTTTCTGCCACAGAAATGTGAGGAACATGTGTTTTTTTAGCCAAATTTTGAGGTTTGCAAAGGATTCTGGGTAACAGAACCTGGTCCGAGCCCCACAAGTCACCCCATCTTGAATTCCCCTAGGTCTCTAGTTTTCAGAAATGCACAGGTTTGGAAGGTTTCCCTAGGGTCCGGCTGAGCTAGAGGCCAAAATCTACAGGTTGGCACTTCGCAAAAATCATCTCTGTTTTCTTTCAAAAAATTGGATGTGTCCACGTTGCGCTTTGGGGCGTTTCCTGTTGCGGACGCTAGGCCTACCCACACAAGTGAGGTATCATTTTTATCGGGAGACTTGGCGGAACGCTGGGTGGAAGGAAATTTGTGGCTCCTCTCAGATTCCAGAACTTTCTGCCACAGAAATGTGAGGAACATGTGTTTTTTTAGCCAAATTTTGAGGATTGCAAAGGATTCTGGGTAACAGAACCTGGTCCGAGCCCCACAAGTCACCCCATCTTGGATTCCCCTAGGTCTCTAGTTTTCAGAAATGCACAGGTTTGGTAGGTTTCCCTAGGTGCTGGCTGAGCTAGAGTCCAAAATCTACAGGTAGGCACTTCGCTAAAAACACCTCTGTTTTCTTTAAAAAATGTGGATGTGTCCACGTTGCGCTTTGGGGCGTTTCCTGTCGCGGGCGCTAGGCCTACCCACACAAGTGAGGTATCATTTTTATCGGGAGACTTGGGGGAACGCTGGGTGGAAGGAAATTTGTGGCTCCTCTCAGATTCCAGAACTTTCTGCCACAGAAATGTGAGGAACATGTGTTTTTTTAAGCCAAATTTTGAGGTTTGCAAAGGATTCTGGGTAACAGAACCTGGTCCGAGCCCCACAAGTCACCCCATCTTGGATTCCCCTATGTCTCTAGTTTTCAGAAATGCACAGGTTTGGTAGGTTTCCCTAGGTGCCGGCTGAGCTAGAGGCCAAAATCTACAGGTTGGCACTTCGCAAAAATCACCTCTGTTTTCTTTCAAAAAATTGGATGTGTCCACGTTGCGCTTTGGGGCGTTTCCTGTTGCGGGCGCTAGGCCTACCCACACAAGTGAGGTATCATTTTTATCGGGAGACTTGGGGGAACGCTGGGTGGAAGGAAATTTGTGGCTCCTCTCAGATTGCAGAACTTTCTGCCACAGAAATGTGAGGAACATGTGTTTTTTTAGCCAACTTTTGAGGTTTGCAAAGGATTCTGGGTAACAGAACCTGGTCCGAGCCCCACAAGTCACCCCATCTTGGATTCCCCTAGGTCTCTAGTTTTCAGAAATGCACAGGTTTGGTAGGTTTCCCTAGGTGCCGTCTGGGCTAGAGGCCAAAATCTACAGGTAGGCACTTCGCAAAAATCACCTCTGTTTTCTTTCAAAAAACTTGGATGTGTCCACGTTGCGCTTTGGGGCGTTTCCTGTTGCGGACGCTAGGCCTACCCACACAAGTGAGGTATCATTTTTATCGGGAGACTTGGGGGAACGCTGGGTGGAAGGAAATTTGTGGCTCCTCTCAGATTCCAGAACTTTCTGCCACAGAAATGTGAGGAACATGTGTTTTTTTAGCCAAATTTTGAGGTTTGCAAAGGATTCTGGGTAACAGAACCTGGTCCGAGCCCCACAAGTCACCCCATCTTGGATTCCCCTAGGTCTCTAGTTTTCAGAAATGCACAGGTTTGGTAGGTTTCCCTAGGTGCCGGCTGAGCTAGAGGCCAAAATCTACATGTAGGTACTTCGCAAAAATCACCTCTGTTTTCTTTAAAAAAATTGGATGTGTCCACGTTGCGCTTTGGGGCGTTTCCTGTCGCGGGCGCTAGGCCTACCCACACAAGTGAGGTATCATTTTTATCGGGAGACTTGGGGGAACGCTGGGTGGAAGGAAATTTGTGGCTCCTCTCAGATTCCAGAACTTTCTGCCACAGAAATGTGAGGAACATGTGTTTTTTTAGCCAACTTTTGAGGTTTGCAAAGGATTCTGGGTAACAGAACCTGGTCCGAGCCCCACAAGTCACCCCATCTTGGATTCCCCTAGGTCTCTAGTTTTCAGAAATGCACAGGTTTGGTAGGTTTCCCTAGGTGCCGTCTGAGCTAGAGGCCAACATCTACAGGTAGGCACTTCGCAAAAATCACCTCTGTTTTCTTTCAAAAAACTTGGATGTGTCCACGTTGCGCTTTGGGGCGGTTCCTGTTGCGGACGCTAGGCCTACCCAGACAAGTGAGGTATCATTTTTATCGGGAGACTTGGGGGAACGCTGGGTGGAAGGAAATTTGTGGCTCCTCTCAGATTCCAGAACTTTCTGCCATTGAAATGTGAGGAACATGTGTTTTTTTAGCCAAATTTTGAGGTTTAGAAAGGATTCTGGGTAACAGAACCTGGTCCGAGCCCCACAAGTCACCCCATCTTTGATTCCCCTAGGTCTCTAGTTTTCAGAAATGCACAGGTTTGGTAGGTTTCCCTAGGTGCCGGCTGAGCTAGAGGCCAAAATCTACAGGTAGGTACTTCGCAAAAATCACCTCTGTTTTCTTTAAAAAAATTGGATGTGTCCACATTGCGCTTTGGGGCGTTTCCTGTCGCGGGCGCTAGGCCTACCCACACAAGTGAGGTATCATTTTTATCGGGAGACATGGGGGAATGCTGGGTGGAAGGAAATTTGTGGCTCCTCTCAGATTCCAGAACTTTCTGCCACAGAAATGTGAGGAACATGTGTTTTTTTAGCCAAATTTTGAGGTTTAGAAAGGATTCTGGGTAACAGAACCTGGTCCGAGCCCCACAAGTCACCCCATCTTGGATTCCCCTAGGTCTCTAGTTTTCAGAAATGCACAGGTTTGGATGGTTTCCCTAGGTGCCGGCTGAGCTAGAGGCTAAAATCTACAGGTAGGCACTTCGCAAAAAACACCTCTGTTTTCTTTAAAAAATTTGGATGTGTCTACGTTGCGCTTTGGGGCGTTTCCTGTCGCGGGCGCTAGGCCTACCCACACAAGTGAGGTATCATTTTTATCGGGAGACTTGGGGGAACGCTGGGTGGAAGGAAATTTGTGGCTCCTCACAGATTCCAGAACTTTCTGCCCCTGAAATGTGAGGAACATGTGTTTTTTTAGCCAAATTTTGAGGTTTGCAAAGGATTCTGGGTAACAGAACCTGGTCCGAGCCCCACAAGTCACCCCATCTTTGATTCCCCTAGGTCTCTAGTTTTCAGAAATGCACAGGTTTGGTATGTTTTCCGAGGTGCCGGCTGAGCTAGAGGCCAAAATCTACAGGTAGGCACTTCGCAAAAATCACCTCTGTTTTCTTTCAAAAAATTGGATGTGTCCACGTTGCGCTTTGGGGCGTTTCCTGTTGCGGACGCTAGGCCTACCCACACAAGTGAGGTATCATTTTTATCGGGAGACTTGGGGGAACGCTGGGTGGAAGATAATTTGTTTCTCCTCTCAGATTCCAGAACTTTCTGCCACAGAAATGTGAGGAACATGTGTTTTTTTAGCCAAATTTTGAGGTTTGCAAAGGATTCTGGGTAACAGAACCTGGTCCGAGCCCCACACGTCACCCCATCTTGGATTCCCCTAGGTCTCTAGTTTTCAGAAATGCACAGGTTTGGTAGGTTTCCCTAGGTTCCGGCTGAGCTAGAGGCCAAAATCTACAGGTAGGCACTTCGCAAAAATCACCTCTGTTTTCTTTCAAAAAATTGGATGTGTCCACGTTGCGCTTTGGGGCGTTTCCTGTCGCGGGCGCTAGGCCTACCCACACAAGTGAGGTATCATTTTTATCAGGAGACATGGGGGCATGCTGGGTGGAAGGAAATTTGTGGCTCCTCTCAGATTCCAGAACTTTCTGCCACAGAAATGTGAGGAACATGTGTTTTTTTAGCCAAATTTTGAGGTTTGCAAAGGATTCTGGGTAACAGAACCTGGTCCGAGCCCCACAAGTCACCCCATCTTGGATTCCCCTAGGTCTCTAGTTTTCAGAAATGCACAGGTTTGGTAGGTTTCCCTAGGTGCCGGCTGAGCTAGAGGCCAAAATCTACAGGTAGGTACTTCGCAAAAATCACCTCTGTTTTCTTTCAAAAAATTGGATGTGTCAACGTTGCGCTTTGGGGCGTTTCCTGTCGCGGGCGCTAGGCCTACCCACACAAGTGAGGTATCATTTTTATCGGGAGACATGGGGGAATGCTGGGTGGAAGGAAATTTGTGGCTCCTCTCAGATTCCAGAACTTTCTGCCACAGAAATGTGTGGAACATGTGTTTTTTTAGCCAAATTTTGAGGTTTGCAAAGGATTCTGGGTAACAGAACCTGGTCCGAGCCCCACAAGTCACCCCATCTTGGATTCCCCTAGGTCTCTAGTTTTCAGAAATGCACAGGTTTGGATGGTTTCCCTAGGTGCCGGCTGAGCTAGTGGCCAAAATCTACAGGTTCGCAAAAAACACCTCTGTTTTCTTTCAAAAATGTAAATGTGTCCACGTTGCGCTTTGGGGCGTTTCCTGTCGCGGGCGCTAGGCCTACCCATACAAGTGAGGTATCATTTTTATCGGGAGACTTGGGGGAACGCTGGGAGGAAGGAAATTTGTGGCTCCTTCCAGATTCCAGAACTTTCTGCCACAGAAATATGAGGAACATGTGTTTTTTTAGCCAAAGTTTGAGGTTTGCAAAGGATTCTGGGTAACAGAACCTGGTCCGAGCCCCACAAGTCACCCCATCTTGGATTCCCCTAGGTCTCTAGTTTTCAGAAATGCACAGGTTTGGTAGGTTTCCCTAGGTGCCGGCTGAGCTAGAGTCCAAAATCTACAGGTAGGCACTTCGCAAAAATCAACTCTGTTTTCTTTCAAAAAATTGGATGTGTCCACGTTGCGCTTTGGGGCGTTTCCTGTTGCGGACGCTAGGCCTACCCACACAAGTGAGGTATCATTTTTATCGGGAGACTTGGGTGAACGCTGGGTGGAAGATAATTTGTTTCTCCTCTCAGATTCCAGAACTTTCTGCCACAGAAATGTGAGGAACATTTGTTTTTTTAGCCAAATTTTGAGGTTTGCAAAGGATTCTGGGTAACAGAACCTGGTCCGAGCCCCACACGTCACCCCATCTTGGATTCCTCTAGGTCTCTAGTTTTCAGAAATGCACAGGTTTGGTAGGTTTCCCTAGGTGCCGGCTGAGCTAGAGGCCAAAATCTACAGGTAGGCACTTCGCAAAAATCACCTCTGTTTTCTTTCAAAAAATTGGATGTGTCCACGTTGCGCTTTGGGGCGTTTCCTGTTGCGGACGCTAACCCTACCCACACAAGTGAGGTATCATTTTTATCGGGAGACTTGGGGGAACGCTGGGTGGAAGGAAATTTGTGGCTCCTCTCAGATTCCAGAACTTTCTGCCACAGAAATGTGAGGAACATGTGATTTTTTAGCCAAATTTTGAGGTTTGCAAAGGATTCTGGGTAACAGAACCTGGTCCGAGCCCCACACGTCACCCCATCTTGGATTCCCCTAGGTCTCTAGTTTTCAGAAATGCACCGGTTTGGTAGGTTTCCCTAGGTGCCGGCTGAGCTAGAGGCCAAAATCTACAGGTAGGCACTTCGCAAAAATCACCTCTGTTTTCTTTAAAAAAATTGGATGTGTCCACGTTGCGCTTTGGGGCGTTTCCTGTTGCGGACGCTAGGCCTACCCACACAAGTGAGGTATCATTTTTATCGGGAGACTTGGGGGAACGCTGGGTGGAAGGAAATTTGTGGCTCCTCTCAGATTCCAGAACTTTCTGCCACAGAAATATGAGGAACATCTGTTTTTTTATCCAAATTTTGAGGTTTGCAAAGGATTCTGGGTAACAGAACCTGGTCCGAGCCCCACAAGTCACCCCACCTTGGATTCCCCTAGGTCTCTAGTTTTCAGAAATGCACAGGTTTGGTAGGTTTCCCTAGGTGCCGGCTGAGCTAGAGTCCAAAATCTACAGGTAGGCACTTCGCAAAAAACACCTCTGTTTTCTTTCAAAAATTTGGATGTGTCCACGTTGCGCTTTGGGGCGTTTCCTGTCGCGGGCGCTAGGCCTACCCACACAAGTGAGGTATAATTTTTATCTGGAGACTTGGGGGAACGCTGGGTGGAAGGAAATTTGTGGCTCCTCTCAGATTCCAGAACTTTCTGCCACAGAAATGTGAGGAACATGTGTTTTTTTTAGCCAAATTTTGAGGTTTGCAAAGGATTCTGGGTAACAGAACCTGGTCCGAGCCCCACAAGTCACCCCATCTTGGATTCCCCTAGGTCTCTAGTTTTCAGAAATGCACAGGTTTGGTAGGTTTCCCTAGGTGCCGGCTGAGCTAGAGGCCAAAATCTACAGGTAGGTACTTCGCAAAAATCACCTCTGTTTTCTTAAAAAAAATTGGATGAGTCAACGTTGCGCTTTGGGGCGTTTCCTGTCGCGGGCGCTAGGCCTACCCACACAAGTGAGGTATCATTTTTATCGGGAGACATGGGGGAATGCTGGGTGGAAGGAAATTTGTGGCTCCTCTCAGATTCCAGAACTTTCTGCCACAGAAATGAGAGGAACATGTGTTTTTTTAGCCAAATTTTGAGGTTTGCAAAGGATTCTGGGTAACAGAACCTGGTCCGAGCCCCACAAGTCACCCCATCTTGGATTCCCCTAGGTCTCTAGTTTTCAGAAATGCACAGGTTTGGATGGTTTCCCTAGGTGCCGGCTGAGCTAGAGGCCAAAATCTACAGGTTCGCAAAAAACACCTCTGTTTTCTTTCAAAAATTTAAATGTGTCCACGTTGCGCTTTGGGGCGTTTCCTGTCGCGGGCGCTAGGCCTACCCATACAAGTGAGGTATCATTTTTATCGGGAGACTTGGGGGAACGCTGGGTGGAAGGAAATTTGTGGCTCCTCTCAGATTCCAGAACTTTCTGCCACAGAAATATGAGGAACATGTGTTTTTTTAGCCAAAGTTTGAGGTTTGCAAAGGATTCTGGGTAACAGAACCTGGTCCGAGCCCCACAAGTCACCCCATCTTGGATTCCCCTAGGTCTCTAGTTTTCAGAAATGCACAGGTTTGGTAGGTTTCCCTAGGTGCCGGCTGAGCTAGAGATCCAAAATCTACAGGTAGGCACTTCGCAAAAATCAACTCTGTTTTCTTTCAAAAAATTGGATGTGTCCACGTTGCGCTTTGGGGCGTTTCCTGTTGCGGACGCTAGGCCTACCCACACAAGTGAGGTATCATTTTTATCGGGAGACTTGGGGGAACGCTGGGTGGAAGATAATTTGTTTCTCCTCTCAGATTCCAGAACTTTCTGCCCCAGAAATGTGAGGAACATGTGTTTTTTTAGCCAAATTTTGAGGTTTGCAAAGGATTCTGGGTAACAGAACCTGGTCCGAACCCCACACGTCACCACATCTTGGATTCCCCTAGGTCTCTAGTTTTCAGAAATGCACAGGTTTGGTAGGTTTCCCTAGGTGGCGGCTGAGCTAGAGGCCAAAATCTACAGGTAGGCACTTCGCTAAAATCACCTCTGTTTTCTTTAAAAAAATTGGATGTGTCCACGTTGCGCTTTGGGGCGTTTCCTGTTGCGGACGCTAACCCTACCCACACAAGTGAGGTATCATTTTTATCGGGAGACTTGGGGGAACGCTGGGTGGAAGGAAATTTGTGGCTCCTCTCAGATTCCAGAACTTTCTGCCACAGAAATGTGAGGAACATGTGATTTTTTAGCCAAATTTTGAGGTTTGCAAAGGATTCTGGGTAACAGAACCTGGTCCGAGCCCCACACGTCACACCATCTTGGATTCCCCTAGGTCTCTAGTTTTCAGAAATGCACCGGTTTCGTAGGTTTCCCTAGGTGCCGGCTGAGCTAGAGTCCAAAATCTACAGGTAGGCACTTCGCAAAAATCACCTCTGTTTTCTTTCAAAAAATTGGATGTGTCCACGTTGCGCTTTGGGGCGTTTCCTGTTGCGGACGCTAGGCCTACCCACACAAGTGAGGTATCATTTTTATCGGGAGACTTGGGGGAACGCTGGGTGGAAGATAATTTGTTTCTCCTCTCAGATTCCAGAACTTTCTGCCCCAGAAATGTGAGGAACATGTGTTTTTTTAGGCAAATTTTGAGGTTTGCAAAGGATTCTGGGTAACAGAACCTGGTCCGAGCCCCACACGTCACCCCATCTTGGATTCCCCTAGGTCTCTAGTTTTCAGAAATGCACAGGTTTGGTAGGTTTCCCTAGGTGGCGGCTGAGCTAGAGGCCAAAATCTACAGGTAGGCACTTCGCTAAAATCACCTCTGTTTTCTTTAAAAAAATTGGATGTGTCCACGTTGCGCTTTGGGGCGTTTCCTGTTGCGGACGCTAACCCTACCCACACAAGTGAGGTATCATTTTTATCGGGAGACTTGGGGGAACGCTGGGTGGAAGGACATTTGTGGCTCCTCTCAGATTCCAGAACTTTCTGCCACAGAAATGTGAGGAACATGTGATTTTTTAGCCAAATTTTGAGGTTTGCAAAGGATTCTGGGTAACAGAACCTGGTCCGAGCCCCACACGTCACACCATCTTGGATTCCCCTAGGTCTCTACTTTTCAGAAATGCACCGGTTTGGTAGGTTTCCCTAGGTGCCGGCTGAGCTAGAGGCCAAAATCTACAGGTAGGCACTTCGCAAAAATCACCTCTGTTTTCTTTCAAAAAATTGGATGTGTCCACGTTGCGCTTTGGGGCGTTTCCTGTTGCGGACGCTAGGCCTACCCACACAAGTGAGGTATCATTTTTATCGGGAGACTTGGGGTAACGCTGGGTGGAAGGAAATTTGTGGCTCCTCTCAGATTCCAGAACTTTCTGCCACAGAAATATGAGGAACATGTGTTTTTTTAGCCAAATTTTGAGGTTTGCAAAGGATTCTGGGTAACAGAACCTGGTCCGAGCCCCACAAGTCACCCCACCTTGGATTCCCCTCGGTCTCTAGTTTTCAGAAATACACAGGTTTGGTAGGGTTCCCTAGGTGCCGGCTGAGCTAGAGTCCAAAATCTTCAGGTAGGCACTTCGCAAAAAACACCTCTGTTTTCTTTCAAAAATTTGGATGTGTCCACGTTGCGCTTTGGGGCGTTTCCTGTCGCGGGCGCTAGGCCTACCCACACAAGTGAGGTATCATTTTTATCGGGAGACTTGGGGGAACGCTGGGTGGAAGGAAATTTGTGGCTCCTCTCAGATTCCAGAACTTTCTGCCACAGAAATGTGAGGAACATGTGTTTTTTTTAGCCAAATTTTGAGGTTTGCAAAGGATTCTGGGTAACAGAACCTGGTCCGAGCCCCACAAGTCACCCCATCTTGGATTCCCCTAGGTCTCTAGTTTTCAGAAATGCACAGGTTTGGTAGGTTTCCTTAGGTGCCGGCTGAGCTAGAGGCCAAAATCTACAGGTTGGCACTTCGCAAAAATCACCTCTGTTTTCTTTCCAAAAATTGGATGTGTCCACATTGCGCTTTCGGGCGTTTCCTGTCACGGGAGCTAGGCCTACCCACACAAGTGAGGTATCATTTTTATCGGGAGACTTGGGGGAACGCTGGGTGGAAGGAAATTTGTGGCTCCTCTCAGATTCCAGATCTTTCTGCCACAGAAATGTGAGGAACATGTGTTTTTTTAGCCAAATTTTGAGGTTTGCAAAGGATTCTGGGTAACAGAACCTGGTCCGAGCCCCACAAGTCACCCCATCTTGGATTCCCCTAGGTCTCTAGTTTTCAGAAATGCACAGGTTTGGTAGGTTTCCCTAGGTGCCGGCTGAGCTAGAGGCCAAAATCTACATGTAGGCAGTTCCCAAAAATCACCTCTGTTTTCTTTCAAAAAATTGGATGTGTCCACGTTGCGCTTTGGGGCGTTTCCTGTTGCGGACGCTAGGCCTACCCACACAAGTGAGGTATCATTTTTATCGGGAGACTTGGGGGAACGCTGGGTGGAAGGAAATTTGTGGCTCCTCTCAGATTCCAGAACTTTCTGCCACAGAAATGTGAGGAACATGTGTTTTTTTAGCCAAATGTTGAGGTTTGCAAAGGATTCTGGGTAACAGAACCTGGTCCGAGCCCCACAAGTCACCCCATCTTTGATTCCCCTAGGTCTCTAGTTTTCAGAAATGCACAGGTTTGGTAGGTTTTCCGATGTGCCGGCTGAGCTAGAGGCCAAAATCTACAGGTAGGCACTTCGCTAAAATCACCTCTGTGTTCTTTAAAAAAATTGGATGTGTCCACGTTGCGCTTTGCGGCGTTTCCTGACACGGGCGCTAGGCCTACCCACACAAGTGAGGTATCATTTTTATCGGGAGACTTGGGGGAACGCTGGGTGGAAGGAAATTTGTGGCTCCTCTCAGATTCCAGAACTTTCTGCCGCAGAAATGTGAGGAACATGTGTTTTTTTAGCCAAATTTTTAGGTTTGCAAAGGATTCTGGGTAACAGAACCTGGTCCGAGCCCCACAAGTCACCCCATCTTGGATTTCCCTAGGTCTCTAGTTTTCAGAAATGCACAGGTTTGGTAGGTTTCCCTAGGTGCCGGCTGAGCTAGAGGCCAAAATCTACAGGTAGGCACTTCGCAAAAATCACCTCTGTTTTCTTTAAAAAAAATGGATGTGTCCACGTTGCGCTTTGGGGCGTTTGCTGTCGCGGGCGCTAGGCCTACCCACACAAGTGAGGTATCATTTTTATCGGGAGACTTGGGGGAACGCTGGGTGGAAGGAAATTCGTGGCTCCTCTCAGATTCCAGAACTTTCTGCCACAGAAATGTGAGGAACATGTGTTTTTTTAGCCAAATTTTGAGGTTTGCAAAGGATTCTGGGTAACAGAACCTGGTCCGAGCCCCACAAGTCACCCCATCTTGAATTCCCCTAGGTCTCTAGTTTTCAGAAATGCACAGGTTTGGAAGGTTTCCCTAGGGTCCGGCTGAGCTAGAGGCCAAAATCTACAGGTTGGCACTTCGCAAAAATCACCTCTGTTTTCTTTCAAAAAATTGGATGTGTCAACGTTGCGCTTTGGGGCGTTTCCTGTTGCGGACGCTAGGCCTACCCACACAAGTGAGGTATCATTTTTATCGGGAGACTTGGGGGAACGCTGGGTGGAAGGAAATTTGTGGCTCCTCTCAGATTCCAGAACTTTCTGCCACAGAAATGTGAGGAACATGTGTTTTTTTAGCCAAATTTTGAGGATTGCAAAGGATTCTGGGTAACAGAACCTGGTCCGAGCCCCACAAGTCACCCCATCTTGGATTCCCCTAGGTCTCTAGTTTTCAGAAATGCACAGGTTTGGTAGGTTTCCCTAGGTGCTGGCTGAGCTAGAATCCAAAATCTACAGGTAGGCACTTCGCTAAAAACACCTCTGTTTTCTTTAAAAAATGTGGATGTGTCCACGTTGCGCTTTGGGGCGTTTCCTGTCGCGGGCGCTAGGCCTACCCACACAAGTGAGGTATCATTTTTATCGGGAGACTTGGGGGAACGCTGGGTGGAAGGAAATTTGTGGCTCCTCTCAGATTCCAGAACTTTCTGCCACAGAAATGTGAGGAACATGTGTTTTTTTAAGCCAAATTTTGAGGTTTGCAAAGGATTCTGGGTAACAGAACCTGGTCAGAGCCCCACAAGTCACCCCATCTTGGATTCCCCTATGTCTCTAGTTTTCAGAAATGCACAGGTTTGGTAGGTTTCCCTAGGTGCCGGCTGAGCTAGAGGCCAAAATCTACAGGTTGGCACTTCGCAAAAATCACCTCTGTTTTCTTTCAAAAAATTGGATGTGTCCACGTTGCGCTTTGGGGCGTTTCCTGTTGCGGGCGCTAGGCCTACCCACACAAGTGAGGTATCATTTTTATCGGGAGACTTGGGGGAACGCTGGGTGGAAGGAAATTTGTGGCTCCTCTCAGATTGCAGAACTTTCTGCCACAGAAATGTGAGGAACATGTGTTTTTTTAGCCAACTTTTGAGGTTTGCAAAGGATTCTGGGTAACAGAACCTGGTCCGAGCCCCACAAGTCACCCCATCTTGGATTCCCCTAGGTCTCTAGTTTTCAGAAATGCACAGGTTTGGTAGGTTTCCCTAGGTGCCGTCTGGGCTAGAGGCCAAAATCTACAGGTAGGCACTTCGCAAAAATCACCTCTGTTTTCTTTCAAAAAACTTGGATGTGTCCACGTTGCGCTTTGGGGCGTTTCCTGTTGCGGACGCTAGGCCTACCCACACAAGTGAGGTATCATTTTTATCGGGAGACTTGGGGGAACGCTGGGTGGAAGGAAATTTGTGGCTCCTCTCAGATTCCAGAACTTTCTGCCACAGAAATGTGAGGAACATGTGTTTTTTTAGCCAAATTTTGAGGTTTGCAAAGGATTCTGGGTAACAGAACCTGGTCCGAGCCCCACAAGTCACCCCATCTTGGATTCCCCTAGGTCTCTAGTTTTCAGAAATGCACAGGTTTGGTAGGTTTCCCTAGGTGCCGGCTGAGCTAGAGGCCAAAATCTACATGTAGGTACTTCGCAAAAATCACCTCTGTTTTCTTTAAAAAAATTGGATGTGTCCACGTTGCGCTTTGGGGCGTTTCCTGTCGCGGGCGCTAGGCCTACCCACACAAGTGAGGTATCATTTTTATCGGGAGACTTGGGGGAACGCTGGGTGGAAGGAAATTTGTGGCTCCTCTCAGATTCCAGAACTTTCTGCCACAGAAATGTGAGGAACATGTGTTTTTTTAGCCAACTTTTGAGGTTTGCAAAGGATTCTGGGTAACAGAACCTGGTCCGAGCCCCACAAGTCACCCCTTCTTGGATTCCCCTAGGTCTCTAGTTTTCAGAAATGCACAGGTTTGGTAGGTTTCCCTAGGTGCCGGCTGAGCTAGAGGCCAAAATCTACAGGTAGGTACTTCGCAAAAATCACCTCTGTTTTCTTTAAAAAAATTGGATGTGTCCACATTGCGCTTTGGGGCGTTTCCTGTCGCGGGCGCTAGGCCTACCCACACAAGTGAGGTATCATTTTTATCGGGAGACATGGGGGAATGCTCGGTGGAAGGAAATTTGTGGCTCCTCTCAGATTCCAGAACTTTCTGCCACAGAAATGTGAGGAACATGTGTTTTTTTAGCCAAATTTTGAGGTTTAGAAAGGATTCTGGGTAACAGAACCTGGTCCGAGCCCCACAAGTCACCCCATCTTGGATTCCCCTAGGTCTCTAGTTTTCAGAAATGCACAGGTTTGGATGGTTTCCCTAGGTGCCGGCTGAGCTAGAGGCTAAAATCTACAGGAAGGCACTTCGCAAAAAACACCTCTGTTTTCTTTCAAAAATGTGGATGTGTCCACGTTGCGCTTTGGGGCGTTTCCTGTCGCGGGCGCTAGGCCTACCCACACAAGTGAGGTATCATTTTTATCGGGAGACTTGGGGGAACGCTGGGTGGAAGGAAATTTGTGGCTCCTCACAGATTCCAGAACTTTCTGCCACAGAAATGTGAGGAACATGTGTTTTTTTAGCCAAATTTTGAGGTTTGCAAAGGATTCTGGGTAACAGAACCTGGTCCGAGCCCCACAAGTCACCCCATCTTTAATTCCCCTAGGTCTCTAGTTTTCAGAAATGCACAGGTTTGGTATGTTTTCCGAGGTGCCGGCTGAGCTAGAGGCCAAAATCTACAGGTAGGCACTTCGCAAAAATCACCTCTGTTTTCTTTCAAAAAATTGGATGTGTCCACGTTGCGCTTTGGGGCGTTTCCTGTTGCGGACGCTAGGCCTACCCACACAAGTGAGGTATCATTTTTATCGGGAGACTTGGGGGAACGCTGGGTGGAAGATAATTTGTTTCTCCTCTCAGATTCCAGAACTTTCTGCCACAGAAATGTGAGGAACATGTGTTTTTTTAGCCAAATTTTGAGGTTTGCAAAGGATTCTGGGTAACAGAACCTGGTCCGAGCCCCACACGTCACCCCATCTTGGATTCCCCTAGGTCTCTAGTTTTCAGAAATGCACAGGTTTGGTAGGTTTCCCTAGGTGCCGGCTGAGCTAGAGGCCAAAATCTACAGGTAGGTACTTCGCAAAAATCACCTCTGTTTTCTTTCAAAAAATTGGATGTGTCCACGTTGCGCTTTGGGGCGTTTCCTGTTGCGGACGCTAACCCTACCCACACAAGTGAGGTATCATTTTTATCAGGAGACTTGGGGGAACGCTGGGTGGAAGGAAATTTGTGGCTCCTCTCAGATTCCAGAACTTTCTGCCACAGAAATGTGAGGAACATGTGATTTTTTAGCCAAATTTTGAGGTTTGCAAAGGATTCTGGGTAACAGAACCTGGTCCGAGCCCCACAAGTCACCCCACCTTGGATTCCCCTAGGTCTCTAGTTTTCAGAAATGCACAGGTTTGGTAGGTTTTCCGAGGTGCCGGCTGAGCTAGAGGCCAAAATCTACAGGTAGGCACTTCGCAAAAATCACCTCTGTGTTCTGTAAAAAAATTGGATGTGTCCACGTTGCGCTTTGGGGCGTTTCCTGACGCGGGCGCTAGGCCTACCCACACAAGTGAGGTATCATTTTTATCGGGAGACTTGGGGGAACGCTGGGTGGAAGGAAATTTGTGGCTCCTCTCAGATTCCAGAACTTTCTGCCGCAGAAATGTGAGGAACATGTGTTTTTTTAGCCAAATTTTGAGGTTTGCAAAGGATTCTGGGTAACAGAAACTGGTCCGAGCTCCACAAGTCACCCCATCTTGGATTTCCCTAGGTCTCTAGTTTTCAGAAATGCACAGGTTTGGTAGGTTTCCCTAGGTGCCGGCTGAGCTAGAGGCCAAAATCTACAGGTAGGCACTTCGCAAAAATCACCTCTGTTTTCTTTAAAAAAAATGGATGTGTCCACGTTGCGCTTTGGGGCGTTTGCTGTCGCGGGCGCTAGGCCTACCCACACAAGTGAGGTATCATTTTTATCGGGAGACTTGGGGGAACGCTGGGTGGAAGGAAATTTGTGGCTCCTCTCAGATTCCAGAACTTTCTGCCACAGAAATGTGAGGAACATGTGTTTTTTTAGCCAACTTTTGAGGTTTGCAAAGGATTCTGGGTAACAGAACCTGGTCCGAGCCCCACAAGTCACCCCATCTTGGATTCCCCTAGGTCTCTAGTTTTCAGAAATGCACAGGTTTGGTAGGTTTCCCTAGGTGCCGGCTGAGCTAGAGGCCAAAATCTACAGGTAGGTACTTCGCAAAAATCACCTCTGTTTTCTTTAAAAAAATTGGATGTGTCCACGTTGCGCTTTGGGGCGTTTCCTGTCGCGGGCGCTAGGCCTACCCACACAAGTGAGGTATCATTTTTATCGGGAGACATGGGGGAATGCTGGGTGGAAGGAAATTTGTGGCTCCTCTCAGATTCCAGAACTTTCTGCCACAGAAATGTGAGGAACATGTGTTTTTTTAGCCAAATTTTCAGGTTTGCAAAGGATTCTGGGTAACAGAACCTGGTCCGAGCCCCACAAGTCACCCCATCTTGGATTCCCCTAGGTCTCTAGTTTTCAGAAATGCACAGGTTTGGATGGTTTCCCTAGGTGCCGGCTGAGCTAGAGGCCAAAATCTACAGGTAGGCACTTCGCAAAAAACACCTCTGTTTTCTTTCAAAAATTTGGATGTGTCCACGTTGCGCTTTGGGGTGTTTCCTGTCGCGGGCGCTAGGCCTACCCACACAAGTGAGGTATCATTTTTATCGGGAGACTTGGGGGAACGCTGGGTGGAAGGAAATTTGTGGCTCCTCTCAGATTCCAGAACTTTCTGCCACAGAAATGTGAGGAACATGTGTTTTTTTAGCCAAATTTTGAGGTTTGCAAAGGATTCTGGGTAACAGAACCTGGTCCGAGCCCCACAAATCACCCCATCTTTGATTCCCCTAGGTCTCTAGTTTTCAGAAATGCACAGGTTTGGTAGGTTTTCCGAGGTGCCGGCTGAGCTAGAGGCCAAAATCTACAGGTAGGCACTTCGCAAAAATCACATCTGTGTTCTTTAAAAAAATTGGATGAGTCCACGTTGCGCTTTGGGGCGTTTCCTGACGCGGGCGCTAGGCCTACCCACACAAGTGAGGTATCATTTTTATCGGGAGACTTGGGGGAACGCTGGGTGGAAGGAAATTTGTGGCTCCTCTCAGATTCCAGAACTTTCTGCCGCAGAAATGTGAGGAACATGTGTTTTTTTAGCCAAATTTTTAGGTTTGCAAAGGATTCTGGGTAACAGAACCTGGTCCGAGCCCCACAAGTCACCCCATCTTGGATTTCCCTAGGTCTCTAGTTTTCAGAAATGCACAGGTTTGGTAGGTTTCTCTAGGTGCCGGCTGAGCTAGAGGCCAAAATCTACAGGTAGGCACTTCGCAAAAATCACCTCTGTTTTCTTTAAAAAAAATGGATGTGTCCACGTTGCGCTTTGGGGCGTTTGCTGTCGCGGGCGCTAGGCCTACCCACACAAGTGAGGTATCATTTTTATCGGGAGACTTGGGGGAACGCTGGGTGGAAGGAAATTCGTGGCTCCTCTCAGATTCCAGAACTTTCTGCCACAGAAATGTGAGGAACATGTGTTTTTTTAGCCAAATTTTGAGGTTTGCAAAGGATTCTGGGTAACAGAACCTGGTCCGAGCCCCACAAGTCACCCCATCTTGAATTCCCCTAGGTCTCTAGTTTTCAGAAATGCACAGGTTTGGAAGGTTTCCCTAGGGTCCGGCTGAGCTAGAGGCCAAAATCTACAGGTTGGCACTTCGCAAAAATCACCTCTGTTTTCTTTCAAAAAATTGGATGTGTCCACGTTGCGCTTTGGGGCGTTTCCTGTTGCGGACGCTAGGCCTACCCACACAAGTGAGGTATCATTTTTATCGGGAGACTTGGGGGAACGCTGGGTGGAAGGAAATTTGTGGCTCCTCTCAGATTCCAGAACTTTCTGCCTCAGAAATGTGAGGAACATGTGTTTTTTTAGCCAAATTTTGAGGATTGCAAAGGATTCTGGGTAACAGAACCTGGTCCGAGACCCACAAGTCACCCCATCTTGGATTCCCCTAGGTCTCTAGTTTTCAGAAATGCACAGGTTTGGTAGGTTTCCCTAGGTGCTGGCTGAGCTAGAATCCAAAATCTACAGGTAGGCACTTCGCTAAAAACACCTCTGTTTTCTTTAAAAAATGTGGATGTGTCCACGTTGCGCTTTGGGGCGTTTCCTGTCGCGGGCGCTAGGCCTACCCACACAAGTGAGGTATCATTTTTATCGGGAGACTTGGGGGAACGCTGGGTGGAAGGAAATTTGTGGCTCCTCTCAGATTCCAGAACTTTCTGCCACAGAAATGTGAGGAACATGTGTTTTTTTAAGCCAAATTTTGAGGTTTGCAAAGGATTCTGGGTAACAGAACCTGGTCAGAGCCCCACAAGTCACCCCATCTTGGATTCCCCTATGTCTCTAGTTTTCAGAAATGCACAGGTTTGGTAGGTTTCCCTAGGTGCCGGCTGAGCTAGAGGCCAAAATCTACAGGTTGGCACTTCGCAAAAATCACCTCTGTTTTCTTTCAAAAAATTGGATGTGTCCACGTTGCGCTTTGGGGCGTTTCCTGTTGCGGGCGCTAGGCCTACCCACACAAGTGAGGTATCATTTTTATCGGGAGACTTGGGGGAACGCTGGGTGGAAGGAAATTTGTGGCTCCTCTCAGATTGCAGAACTTTCTGCCACAGAAATGTGAGGAACATGTGTTTTTTTAGCCAACTTTTGAGGTTTGCAAAGGATTCTGGGTAACAGAACCTGGTCCGAGCCCCACAAGTCACCCCATCTTGGATTCCCCTAGGTCTCTAGTTTTCAGAAATGCACAGGTTTGGTAGGTTTCCCTAGGTGCCGTCTGGGCTAGAGGCCAAAATCTACAGGTAGGCACTTCGCAAAAATCACCTCTGTTTTCTTTCAAAAAACTTGGATGTGTCCACGTTGCGCTTTGGGGCGTTTCCTGTTGCGGACGCTAGGCCTACCCACAGAAGTGAGGTATCATTTTTATCGGGAGACTTGGGGGAACGCTGGGTGGAAGGAAATTTGTGGCTCCTCTCAGATTCCAGAACTTTCTGACACAGAAATGTGAGGAACATGTGTTTTTTTAGCCAAATTTTGAGGTTTGCAAAGGATTCTGGGTAACAGAACCTGGTCCGAGCCCCACAAGTCACCCCATCTTGGATTCCCCTAGGTCTCTAGTTTTCAGAAATGCACAGGTTTGGTAGGTTTCCCTAGGTGCCGGCTGAGCTAGAGGCCAAAATCTACATGTAGGTACTTCGCAAAAATCACCTCTGTTTTCTTTAAAAAAATTGGATGTGTCCACGTTGCGCTTTGGGGCGTTTCCTGTCGCGGGCGCTAGGCCTACCCACACAAGTGAGGTATCATTTTTATCGGGAGACTTGGGGGAACGCTGGGTGGAAGGAAATTTGTGGCTCCTCTCAGATTCCAGAACTTTCTGCCACAGAAATGTGAGGAACATGTGTTTTTTTAGCCAACTTTTGAGGTTTGCAAAGGATTCTGGGTAACAGAACCTGGTCCGAGCCCCACAAGTCACCCCATCTTGGATTCCCCTAGGTCTCTAGTTTTCAGAAATGCACAGGTTTGGTAGGTTTCCCTAGGTGCCGTCTGAGCTAGAGGCCAAAATCTACAGGTAGGCACTTCGCAAAAATCACCTCTGTTTTCTTTCAAAAAACTTGGATGTGTCCACGTTGCGCTTTGGGGCGGTTCCTGTTGCGGACGCTAGGCCTACCCAGACAAGTGAGGTATCATTTTTATCGGGAGACTTGGGGGAACGCTGGGTGGAAGGAAATTTGTGGCTCCTCTCAGATTCCAGAACTTTCTGCCATTGAAATGTGAGGAACATGTGTTTTTTTAGCCAAATTTTGAGGTTTAGAAAGGATTCTGGGTAACAGAACCTGGTCCGAGCCCCACAAGTCACCCCATCTTTGATTCCCCTAGGTCTCTAGTTTTCAGAAATGCACAGGTTTGGTAGGTTTCCCTAGGTGCCGGCTGAGCTAGAGGCCAAAATCTACAGGTAGGTACTTCGCAAAAATCACCTCTGTTTTCTTTAAAAAAATTGGATGTGTCCACATTGCGCTTTGGGGCGTTTCCTGTCGCGGGCGCTAGGCCTACCCACACAAGTGAGGTATCATTTTTATCGGGAGACATGGGGGAATGCTGGGTGGAAGGAAATTTGTGGCTCCTCTCAGATTCCAGAACTTTCTGCCACAGAAATGTGAGGAACATGTGTTTTTTTAGCCAAATTTTGAGGTTTAGAAAGGATTCTGGGTAACAGAACCTGGTCCGAGCCCCACAAGTCACCCCATCTTGGATTCCCCTAGGTCTCTAGTTTTCAGAAATGCACAGGTTTGGATGGTTTCCCTAGGTGCCGGCTGAGCTAGAGGCTAAAATCTACAGGTAGGCACTTCGCAAAAAACACCTCTGTTTTCTTTCAAAAATTTGGATGTGTCCACGTTGCGCTTTGGGGCGTTTCCTGTCGCGGGCGCTAGGCCTACCCACACAAGTGAGGTATCATTTTTATCGGGAGACTTGGGGGAACGCTGGGTGGAAGGAAATTTGTGGCTCCTCACAGATTCCAGAACTTTCTGCCACAGAAATGTGAGGAACATGTGTTTTTTAGCCAAATTTTGAGGTTTGCAAAGGATTCTGGGTAACAGAACCTGGTCCGAGCCCCACAAGTCACCCCATCTTTGATTCCCCTAGGTCTCTAGTTTTCAGAAATGCACAGGTTTGGTATGTTTTCCGAGGTGCCGGCTGAGCTAGAGGCCAAAATCTACAGGTAGGCACTTCGCAAAAATCACCTCTGTTTTCTTTCAAAAAATTGGATGTGTCCACGTTGCGCTTTGGGGCGTTTCCTGTTGCGGACGCTAGGCCTACCCACACAAGTGAGGTATCATTTTTATCGGGAGACTTGGGGGAACGCTGGGTGGAAGATAATTTGTTTCTCCTCTCAGATTCCAGAACTTTCTGCCACAGAAATGTGAGGAACATGTGTTTTTTTAGCCAAATTTTGAGGTTTGCAAAATATTCTGGGTAACAGAACCTGGTCCGAGCCCCACACGTCACCCCATCTTGGATTCCCCTAGGTCTCTAGTTTTCAGAAATGCACAGGTTTGGTAGGTTTCCCTAGGTGCCGGCTGAGCTAGAGGCCAAAATCTACAGGTAGGCACTTCGCAAAAATCACCTCTGTTTTCTTTCAAAAAATTGGATGTGTCCACGTTGCGCTTTGGGGCGTTTCCTGTTGCGGACGCTAACCCTACCCACACAAGTGAGGTATCATTTTTATCAGGAGACTTGGGGGAACGCTGGGTGGAAGGAAATTTGTGGCTCCTCTCAGATTCCAGAACTTTCTGCCACAGAAATGTGAGGAACATGTGATTTTTTAGCCAAATTTTGAGGTTTGCAAAGGATTCTGGGTAACAGAACCTGGTCCGAGCCCCACAAGTCACCCCACCTTGGATTCCCCTAGGTCTCTAGTTTTCCGAAATGCACAGGTTTGGTAGGTTTTCCGAGGTGCCGGCTGAGCTAGAGGCCAAAATCTACAGGTAGGCACTTCGCAAAAATCACCTCTGTGTTCTGTAAAAAAATTGGATGTGTCCACGTTGCGCTTTGGGGCGTTTCCTGACGCGGGCGCTAGGCCTACCCACACAAGTGAGGTATCATTTTTATCGGGAGACTTGGGGGAACGCTGGGTGGAAGGAAATTTGTGGCTCCTCTCAGATTCCAGAACTTTCTGCCGCAGAAATGTGAGGAACATGTGTTTTTTTAGCCAAATTTTGAGGTTTGCAAAGGATTCTGGGTAACAGAACCTGGTCCGAGCTCCACAAGTCACCCCATCTTGGATTCCCCTAGGTCTCTAGTTTTCAGAAATGCACAGGTTTGGTAGGTTTCCCTAGGTGCCGTCTGGGCTAGAGGCCAAAATCTACAGGTAGGCACTACGCAAAAATCACCTCTGTTTTCTTTCAAAAAACTTGGATGTGTCCACGTTGCGCTTTGGGGCGTTTCCTGTTGCGGACGCTAGGCCTACCCACAGAAGTGAGGTATCATTTTTATCGGGAGACTTGGGGGAACGCTGGGTGGAAGGAAATTTGTGGCTCCTCTCAGATTCCAGAACTTTCTGCCACAGAAATGTGAGGAACATGTGTTTTTTTAGCCAAATTTTGAGGTTTGCAAAGGATTCTGGGTAACAGAACCTGGTCCGAGCCCCACAAGTCACCCCATCTTTGATTCCCCTAGGTCTCTAGTTTTCAGAAATGCACAGGTTTGGTAGGTGTCCCTAGGTGCCGGCTGAGCTAGAGGCCAAAATCTACAGGTAGGTACTTCGCAAAAATCACCTCTGTTTTCTTTAAAAAAATTGGATGTGTCCACATTGCGCTTTGGGGCGTTTCCTGTCGCGGGCGCTAGGCCTACCCACACAAGTGAGGTATCATTTTTATCGGGAGACATGGGGGAATGCTGGGTGGAAGGAAATTTGTGGCTCCTCTCAGATTCCAGAACTTTCTGCCACAGAAATGTGAGGAACATGTGTTTTTTTAGCCAAATTTTGAGGTTTAGAAAGGATTCTGGGTAACAGAACCTGGTCCGAGCCCCACAAGTCACCCCATCTTGGATTCCCCTAGGTCTCTAGTTTTCAGAAATGCACAGGTTTGGATGGTTTCCCTAGGTGCCGGCTGAGCTAGAGGCTAAAATCTACAGGTAGGCACTTCGCAAAAAACACCTCTGTTTTCTTTCAAAAATTTGGATGTGTCCACGTTGCGCTTTGGGGCGTTTCCTGTCGCGGGCGCTAGGCCTACCCACACAAGTGAGGTATCATTTTTATCGGGAGACTTGGGGGAACGCTGGGTGGAAGGAAATTTGTGGCTCCTCTCAGATTCCAGAACTTTCTGCCACAGAAATGTGAGGAACATGTGTTTTTTTAGCCAACTTTTGAGGTTTGCAAAGGATTCTGGGTAACAGAACCTGGTCCGAGCCCCACAAGTCACCCCATCTTGGATTCCCCTAGGTCTCTAGTTTTCAGAAATGCACAGGTTTGGTAGGTTTCCCTAGGTGCCGTCTGAGCTAGAGGCCAAAATCTACAGGTAGGCACTTCGCAAAAATCACCTCTGTTTTCTTTCAAAAAACTTGGATGTGTCCACGTTGCGCTTTGGGGCGGTTCCTGTTGCGGACGCTAGGCCTACCCAGACAAGTGAGGTATCATTTTTATCGGGAGACTTGGGGGAACGCTGGGAGGAAGGAAATTTGTGGCTCCTCTCAGATTCCAGAACTTTCTGCCATTGAAATGTGAGGAACATGTGTTTTTTTAGCCAAATTTTGAGGTTTAGAAAGGATTCTGGGTAACAGAACCTGGTCCGAGCCCCACAAGTCACCCCATCTTTGATTCCCCTAGGTCTCTAGTTTTCAGAAATGCACAGGTTTGGTAGGTGTCCCTAGGTGCCGGCTGAGCTAGAGGCCAAAATCTACAGGTAGGTACTTCGCAAAAATCACCTCTGTTTTCTTTAAAAAAATTGGATGTGTCCACATTGCGCTTTGGGGCGTTTCCTGTCGCGGGCGCTAGGCCTACCCACACAAGTGAGGTATCATTTTTATCGGGAGACATGGGGGAATGCTGGGTGGAAGGAAATTTGTGGCTCCTCTCAGATTCCAGAACTTTCTGCCACAGAAATGTGAGGAACATGTGTTTTTCTAGCCAAATTTTGAGGTTTGCAAAGGATTCTGGGTAACAGAACCTGGTCCGAGCCCCACAAGTCACCCCATCTTGGATTTCCCTAGGTCTCTAGTTTTCAGAAATGCACAGGTTTGGTAGGTTTCCCTAGGTGCCGGCTGAGCTAGAGGCCAAAATCTACAGGTAGGCACTTCACAAAAATCACCTCTGTTTTCTTTAAAAAAAATGGATGTGTCCACGTTGCGCTTTGGGGCGTTTGCTGTCGCGGGCGCTAGTCCTACCCACACAAGTGAGGTATCATTTGTATCGGGAGACTTGGGGGAACGCTGGGTGGAAGGAAATTTGTGGCTCCTCTCAGATTCCAGAACTTTCTGCCACAGAAATGTGAGGAACATGTGTTTTTTTAGCCAAATTTTGAGGTTTGCAAAGGATTCTGGGTAACAGAACCTTGTCCGAGCCCCACAAGTCACCCCATCTTGGATTCCCCTAGGTCTCTAGTTTTCAGAAATGCACAGGTTTGGTAGGTTTCCCTAGGTGCCGGCTGAGCTAGAGGCCAAAATCTACAGGTAGGCACTTCGCAAAAAACACCTCTGTTTTCTTTCAAAAATTTGGATGTGTCCACGTTGCGCTTTGGGGCGTTTCCTGTCGCGGGCGCTAGGCCTACCCACACAAGTGAGGTATCATTTTTATCGGGAGACTTGGAGGAACGCTGGGTGGAAGGAAATTTGTGACTCCTCTCAGATTCCAGAATTTTCTGCCACAGAAATTTGAGGAACATGTGTTTTTTTAGCCAACTTTTGAGGTTTGCAAAGGATTCTGGGTAACAGAACCTGGTCCGAGCCCCACAAGTCACCCCATCTTGGATTCCCCTAGGTCTCTAGTTTTCAGAAATGCACAGGTTTGGATGGTTTCCCTAGGTGCCGGCTGAGCTAGAGGCCAAAATCTACAGGTAGGCACTTCGCAAAAAACACCTCTGTTTTCTTTCAAAAATTTGGATGTGTCCACGTTGCGCTTTGGGGTGTTTCCTGTCGCGGGCGCTAGGCCTACCCACACAAGTGAGGTATCATTTTTATCGGGAGACTTGGGGGAACGCTGGGTGGAAGGAAATTTGTGGCTCCTCTCAGATTCCAGAACTTTCTGCCGCAGAAATGTGAGGAACATGTGTTTTTTTAGCCAAATTTTGAGGTTTGCAAAGGATTCTGGGTAACAGAAGCTGGTCCGAGCCCCACAAGTCACCCCATCTTGGATTCCCCTAGGTCTCTAGTTTTCAGAAATGCACAGGTTTGGTAGGTTTCCCTAGGTGCCGGCTGAGCTAGAGGCCAAAATTTACAGGTAGGTACTTTGCAAAAATCACCTCTGTTTTCTATAAAAAAATTGGATGTGTCCACGTTGCGCTTTGGGGCGTTTCCTGTCGCGGGCGCTAGGCCTACCCACACAAGTGAGGTATCATTTTTATCAGGAGACATGGGGGCATGCTGGGTGGAAGGAAATTTGTGGCTCCTCTCAGATTCCAGAACTTTCTGCCACAGAAATGTGAGGAACATGTGTTTTTTTAGCCAAATTTTGAGGTTTGCAAAGGATTCTGGGTAGCAGAACCTGGTCCGAGCCCCACAAGTCACCCCATCTTGGATTCCCCTAGGTCTCTAGTTTTCAGAAATGCACAGGTTTGGTAGGTTTCCCTAGGTGCCGGCTGAGCTAGAGGCCAAAATCTACAGGTAGGTACTTCGCAAAAATCACCTCTGTTTTCTTTCAAAAAATTGGATGTGTCAACGTTGCGCTTTGGGGCGTTTCCTGTCGCGGGCGCTAGGCCTACCCACACAAGTGAGGTATCATTTTTATCGGGAGACATGGGGGAATGCTGGGTGGAAGGAAATTTGTGGCTCTTCTCAGATTCCAGAACTTTCTGCCACAGAAATGTGAGGAACATGTGTTTTTTTAGCCAAATTTTGAGGTTTGCAAAGGATTCTGGGTAACAGAACCTGGTCCGAGCCCCACAAGTCACCCCATCTTGGATTCCCCTAGGTCTCTAGTTTTCAGAAATGCACAGGTTTGGATGGTTTCCCTAGGTGCCGGCTGAGCTAGAGGCCAAAATCTACAGGTTCGCAAAAAACACCTCTGTTTTCTTTCAAAAATGTAAATGTGTCCACGTTGCGCTTTGGGGCGTTTCCTGTCGCGGGCGCTAGGCCTACCCATACAAGTGAGGTATCATTTTTATCGGGAGACTTGGGGGAACGCTGGGTGGAAGGAAATTTGTGGCTCCTTCCAGATTCCAGAACTTTCTGCCACAGAAATATGAGGAACGTGTGTTTTTTTAGCCAAAGTTTGAGGTTTGCAAAGGATTCTGGGTAACAGAACCTGGTCCGAGCCCCACAAGTCACCCCATCTTGGATTCCCCTAGGTCTCTAGTTTTCAGAAATGCACAGGTTTGGTAGGTTTCCCTAGGTGCCGGCTGAGCTAGAGTCCAAAATCTACAGGTAGGCACTTCGCAAAAATCAACTCTGTTTTCTTTCAAAAAATTGGATGTGTCCACGTTGCGCTTTGGGGCGTTTCCTGTTGCGGACGCTAGGCCTACCCACACAAGTGAGGTATCATTTTTATCGGGAGACTTGGGGGAACGCTGGGTGGAAGATAATTTGTTTCTCCTCTCAGATTCCAGAACTTTCTGCCACAGAAATGTGAGGAACATTTGTTTTTTTAGCCAAATTTTGAGGTTTGCAAAGGATTCTGGGTAACAGAACCTGGTCCGAGCCCCACACGTCACCCCATCTTGGATTCCTCTAGGTCTCTAGTTTTCAGAAATGCACAGGTTTGGAAGGTTTCCCTAGGTGCCGGCTGAGCTAGAGGCCAAAATCTACAGGTAGGCACTTCGCAAAAATCACCTCTGTTTTCTTTCAAAAAATTGGATGTGTCCACGTTGCGCTTTGGGGCGTTTCCTGTTGCGGACGCTAACCCTACCCACACAAGTGAGGTATCATTTTTATCGGGAGACTTGGGGGAACGCTGGGTGGAAGGAAATTTGTGGCTCCTCTCAGATTCCAGAACTTTCTGCCACAGAAATGTGAGGAACATGTGATTTTTTAGCCAAATTTTGAGGTTTGCAAAGGATTCTGGGTAACAGAACCTGGTCCGAGCCCCACACGTCACCCCATCTTGGATTCCCCTAGGTCTCTAGTTTTCAGAAATGCACCGGTTTGGTAGGTTTCCCTAGGTGCCGGCTGAGCTAGAGGCCAAAATCTACAGGTAGGCACTTCGCAAAAATCACCTCTGTTTTCTTTAAAAAAATTGGATGTGTCCACGTTGCGCTTTGGGGCGTTTCCTGTTGCGGACGCTAGGCCTACCCACACAAGTGAGGTATCATTTTTATCGGGAGACTTGGGGGAACGCTGGGTGGAAGGAAATTTGTGGCTCCTCTCAGATTCCAGAACTTTCTGCCACAGAAATATGAGGAACATGTGTTTTTTTATCCAAATTTTGAGGTTTGCAAAGGATTCTGGGTAACAGAACCTGGTCCGAGCCCCACAAGTCACCCCAACTTGGATTCCCCTAGGTCTCTAGTTTTCAGAAATGCACAGGTTTGGTAGGTTTCCCTAGGTGCCGGCTGAGCTAGAGTCCAAAATCTACAGGTAGGCACTTCGCAAAAAACACCTCTGTTTTCTTTCAAAAATTTGGATGTGTCCACGTTGCGCTTTGGGGCGTTTCCTGTCGCGGGCGCTAGGCCTACCCACACAAGTGAGGTATAATTTTTATCTGGAGACTTGGGGGAACGCTGGGTGGAAGGAAATTTGTGGCTCCTCTCAGATTCCAGAACTTTCTACCACAGAAATGTGAGGAACATGTGTTTTTTTTAGCCAAATTTTGAGGTTTGCAAAGGATTCTGGGTAACAGAACCTGGTCCGAGCCCCACAAGTCACCCCATCTTGGATTCCCCTAGGTCTCTAGTTTTCAGAAATGCACAGGTTTGGTAGGTTTCCCTAGGTGCCGGCTGAGCTAGAGGCCAAAATCTACAGGTAGGTACTTCGCAAAAATCACCTCTGTTTTCTTAAAAAAAATTGGATGTGTCAACGTTGCGCTTTGGGACGTTTCCTGTCGCGGGCGCTAGGCCTACCCACACAAGTGAGGTATCATTTTTATCGGGAGACATGGGGGAATGCTGGGTGGAAGGAAATTTGTGGCTCCTCTCAGATTCCAGAACTTTCTGCCACAGAAATGTGAGGAACATGTGTTTTTTTAGCCAAATTTTGAGGTTTGCAAAGGATTCTGGGTAACAGAACCTGGTCCGAGCCCCACAAGTCACCCCATCTTGGATTCCCCTAGGTCTCAAGTTTTCAGAAATGCACAGGTTTGGATGGTTTCCCTAGGTGCCGGCTGAGCTAGAGGCCAAAATCTACAGGTTCGCAAAAAACACCTCTGTTTTCTTTCAAAAATGTAAATGTGTCCACGTTGCGCTTTGGGGCGTTTCCTGTCGCGGGCGCTAGGCCTACCCATACAAGTGAGGTATCATTTTTATCGGGAGACTTGGGGGAACGCTGGGTGGAAGGAAATTTGTGGCTCCTTCCAGATTCCAGAACTTTCTGCCACAGAAATATGAGGAACGTGTGTTTTTTTAGCCAAAGTTTGAGGTTTGCAAAGGATTCTGGGTAACAGAACCTGGTCCGAGCCCCACAAGTCACCCCATCTTGGATTCCCCTAGGTCTCTAGTTTTCAGAAATGCACAGGTTTGGTAGGTTTCCCTAGGTGCCGGCTGAGCTAGAGTCCAAAATCTACAGGTAGGCACTTCGCAAAAATCAACTCTGTTTTCTTTCAAAAAATTGGATGTGTCCACGTTGCGCTTTGGGGCGTTTCCTGTTGCGGACGCTAGGCCTACCCACACAAGTGAGGTATCATTTTTATCGGGAGACTTGGGGGAACGCTGGGTGGAAGATAATTTGTTTCTCCTCTCAGATTCCAGAACTTTCTGCCACAGAAATGTGAGGAACATTTGTTTTTTTAGCCAAATTTTGAGGTTTGCAAAGGATTCTGGGTAACAGAACCTGGTCCGAGCCCCACACGTCACCCCATCTTGGATTCCTCTAGGTCTCTAGTTTTCAGAAATGCACAGGTTTGGAAGGTTTCCCTAGGTGCCGGCTGAGCTAGAGGCCAAAATCTACAGGTAGGCACTTCGCAAAAATCACCTCTGTTTTCTTTCAAAAAATTGGATGTGTCCACGTTGCGCTTTGGGGCGTTTCCTGTTGCGGATGCTAACCCTACCCACACAAGTGAGGTATCATTTTTATCGGGAGACTTGGGGGAACGCTGGGTGGAAGGAAATTTGTGGCTCCTCTCAGATTCCAGAACTTTCTGCCACAGAAATGTGAGGAACATGTGATTTTTTAGCCAAATTTTGAGGTTTGCAAAGGATTCTGGGTAACAGAACCTGGTCCGAGCCCCACACGTCACCCCATCTTGGATTCCCATAGGTCTCTAGTTTTCAGAAATGCACCGGTTTGGTAGGTTTCCCTAGGTGCCGGCTGAGCTAGAGGCCAAAATCTACAGGTAGGCACTTCGCAAAAATCACCTCTGTTTTCTTTAAAAAAATTGGATGTGTCCACGTTGCGCTTTGGGGCGTTTCCTGTTGCGGACGCTAGGCCTACCCACACAAGTGAGGTATCATTTTTATCGGGAGACTTGGGGGAACGCTGGGTGGAAGGAAATTTGTGGCTCCTCTCAGATTCCAGAACTTTCTGCCACAGAAATATGAGGAACATGTGTTTTTTTATCCAAATTTTCAGGTTTGCAAAGGATTCTGGGTAACAGAACCTGGTCCGAGCCCCACAAGTCACCCCACCTTGGATTCCCCTAGGTCTCTAGTTTTCAGAAATGCACAGGTTTGGTAGGTTTCCCTAGGTGCCGGCTGAGCTAGAGTCCAAAATCTACAGGTAGGCACTTCGCAAAAAACACCTCTGTTTTCTTTCAAAAATTTGGATGTGTCCACGTTGCGCTTTGGGGCGTTTCCTGTCGCGGGCGCTAGGCCTACCCACACAAGTGAGGTATAATTTTTATCTGGAGACTTGGGGGAACGCTGGGTGGAAGGAAATTTGTGGCCCCTCTCAGATTCCAGAACTTTCTGCCACAGAAATGTGAGGAACATGTGTTTTTTTTAGCCAAATTTTGAGGTTTGCAAAGGATTCTGGGTAACAGAACCTGGTCCGAGCCCCACAAGTCACCCCATCTTGGATTCCCCTAGGTCTCTAGTTTTCAGAAATGCACAGCTTTGGTAGGTTTCCCTAGGTGCCGGCTGAGCTAGAGGCCAAAATCTACAGGTAGGTACTTCGCAAAAATCACCTCTGTTTTCTTAAAAAAAATTGGATGTGTCAACGTTGCGCTTTGGGGCGTTTCCTGTCGCGGGCGCTAGGCCTACCCACACAAGTGAGGTATCATTTTTATCGGGAGACATGGGGGAATGCTGGGTGGAAGGAAATTTGTGGCTCCTCTCAGATTCCAGAACTTTCTGCCACAGAAATGTGAGGAACATGTGTTTTATTAGCCAAATTTTGAGGTTTGCAAAGGATTCTGGGTAACAGAACCTGGTCCGAGCCCCACAAGTCACCCCATCTTGGATTCCCCTAGGTCTCTAGTTTTCAGAAATGCACAGGTTTGGATGGTTTCCCTAGGTGCCGGCTGAGCTAGAGGCCAAAATCTACAGGTTCGCAAAAAACACCTCTGTTTTCTTTCAAAAATTTAAATGTGTCCACGTTGCGCTTTGGGGCGTTTCCTGTCGCGGGCGCTAGGCCTACCCATACAAGTGAGGTATCATTTTTATCGGGAGACTTGGGGGAACGCTGGGTGGAAGGAAATTTGTGGCTCCTCTCAGATTCCAGAACTTTCTGCCACAGAAATATGTGGAACATGTGTTTTTTTAGCCAAAGTTTGAGGTTTGCAAAGGATTCTGGGTAACAGAACCTGGTCCGAGCCCCACAAGTCACCCCATCTTGGATTCCCCTAGGTCTCTAGTTTTCAGAAATGCACAGGTTTGGATGGTTTCCCTAGGTGCCGGCTGAGCTAGAGGCCAAAATCTACAGGTTCGCAAAAAACACCTCTGTTTTCTTTCAAAAATTTAAATGTGTCCACGTTGCGCTTTGGGGCGTTTCCTGTCGCGGGCGCTAGGCCTACCCATACAAGTGAGGTATCATTTTTATAGGGAGACTTGGGGGAACGCTGGGTGGAAGGAAATTTGTGGCTCCTCTCAGATTCCAGAACTTTCTGCCACAGAAATATGAGGAACATGTGTTTTTTTAGCCAAAGTTTGAGGTTTGCAAAGGATTCTGGGTAACAGAACCTGGTCCGAGCCCCACAAGTCACCCCATCTTGGATTCCCCTAGGTCTCTAGTTTTCAGAAATGCACAGGTTTGGTAGGTTTCCCTAGGTGCCGGCTGAGCTAGAGTCCAAAATCTACAGGTAGGCACTTCGCAAAAATCAACTCTGTTTTCTTTCAAAAAATTGGATGTGTCCACGTTGCGCTTTGGGGCGTTTCCTGTTGCGGACGCTAGGCCTACCCACACAAGTGAGGTATCATTTTTATCGGGAGACTTGGGGGAACGCTGGGTGGAAGATAATTTGTTTCTCCTCTCAGATTCCAGAACTTTCTGCCACAGAAATGTGAGGAACATGTGTTTTTTTAGCCAAATTTTGAGGTTTGCAAAGGATTCTGGGTAACAGAACCTGGTCCGAGCCCCACACGTCACCCCATCTTGGATTCCCCTAGGTCTCTAGTTTTCAGAAATGCACAGGTTTGGTAGGTTTCCCTAGGTGGCGGCTGAGCTAGATGCCAAAATCTACAGGTAGGCACTTCGCTAAAATCACCTCTGTTTTCTTTCAAAAAATTGGATGTGTCCACGTTGCGCTTTGGGGCGTTTCCTGTTGCGGACGCTAACCCTACCCACACAAGTGAGGTATCATTTTTATCGGGAGACTTGGGGGAACGCTGGGTGGAAGGAAATTTGTGGCTCCTCTCAGATTCCAGAACTTTCTGCCACAGAAATGTGAGGAACATGTGATTTTTTAGCCAAATTTTGAGGTTTGCAAAGGATTCTGGGTAACAGAACCTGGTCCGAGCACCACACGTCACACCATCTTGGATTCCCCTAGGTCTCTAGTTTTCAGAAATGCACAGGTTTGGTAGGTTTCCCTAGGTGCCGGCTGAGCTAGAGGCCAAAATCTACAGGTAGGCACTTCGCAAAAATCACCTCTGTTTTCTTTAAAAAAATTGGATGTGTCCACGTTGCGCTTTGGGGCGTTTCCTTTTGCGGACGAAGGCCTACCCACACAAGTGAGGTATCATTTTTATCGGGAGACTTGGGGTAACGCTGGGTGGAAGGAAATTTGTGGCTCCTCTCAGATTCCAGAACTTTCTGCCACAGAAATATATGAGGAACTTGTGTTTTTTTAGCCAAATTTTGAGGTTTGCAAAGGATTCTGGGTAACAGAACCTGGTCCGAGCCCCACAAGTCACCCCATCTTGGATTCCCCTAGGTCTCTAGTTTTCAGAAATGCACAGGTTTGGTAGGTTTCCCTAGGTGCCGGCTGAGCTAGAGGCCAAAATCTACAGGTAGGTACTTCGCAAAAATCACCTCTGTTTTCTTAAAAAAAATTGGATGTGTCAATGTTGCGCTTTGGGGCGTTTCCTGTCGCGGGCGCTAGGCCTACCCACACAAGTGAGGTATCATTTTTATCGGGAGACATGGGGGAATGCTGGGTGGAAGGAAATTTGTGGCTCCTCTCAGATTCCAGAACTTTCTGCCACAGAAATGTGAGGAACATGTGTTTTTTTAGCCAAATTTTGAGGTTTGCAAAGGATTCTGGGTAACAGAACCTGGTCCGAGCCCCACAAGTCACCCCATCTTGGATTCCCCTAGGTCTCTAGTTTTCAGAAATGCACAGGTTTGGATGGTTTCCCTAGGTGCCGGCTGAGCTAGAGGCCAAAATCTACAGGTTCGCAAAAAACACCTCTGTTTTCTTTCAAAAATTTAAATGTGTCCACGTTGCGCTTTGGGGCGTTTCCTGTCGCGGGCGCTAGGCCTACCCATACAAGTGAGGTATCATTTTTATAGGGAGACTTGGGGGAACGCTGGGTGGAAGGAAATTTGTGGCTCCTCTCAGATTCCAGAACTTTCTGCCACAGAAATATGAGGAACATGTGTTTTTTTAGCCAAAGTTTGAGGTTTGCAAAGGATTCTGGGTAACAGAACCTGGTCCGAGCCCCACAAGTCACCCCATCTTGGATTCCCCTAGGTCTCTAGTTTTCAGAAATGCACAGGTTTGGTAGGTTTCCCTAGGTGCCGGCTGAGCTAGAGTCCAAAATCTACAGGTAGGCACTTCGCAAAAATCAACTCTGTTTTCTTTCAAAAAATTGGATGTGTCCACGTTGCGCTTTGGGGCGTTTCCTGTTGCGGACGCTAGGCCTACCCACACAAGTGAGGTATCATTTTTATCGGGAGACTTGGGGGAACGCTGGGTGGAAGATAATTTGTTTCTCCTCTCAGATTCCAGAACTTTCTGCCACAGAAATGTGAGGAACATGTGTTTTTTTAGCCAAATTTTGAGGTTTGCAAAGGATTCTGGGTAACAGAACCTGGTCCGAGCCCCACACGTCACCCCATCTTGGATTCCCCTAGGTCTCTAGTTTTCAGAAATGCACAGGTTTGGTAGGTTTCCCTAGGTGGCGGCTGAGCTAGAGGCCAAAATCTACAGGTAGGCACTTCGCTAAAATCACCTCTGTTTTCTTTCAAAAAATTGGATGTGTCCACGTTGCGCTTTGGGGCGTTTCCTGTTGCGGACGCTAACCCTACCCACACAAGTGAGGTATCATTTTTATCGGGAGACTTGGGGGAACGCTGGGTGGAAGGAAATTTGTGGCTCCTCTCAGATTCCAGAACTTTCTGCCACAGAAATGTGAAGAACATGTGATTTTTTAGCCAAATTTTGAGGTTTACAAAGGATTCTGGGTAACAGAACCTGGTCCGAGCACCACACGTCACACCATCTTGGATTCCCCTAGGTCTCTAGTTTTCAGAAATGCACCGGTTTGGTAGGTTTCCCTAGGTGCCGGCTGAGCTAGAGGCCAAAATCTACAGGTAGGCACTTCGCAAAAATCACCTCTGTTTTCTTTCAAAAAATTGGATGTGTCCACGTTGCGCTTTGGGGCGTTTCCTGTTGCGGACGCTAGGCCTACCCACACAAGTGAGGTATCATTTTTATCGGGAGACATGGGGGAATGCTGGGTGGAAGGAAATTTGTGGCTCCTCTCAGATTCCAGAACTTTCTGCCACAGAAATGTGAGGAACATGTGTTTTTTTAGCCAAATTTTGAGGTTTGCAAAGGATTCTGGGTAACAGAACCTGGTCCGAGCCCCACAAGTCACCCCATCTTGGATTCCCCTAGGTCTCTAGTTTTCAGAAATGCACAGGTTTGGATGGTTTCCCTAGGTGCCGGCTGAGCTAGAGGCCAAAATCTACAGGTTCGCAAAAAACACCTCTGTTTTCTTTCAAAAATTTAAATGTGTCCACGTTGCGCTTTGGGGCGTTTCCTGTCGCGGGCGCTAGGCCTACCCATACAAGTGAGGTATCATTTTTATAGGGAGACTTGGGGGAACGCTGGGTGGAAGGAAATTTGTGGCTCCTCTCAGATTCCAGAACTTTCTGCCACAGAAATATGAGGAACATGTGTTTTTTTAGCCAAAGTTTGAGGTTTGCAAAGGATTCTGGGTAACAGAACCTGGTCCGAGCCCCACAAGTCACCCCATCTTGGATTCCCCTAGGTCTCTAGTTTTCAGAAATGCACAGGTTTGGTAGGTTTCCCTAGGTGCCGGCTGAGCTAGAGTCCAAAATCTACAGGTAGGCACTTCGCAAAAATCAACTCTGTTTTCTTTCAAAAAATTGGATGTGTCCACGTTGCGCTTTGGGGCGTTTCCTGTTGCGGACGCTAGGCCTACCCACACAAGTGAGGTATCATTTTTATCGGGAGACTTGGGGGAACGCTGGGTGGAAGATAATTTGTTTCTCCTCTCAGATTCCAGAACTTTCTGCCACAGAAATGTGAGGAACATGTGTTTTTTTAGCCAAATTTTGAGGTTTGCAAAGGATTCTGGGTAACAGAACCTGGTCCGAGCCCCACACGTCACCCCATCTTGGATTCCCCTAGGTCTCTAGTTTTCAGAAATGCACAGGTTTGGTAGGTTTCCCTAGGTGGCGGCTGAGCTAGAGGCCAAAATCTACAGGTAGGCACTTCGCTAAAATCACCTCTGTTTTCTTTCAAAAAATTGGATGTGTCCACGTTGCGCTTTGGGGCGTTTCCTGTTGCGGACGCTAACCCTACCCACACAAGTGAGGTATCATTTTTATCGGGAGACTTGGGGGAACGCTGGGTGGAAGGAAATTTGTGGCTCCTCTCAGATTCCAGAACTTTCTGCCACAGAAATGTGAAGAACATGTGATTTTTTAGCCAAATTTTGAGGTTTGCAAAGGATTCTGGGTAACAGAACCTGGTCCGAGCACCACACGTCACACCATCTTGGATTCCCCTAGGTCTCTAGTTTTCAGAAATGCACCGGTTTGGTAGGTTTCCCTAGGTGCCGGCTGAGCTAGAGGCCAAAATCTACAGGTAGGCACTTCGCAAAAATCACCTCTGTTTTCTTACAAAAAATTGGATGTGTCCACGTTGCGCTTTGGGGCGTTTCCTGTTGCGGACGCTAGGCCTACCCACACAAGTGAGGTATCATTTTTATCGGGAGACTTGGGGTAACGCTGGGTGGAAGGAAATTTGTGGCTCCTCTCAGATTCCAGAACTTTCTGCCACAGAAATATGAGGAACATGTGTTTTTTTAGCCAAATTTTGAGGTTTGCAAAGGATTCTGGGTAACAGAACCTGGTCCGAGCCCCACAAGTCACCCCACCTTGGATTCCCCTCGGTCTCTAGTTTTCAGAAATGCACAGGTTTGGTAGGGTTCCCTAGGTGCCGGCTGAGCTAGAGTCCAAAATCTTCAGGTAGGCACTTCGCAAAAAACACCTCTGTTTTCTTTCAAAAATTTGGATGTGTCCACGTTGCGCTTTGGGGCGTTTCCTGTCGCGGGCGCTAGGCCTACCCACACAAGTGAGGTATCATTTTTATCGGGAGACTTGGGGGAACGCTGGGTGGAAGGAAATTTGTGGCTCCTCTCAGATTCCAGAACTTTCTGCCGCAGAAATGTGAGGAACATGTGTTTTTTTAGCCAAATTTTGAGGTTTGCAAAGGATTCTGGGTAACAGAACCTGGTCCGAGCCCCACAAGTCACCCCATCTTGGATTCCCCTAGGTCTCTAGTTTTCAGAAATGCACAGGTTTGGTAGGTTTCCCTAGGTGCCGGCTGAGCTAGAGGCCAAAATCTACAGGTAGGTACTTTGCAAAAATCACCTCTGTTTTCTATAAAAAAATTGGATGTGTCCACGTTGCGCTTTGGGGCGTTTCCTGTCGCGGGCGCTAGGCCTACCCACACAAGTGAGGTATCATTTTTATCAGGAGACATGGGGGCATGCTGGGTGGAAGGAAATTTGTGGCTCCTCTCAGATTCCTGAACTTTCTGCCACAGAAATGTGAGGAACATGTGTTTTTTTAGCCAAATTTTGAGGTTTGCAAAGGATTCTGGGTAACAGAACCTGGTCCGAGCCCCACAAGTCACCCCATCTTGGATTCCCCTAGGTCTCTAGTTTTCAGAAATGCACAGGTTTGGTAGGTTTCCCTAGGTGCCGGCTGAGCTAGAGGCCAAAATCTACAGGTAGGTACTTCGCAAAAATCACCTCTGTTTTCTTTCAAAAAATTGGATGTGTCAACGTTGCGCTTTGGGGCGTTTCCTGTCGCGGGCGCTAGGCCTACCCACACAAGTGAGGTATCATTTTTATCGGGAGACATGGGGGAATGCTGGGTGGAAGGAAATTTGTGGCTCCTCTCAGATTCCAGAACTTTCTGCCACAGAAATGTGAGGAACATGTGTTTTTTTAGCCAAATTTTGAGGTTTGCAAAGGATTCTGGGTAACAGAACCTGGTCCGAGCCCCACAAGTCACCCCATCTTGGATTCCCCTAGGTCTCTAGTTTTCAGAAATGCACAGGTTTGGATGGTTTCCCTAGGTGCCGGCTGAGCTAGAGGCCAAAATCTACAGGTTCGCAAAAAACACCTCTGTTTTCTTTCAAAAATGTAAATGTGTCCACGTTGCGCTTTGGGGCGTTTCCTGTCGCGGGCGCTAGGCCTACCCATACAAGTGAGGTATCATTTTTATCGGGAGACTTGGGGGAACGCTGGGTGGAAGGAAATTTGTGGCTCCTTCCAGATTCCAGAACTTTCTGCCACAGAAATATGAGGAACATGTGTTTTTTTAGCCAAAGTTTGAGGTTTGCAAAGGATTCTGGGTAACAGAACCTGGTCCGAGCCCCACAAGTCACCCCATCTTGGATTCCCCTAGGTCTCTAGTTTTCAGAAATGCACAGGTTTGGTAGGTTTCCCTAGGTGCCGGCTGAGCTAGAGTCCAAAATCTACAGGTAGGCACTTCGCAAAAATCAACTCTGTTTTCTTTCAAAAAATTGGATGTGTCCACGTTGCGCTTTGGGGCGTTTCCTGTTGCGGACGCTAGGCCTACCCACACAAGTGAGGTATCATTTTTATCGGGAGACTTGGGGGAACGCTGGGTGGGAGATAATTTGTTTCTCCTCTCAGATTCCAGAACTTTCTGCCACAGAAATGTGAGGAACATGTGATTTTTTAGCCAAATTTTGAGGTTTGCAAAGGATTCTGGGTAACAGAACCTGGTCCGAGCCCCACACGTCACCCCATCTTGGATTCCCCTAGGTCTCTAGTTTTCAGAAATGCACCGGTTTGGTAGGTTTCCCTAGGTGCCGGCTGAGCTAGAGGCCAAAATCTACAGGTAGGCACTTCGCAAAAATCACCTCTGTTTTCTTTAAAAAAATTGGATGTGTCCACGTTGCGCTTTGGGGCGTTTCCTGTTGCGGACGCTAGGCCTACCCACACAAGTGAGGTATCATTTTTATCGGGAGACTTGGGGGAACGCTGGGTGGAAGGAAATTTGTGGCTCCTCTCAGATTCCAGAACTTTCTGCCACAGAAATATGAGGAACATGTGTTTTTTTATCCAAATTTTGAGGTTTGCAAAGGATTCTGGGTAACAGAACCTGGTCCGAGCCCCACAAGTCACCCCACCTTGGATTCCCCTAGGTCTCTAGTTTTCAGAAATGCACAGGTTTGGTAGGTTTCCCTAGGTGCCGGCTGAGCTAGAGTCCAAAATCTACAGGTAGGCACTTCGCAAAAAACACCTCTGTTTTCTTTAAAAAATTTGGATGTGTCCACGTTGCGCTTTGGGGCGTTTCCTGTCGCGGGCGCTAGGCCTACCCACACAAGTGAGGTATAATTTTTATCTGGAGACTTGGGGGAACGCTGGGTGGAAGGAAATTTGTGGCTCCTCTCAGATTCCAGAACTTTCTGCCACAGAAATGTGAGGAACATGTGTTTTTTTTAGCCAAATTTTGAGGTTTGCAAAGGATTCTGGGTAACAGAACCTGGTCCGAGCCCCACAAGTCACCCCATCTTGGATTCCCCTAGGTCTCTAGTTTTCAGAAATGCACAGGTTTGGTAGGTTTCCCTAGGTGCCGGCTGAGCTAGAGGCCAAAATCTACAGGTAGGTACTTCGCAAAAATCACCTCTGTTTTCTTTCAAAAAATTGGATGTGTCAACGTTGCGCTTTGGGGCGTTTCCTGTCGCGGGCGCTAGGCCTACCCACACAAGTGAGGTATCATTTTTATCGGGAGACATGGGGGAATGCTGGGTGGAAGGAAATTTGTTGCTCCTCTCAGATTCCAGAACTTTCTGCCACAGAAATGTGAGGAACATGTGTTTTTTTAGCCAAATTTTAAGGTTTGCAAAGGATTCTGGGTAACAGAACCTGGTCCGAGCCCCACAAGTCACCCCATCTTGGATTCCCCTAGGTCTCTAGTTTTCAGAAATGCACAGGTTTGGTAGGTTTCCCTAGGTGCCGGCTGAGCTAGAGGCCAAAATCTACAGGTAGGTACTTCGCAAAAATCACCTCTGTTTTCTTAAAAAAAATTGGATGTGTCAACGTTGCGCTTTGGGGCGTTTCCTGTCGCGGGCGCTAGGCCTACCCACACAAGTGAGGTATCATTTTTATCGGGAGACATGGGGGAATGCTGGGTGGAAGGAAATTTGTGGCTCCTCTCAGATTCCAGAACTTTCTGCCACAGAAATGTGAGGAACATGTGTTTTTTTAGCCTAATTTTGAGGTTTGCAAAGGATTCTGGGTAACAGAACCTGGTCCGAGCCCCACAAGTCACCCCATCTTGGATTCCCCTAGGTCTCTAGTTTTCAGAAATGCACAGGTTTGGATGGTTTCCCTAGGTGCCGGCTGAGCTAGAGGCCAAAATCTACAGGTTCGCAAAAAACACCTCTGTTTTCTTTCAAAAATTTAAATGTGTCCACGTTGCGCTTTGGGGCGTTTCCTGTCGCGGGCGCTAGGCCTACCCATACAAGTGAGGTATCATTTTTATCGGGAGACTTGGGGGAACGCTGGGTGGAAGGAAATTTGTGGCTCCTCTCAGATTCCAGAACTTTCTGCCACAGAAATATGAGGAACATGTGTTTTTTTAGCCAAAGTTTGAGGTTTGCAAAGGATTCTGGATAACAGAACCTGGTCCGAGCCCCACAAGTCACCCCATCTTGGATTCCCCTCGGTCTCTAGTTTTCAGAAATGCACAGGTTTGGTAGGGTTCCCTAGGTGCCGGCTGAGCTAGAGTCCAAAATCTTCAGGTAGGCACTTCGCAAAAAACACCTCTGTTTTCTTTCAAAAATTTGGATGTGTCCACGTTGCGCTTTGGGGCGTTTCCTGTCGCGGGCGCTAGGCCTACCCACACAAGTGAGGTATCATTTTTATCGGGAGACTTGGGGGAACGCTGGGTGGAAGGAAATTTGTGGCTCCTCTCAGATTCCAGAACTTTCTGCCGCAGAAATGTGAGGAACATGTGTTTTTTTAGCCAAATTTTGAGGTTTGCAAAGGATTCTGGGTAACAGAACCTGGTCCGAGCCCCACAAGTCACCCCATCTTGGATTCCCCTAGGTCTCTAGTTTTCAGAAATGCACAGGTTTGGTAGGTTTCCCTAGGTGCCGGCTGAGCTAGAGGCCAAAATCTACAGGTAGGTACTTTGCAAAAATCACCTCTGTTTTCTATAAAAAAATTGGATGTGTCCACGTTGCGCTTTGGGGCGTTTCCTGTCGCGGGCGCTAGGCCTACCCACACAAGTGAGGTATCATTTTTATCAGGAGACATGGGGGCATGCTGGGTGGAAGGAAATTTGTGGCTCCTCTCAGATTCCTGAACTTTCTGCCACAGAAATGTGAGGAACATGTGTTTTTTTAGCCAAATTTTGAGGTTTGCAAAGGATTCTGGGTAACAGAACCTGGTCCGAGCCCCACAAGTCACCCCATCTTGGATTCCCCTAGGTCTCTAGTTTTCAGAAATGCACAGGTTTGGTAGGTTTCCCTAGGTGCCGGCTGAGCTAGAGGCCAAAATCTACAGGTAGGTACTTCGCAAAAATCACCTCTGTTTTCTTTCAAAAAATTGGATGTGTCAACGTTGCGCTTTGGGGCGTTTCCTGTCGCGGGCGCTAGGCCTACCCACACAAGTGAGGTATCATTTTTATCGGGAGACATGGGGGAATGCTGGGTGGAAGGAAATTTGTGGCTCCTCTCAGATTCCAGAACTTTCTGCCACAGAAATGTGAGGAACATGTGTTTTTTTAGCCAAATTTTGAGGTTTGCAAAGGATTCTGGGTAACAGAACCTGGTCCGAGCCCCACAAGTCACCCCATCTTGGATTCCCCTAGGTCTCTAGTTTTCAGAAATGCACAGGTTTGGATGGTTTCCCTAGGTGCCGGCTGAGCTAGAGGCCAAAATCTACAGGTTCGCAAAAAACACCTCTGTTTTCTTTCAAAAATGTAAATGTGTCCACGTTGCGCTTTGGGGCGTTTCCTGTCGCGGGCGCTAGGCCTACCCATACAAGTGAGGTATCATTTTTATCGGGAGACTTGGGGGAACGCTGGGTGGAAGGAAATTTGTGGCTCCTTCCAGATTCCAGAACTTTCTGCCACAGAAATATGAGGAACATGTGTTTTTTTAGCCAAAGTTTGAGGTTTGCAAAGGATTCTGGGTAACAGAACCTGGTCCGAGCCCCACAAGTCACCCCATCTTGGATTCCCCTAGGTCTCTAGTTTTCAGAAATGCACAGGTTTGGTAGGTTTCCCTAGGTGCCGGCTGAGCTAGAGTCCAAAATCTACAGGTAGGCACTTCGCAAAAATCAACTCTGTTTTCTTTCAAAAAATTGGATGTGTCCACGTTGCGCTTTGGGGCGTTTCCTGTTGCGGACGCTAGGCCTACCCACACAAGTGAGGTATCATTTTTATCGGGAGACTTGGGGGAACGCTGGGTGGGAGATAATTTGTTTCTCCTCTCAGATTCCAGAACTTTCTGCCACAGAAATGTGAGGAACATGTGATTTTTTAGCCAAATTTTGAGGTTTGCAAAGGATTCTGGGTAACAGAACCTGGTCCGAGCCCCACACGTCACCCCATCTTGGATTCCCCTAGGTCTCTAGTTTTCAGAAATGCACCGGTTTGGTAGGTTTCCCTAGGTGCCGGCTGAGCTAGAGGCCAAAATCTACAGGTAGGCACTTCGCAAAAATCACCTCTGTTTTCTTTAAAAAAATTGGATGTGTCCACGTTGCGCTTTGGGGCGTTTCCTGTTGCGGACGCTAGGCCTACCCACACAAGTGAGGTATCATTTTTATCGGGAGACTTGGGGGAACGCTGGGTGGAAGGAAATTTGTGGCTCCTCTCAGATTCCAGAACTTTCTGCCACAGAAATATGAGGAACATGTGTTTTTTTATCCAAATTTTGAGGTTTGCAAAGGATTCTGGGTAACAGAACCTGGTCCGAGCCCCACAAGTCACCCCACCTTGGATTCCCCTAGGTCTCTAGTTTTCAGAAATGCACAGGTTTGGTAGGTTTCCCTAGGTGCCGGCTGAGCTAGAGTCCAAAATCTACAGGTAGGCACTTCGCAAAAAACACCTCTGTTTTCTTTAAAAAATTTGGATGTGTCCACGTTGCGCTTTGGGGCGTTTCCTGTCGCGGGCGCTAGGCCTACCCACACAAGTGAGGTATAATTTTTATCTGGAGACTTGGGGGAACGCTGGGTGGAAGGAAATTTGTGGCTCCTCTCAGATTCCAGAACTTTCTGCCACAGAAATGTGAGGAACATGTGTTTTTTTTAGCCAAATTTTGAGGTTTGCAAAGGATTCTGGGTAACAGAACCTGGTCCGAGCCCCACAAGTCACCCCATCTTGGATTCCCCTAGGTCTCTAGTTTTCAGAAATGCACAGGTTTGGTAGGTTTCCCTAGGTGCCGGCTGAGCTAGAGGCCAAAATCTACAGGTAGGTACTTCGCAAAAATCACCTCTGTTTTCTTTCAAAAAATTGGATGTGTCAACGTTGCGCTTTGGGGCGTTTCCTGTCGCGGGCGCTAGGCCTACCCACACAAGTGAGGTATCATTTTTATCGGGAGACATGGGGGAATGCTGGGTGGAAGGAAATTTGTTGCTCCTCTCAGATTCCAGAACTTTCTGCCACAGAAATGTGAGGAACATGTGTTTTTTTAGCCAAATTTTAAGGTTTGCAAAGGATTCTGGGTAACAGAACCTGGTCCGAGCCCCACAAGTCACCCCATCTTGGATTCCCCTAGGTCTCTAGTTTTCAGAAATGCACAGGTTTGGTAGGTTTCCCTAGGTGCCGGCTGAGCTAGAGGCCAAAATCTACAGGTAGGTACTTCGCAAAAATCACCTCTGTTTTCTTAAAAAAAATTGGATGTGTCAACGTTGCGCTTTGGGGCGTTTCCTGTCGCGGGCGCTAGGCCTACCCACACAAGTGAGGTATCATTTTTATCGGGAGACATGGGGGAATGCTGGGTGGAAGGAAATTTGTGGCTCCTCTCAGATTCCAGAACTTTCTGCCACAGAAATGTGAGGAACATGTGTTTTTTTAGCCTAATTTTGAGGTTTGCAAAGGATTCTGGGTAACAGAACCTGGTCCGAGCCCCACAAGTCACCCCATCTTGGATTCCCCTAGGTCTCTAGTTTTCAGAAATGCACAGGTTTGGATGGTTTCCCTAGGTGCCGGCTGAGCTAGAGGCCAAAATCTACAGGTTCGCAAAAAACACCTCTGTTTTCTTTCAAAAATTTAAATGTGTCCACGTTGCGCTTTGGGGCGTTTCCTGTCGCGGGCGCTAGGCCTACCCATACAAGTGAGGTATCATTTTTATCGGGAGACTTGGGGGAACGCTGGGTGGAAGGAAATTTGTGGCTCCTCTCAGATTCCAGAACTTTCTGCCACAGAAATATGAGGAACATGTGTTTTTTTAGCCAAAGTTTGAGGTTTGCAAAGGATTCTGGATAACAGAACCTGGTCCGAGCCCCACAAGTCACCCCATCTTGGATTCCCCTAGGTCTCTAGTTTTCAGAAATGCACAGGTTTGGTAGGTTTCCCTAGGTGCCGGCTGAGCTAGAGGCCAAAATCTACAGGTAGGTACTTCGCAAAAATCACCTCTGTTTTCTTTCAAAAAATTGGATGTGTCAACGTTGCGCTTTGGGGCGTTTCCTGTCGCGGGCGCTAGGCCTACCCACACAAGTGAGGTATCATTTTTATCGGGAGACATGGGGGAATGCTGGGTGGAAGGAAATTTGTTGCTCCTCTCAGATTCCAGAACTTTCTGCCACAGAAATGTGAGGAACATGTGTTTTTTTAGCCAAATTTTAAGGTTTGCAAAGGATTCTGGGTAACAGAACCTGGTCCGAGCCCCACAAGTCACCCCATCTTGGATTCCCCTAGGTCTCTAGTTTTCAGAAATGCACAGGTTTGGTAGGTTTCCCTAGGTGCCGGCTGAGCTAGAGGCCAAAATCTACAGGTAGGTACTTCGCAAAAATCACCTCTGTTTTCTTAAAAAAAATTGGATGTGTCAACGTTGCGCTTTGGGGCGTTTCCTGTCGCGGGCGCTAGGCCTACCCACACAAGTGAGGTATCATTTTTATCGGGAGACATGGGGGAATGCTGGGTGGAAGGAAATTTGTGGCTCCTCTCAGATTCCAGAACTTTCTGCCACAGAAATGTGAGGAACATGTGTTTTTTTAGCCTAATTTTGAGGTTTGCAAAGGATTCTGGGTAACAGAACCTGGTCCGAGCCCCACAAGTCACCCCATCTTGGATTCCCCTAGGTCTCTAGTTTTCAGAAATGCACAGGTTTGGATGGTTTCCCTAGGTGCCGGCTGAGCTAGAGGCCAAAATCTACAGGTTCGCAAAAAACACCTCTGTTTTCTTTCAAAAATTTAAATGTGTCCACGTTGCGCTTTGGGGCGTTTCCTGTCGCGGGCGCTAGGCCTACCCATACAAGTGAGGTATCATTTTTATCGGGAGACTTGGGGGAACGCTGGGTGGAAGGAAATTTGTGGCTCCTCTCAGATTCCAGAACTTTCTGCCACAGAAATATGAGGAACATGTGTTTTTTTAGCCAAAGTTTGAGGTTTGCAAAGGATTCTGGATAACAGAACCTGGTCCGAGCCCCACAAGTCACCCCATCTTGGATTCCCCTAGGTCTCTAGTTTTCAGAAATGCACAGGTTTGGTAGGTTTCCCTAGGTGCCGGCTGAGCTAGAGTCCAAAATCTACAGGTAGGCACTTCGCAAAAATCAACTCTGTTTTCTTTCAAAAAATTGGATGTGTCCACGTTGCGCTTTGGGGCGTTTCCTGTTGCGGACGCTAGGCCTACCCACACAAGTGAGGTATCATTTTTATCGGGAGACTTGGGGGAACGCTGGGTGGAAGATAATTTGTTTCTCCTCTCAGATTCCAGAACTTTCTGCCACAGAAATGTGAGGAACATGTGTTTTTTTAGCCAAATTTTGAGGTTTGCAAAGGATTCTGGGTACCAGAACCTGGTCCGAGCCCCACACGTCACCCCATCTTGGATTCCCCTAGGTCTCTAGTTTTCAGAAATGCACAGGTTTGGTAGGTTTCCCTAGGTGGCGGCTGAGCTAGAGGCCAAAATCTACAGGTAGGCACTTCGCTAAAATCACCTCTGTTTTCTTTCAAAAAATTGGATGTGTCCACGTTGCGCTTTGGGGCGTTTCCTGTTGCGGACGCTAACCCTACCCACACAAGTGAGGTATCATTTTTATCGGGAGACTTGGGGGAACGCTGGGTGGAAGGAAATTTGTGGCTCCTCTCAGATTCCAGAACTTTCTGCCACAGAAATGTGAGGAACATGTGATTTTTTAGCCAAATTTTGAGGTTTGCAAAGGATTCTGGGTAACAGAACCTGGTCCGAGCACCACACGTCACACCATCTTGGATTCCCCTAGGTCTCTAGTTTTCAGAAATGCACCGGTTTGGTAGGTTTCCCTAGGTGCCGGCTGAGCTAGAGGCCAAAATCTACAGGTAGGCACTTCGCAAAAATCACCTCTGTTTTCTTTCAAAAAATTGGATGTGTCCACGTTGCGCTTTGGGGCGTTTCCTGTTGCGGACGCTAGGCCTACCCACACAAGTGAGGTATCATTTTTATCGGGAGACTTGGGGTAACGCTGGGTGGAAGGAAATTTGTGGCTCCTCTCAGATTCCAGAACTTTCTGCCACAGAAATATGAGGAACTTGTGTTTTTTTAGCCAAATTTTGAGGTTTGCAAAGGATTCTGGGTAACAGAACCTTGTCCGAGCCCCACAAGTCACCCCATCTTGGATTCCCCTAGGTCTCTAGTTTTCAGAAATGCACAGGTTTGGTAGGTTTCCCTAGGTGCCGGCTGAGCTAGAGGCCAAAATCTACAGGTAGGTACTTCGCAAAAATCACCTCTGTTTTCTTAAAAAAAATTGGATGTGTCAACGTTGCGCTTTGGGGCGTTTCCTGTCGCGGGCGCTAGGCCTACCCACACAAGTGAGGTATCATTTTTATCGGGAGACATGGGGGAATGCTGGGTGGAAGGAAATTTGTGGCTCCTCTCAGATTCCAGAACTTTCTGCCACAGAAATGTGAGGAACATGTGTTTTTTTAGCCAAATTTTGAGGTTTGCAAAGGATTCTGGGTAACAGAACCTGGTCCGAGCCCCACAAGTCACCCCATCTTGGATTCCCCTAGGTCTCTAGTTTTCAGAAATGCACAGGTTTGGATGGTTTCCCTAGGTGCCGGTTGAGCTAGAGGCCAAAATCTACAGGTTCGCAAAAAACACCTCTGTTTTCTTTCAAAAATTTAAATGTGTCCACGTTGCGCTTTGGGGCGTTTCCTGTCGCGGGCGCTAGGCCTACCCATACAAGTGAGGTATCATTTTTATCGGGAGACTTGGGGGAACGCTGGGTGGAAGGAAATTTGTGGCTCCTCTCAGATTCCAGAACTTTCTGCCACAGAAATATGAGGAACATGTGTTTTTTTAGCCAAAGTTTGAGGTTTGCAAAGGATTCTGGGTAACAGAACCTGGTCCGAGCCCCACAAGTCACCCCATCTTGGATTCCCCTAGGTCTCTAGTTTTCAGAAATGCACAGGTTTGGTAGGTTTCCCTAGGTGCCGGCTGAGCTAGAGTCCAAAATCTACAGGTAGGCACTTCGCAAAAATCAACTCTGTTTTCTTTCAAAAAATTGGATGTGTCCACGTTGCGCTTTGGGGCGTTTCCTGTTGCGGACGCTAGGCCTACCCACACAAGTGAGGTATCATTTTTATCGGGAGACTTGGGGGAACGCTGGGTGGAAGATAATTTGTTTCTCCTCTCAGATTCCAGAACTTTCTGCCACAGAAATGTGAGGAACATGTGTTTTTTTAGCCAAATTTTGAGGTTTGCAAAGGATTCTGGGTAACAGAACCTGGTCCGAGCCCCACACGTCACCCCATCTTGGATTCCCCTAGGTCTCTAGTTTTCAGAAATGCACAGGTTTGGTAGGTTTCCCTAGGTGGCGGCTGAGCTAGAGGCCAAAATCTACAGGTAGGCACTTCGCTAAAATCACCTCTGTTTTCTTTCAAAAAATTGGATGTGTCCACGTTGCGCTTTGGGGCGTTTCCTGTTGCGGACGCTAACCCTACCCACACAAGTGAGGTATCATTTTTATCGGGAGACTTGGGGGAACGCTGGGTGGAAGGAAATTTGTGGCTCCTCTCAGATTCCAGAACTTTCTGCCACAGAAATGTGAGGAACATGTGATTTTTTAGCCAAATTTTGAGGTTTGCAAAGGATTCTGGGTAACAGAACCTGGTCCGAGCACCACACGTCACACCATCTTGGATTCCCCTAGGTCTCTAGTTTTCAGAAATGCACCGGTTTGGTAGGTTTCCCTAGGTGCCGGCTGAGCTAGAGGCCAAAATCTACAGGTAGGCACTTCGCAAAAATCACCTCTGTTTTCTTTAAAAAAATTGGATGTGTCCACGTTGCGCTTTGGGGCGTTTCCTGTTGCGGACGCTAGGCCTACCCACACAAGTGAGGTATCATTTTTATCGGGAGACTTGGGGTAACGCTGGGTGGAAGGAATTTTGTGGCTCCTCTCAGATTCCAGAACTTTCTGCCACAGAAATATGAGGAACATGTGTTTTTTTAGCCAAATTTTGAGGTTTGCAAAGGATTCTGGGTAACAGAACCTGGTCCGAGCCCCACAAGTCACCCCACCTTGGATTCCCCTCGGTCTCTAGTTTTCAGAAATGCACAGGTTTGGTAGGGTTCCCTAGGTGCCGGCTGAGCTAGAGTCCAAAATCTTCAGGTAGGCACTTCGCAAAAAACACCTCTGTTTTCTTTCAAAAATTTGGATGTGTCCACGTTGCGCTTTGGGGCGTTTCCTGTCGCGGGCGCTAGGCCTACCCACACAAGTGAGGTATCATTTTTATCGGGAGACTTGGGGGAACGCTGGGTGGAAGGAAATTTGTGGCTCCTCTCAGATTCCAGATCTTTCTGCCACAGAAATGTGAGGAACATGTGTTTTTTTTAGCCAAATTTTGAGGTTTGCAAAGGATTCTGGGTAACAGAACCTGGTCCGAGCCCCACAAGTCACCCCATCTTGGATTCCCCTAGGTCTCTAGTTTTCAGAAATGCACAGGTTTGGTAGGTTTCCTTAGGTGCCGGCTGAGCTAGAGGCCAAAATCTACAGGTTGGCACTTCGCAAAAATCACCTCTGTTTTCTTTCAAAAAATTGGATGTGTCCACATTGCGCTTTCGGGCGTTTCCTGTCACGGGCGCTAGGCCTACCCACACAAGTGAGGTATCATTTTTATCGGGAGACTTGGGGGAACGCTGGGTGGAAGGAAATTTGTGGCTCCTCTCAGATTCCAGAACTTTCTGCCACAGAAATGTGAGGAACATGTGTTTTTTTAGCCAAATTTTGAGGTTTGCAAAGGATTCTGGGTAACAGAACCTGGTCCGAGCCCCACAAGTCACCCCATCTTGGATTCCCCTAGGTCTCTAGTTTTCAGAAATGCACAGGTTTGGTAGGTTTCCCTAGGTGCCGGCTGAGCTAGAGGCCAAAATCTACATGTAGGCAGTTCCCAAAAATCACCTCTGTTTTCTTTCAAAAAATTGGATGTGTCCACGTTGCGCTTTGGGGCGTTTCCTGTTGCGGACGCTAGGCCTACCCACACAAGTGAGGTATCATTTTTATCGGGAGACTTGGGGGAACCCTGGGTGGAAGGAAATTTGTGGCTCCTCTCAGATTCCAGAACTTTCTGCCACAGAAATGTGAGGAACATGTGTTTTTTTAGCCAAATTTTGAGGTTTGCAAAGGATTCTGGGTAACAGAACCTGGTCCGAGCCCCACAAGTCACCCCATCTTTGATTCCCCTAGGTCTCTAGTTTTCAGAAATGCACAGGTTTGGTAGGTTTTCCGAGGTGCCGGCTGAGCTAGAGGCCAAAATCTACAGGTAGGCACTTCGCAAAAATCACCTCTGTGTTCTTTAAAAAAATTGGATGTGTCCACGTTGCGCTTTGGGGCGTTTCCTGACGCGGGCGCTAGGCCTACCCACACAAGTGAGGTATCATTTTTATCGGGAGACTTGGGGGAACGCTGGGTGGAAGGAAATTTGTGGCTCCTCTCAGATTCCAGAACTTTCTGCCGCAGAAATGTGAGGAACATGTTTTTTTTTAGCCAAATTTTTAGGTTTGCAAAGGATTCTGGGTAACAGAATCTGGTCCGAGCCCCAAAAGTCATCCCATCTTGGATTTCCCTAGGTCTCTAGTTTTCAGAAATGCACAGGTTTGGTAGGTTTCCCTAGGTGCCGGCTGAGCTAGAGGCCAAAATCTACAGGTAGGCACTTCGCAAAAATCACCTCTGTTTTCTTTAAAAAAAATGGATGTGTCCACGTTGCGCTTTGGGGCGTTTGCTGTCGCGGGCGCTAGGCCTACCCACACAAGTGAGGTATCATTTTTATCGGGAGACTTGGGGGAACGCTGGGTGGAAGGAAATTTGTGGCTCCTCTCAGATTCCAGAACTTTCTGCCACAGAAATGTGAGGAACATGTGTTTTTTTAGCCAAATTTTGAGGATTGCAAAGGATTCTGGGTAACAGAACCTGGTCCGAGCCCCACAAGTCACCCCATCTTGGATTCCCCTAGGTCTCTAGTTTTCAGAAATGCACCGGTTTGGTAGGTTTCCCTAGGTGCCGGCTGAGCTAGAGGCCAAAATCTACAGGTAGGCACTTCGCAAAAATCACCTCTGTTTTCTTTAAAAAAATTGGATGTGTCCACGTTGCGCTTTGGGGCGTTTCCTGTTGCGGACGCTAGGCCTACCCACACAAGTGAGGTATCATTTTTATCGGGAGACTTGGGGGAACGCTGGGTGGAAGGAAATTTGTGGCTCCTCTCAGATTCCAGAACTTTCTGCCACAGAAATATGAGGAACATGTGTTTTTTTATCCAAATTTTGAGGTTTGCAAAGGATTCTGGGTAACAGAACCTGGTCCGAGCCCCACAAGTCACCCCACCTTGGATTCCCCTAGGTCTCTAGTTTTCAGAAATGCACAGGTTTGGTAGGTTTCCCTAGGTGCCGGCTGAGCTAGAGTCCAAAATCTACAGGTAGGCACTTCGCAAAAAACACCTCTGTTTTCTTTAAAAAATTTGGATGTGTCCACGTTGCGCTTTGGGGCGTTTCCTGTCGCGGGCGCTAGGCCTACCCACACAAGTGAGGTATAATTTTTATCTGGAGACTTGGGGGAACGCTGGGTGGAAGGAAATTTGTGGCTCCTCTCAGATTCCAGAACTTTCTGCCACAGAAATGTGAGGAACATGTGTTTTTTTTAGCCAAATTTTGAGGTTTGCAAAGGATTCTGGGTAACAGAACCTGGTCCGAGCCCCACAAGTCACCCCATCTTGGATTCCCCTAGGTCTCTAGTTTTCAGAAATGCACAGGTTTGGTAGGTTTCCCTAGGTGCCGGCTGAGCTAGAGGCCAAAATCTACAGGTAGGTACTTCGCAAAAATCACCTCTGTTTTCTTTCAAAAAATTGGATGTGTCAACGTTGCGCTTTGGGGCGTTTCCTGTCGCGGGCGCTAGGCCTACCCACACAAGTGAGGTATCATTTTTATCGGGAGACATGGGGGAATGCTGGGTGGAAGGAAATTTGTTGCTCCTCTCAGATTCCAGAACTTTCTGCCACAGAAATGTGAGGAACATGTGTTTTTTTAGCCAAATTTTAAGGTTTGCAAAGGATTCTGGGTAACAGAACCTGGTCCGAGCCCCACAAGTCACCCCATCTTGGATTCCCCTAGGTCTCTAGTTTTCAGAAATGCACAGGTTTGGTAGGTTTCCCTAGGTGCCGGCTGAGCTAGAGGCCAAAATCTACAGGTAGGTACTTCGCAAAAATCACCTCTGTTTTCTTAAAAAAAATTGGATGTGTCAACGTTGCGCTTTGGGGCGTTTCCTGTCGCGGGCGCTAGGCCTACCCACACAAGTGAGGTATCATTTTTATCGGGAGACATGGGGGAATGCTGGGTGGAAGGAAATTTGTGGCTCCTCTCAGATTCCAGAACTTTCTGCCACAGAAATGTGAGGAACATGTGTTTTTTTAGCCTAATTTTGAGGTTTGCAAAGGATTCTGGGTAACAGAACCTGGTCCGAGCCCCACAAGTCACCCCATCTTGGATTCCCCTAGGTCTCTAGTTTTCAGAAATGCACAGGTTTGGATGGTTTCCCTAGGTGCCGGCTGAGCTAGAGGCCAAAATCTACAGGTTCGCAAAAAACACCTCTGTTTTCTTTCAAAAATTTAAATGTGTCCACGTTGCGCTTTGGGGCGTTTCCTGTCGCGGGCGCTAGGCCTACCCATACAAGTGAGGTATCATTTTTATCGGGAGACTTGGGGGAACGCTGGGTGGAAGGAAATTTGTGGCTCCTCTCAGATTCCAGAACTTTCTGCCACAGAAATATGAGGAACATGTGTTTTTTTAGCCAAAGTTTGAGGTTTGCAAAGGATTCTGGATAACAGAACCTGGTCCGAGCCCCACAAGTCACCCCATCTTGGATTCCCCTAGGTCTCTAGTTTTCAGAAATGCACAGGTTTGGTAGGTTTCCCTAGGTGCCGGCTGAGCTAGAGTCCAAAATCTACAGGTAGGCACTTCGCAAAAATCAACTCTGTTTTCTTTCAAAAAATTGGATGTGTCCACGTTGCGCTTTGGGGCGTTTCCTGTTGCGGACGCTAGGCCTACCCACACAAGTGAGGTATCATTTTTATCGGGAGACTTGGGGGAACGCTGGGTGGAAGATAATTTGTTTCTCCTCTCAGATTCCAGAACTTTCTGCCACAGAAATGTGAGGAACATGTGTTTTTTTAGCCAAATTTTGAGGTTTGCAAAGGATTCTGGGTACCAGAACCTGGTCCGAGCCCCACACGTCACCCCATCTTGGATTCCCCTAGGTCTCTAGTTTTCAGAAATGCACAGGTTTGGTAGGTTTCCCTAGGTGGCGGCTGAGCTAGAGGCCAAAATCTACAGGTAGGCACTTCGCTAAAATCACCTCTGTTTTCTTTCAAAAAATTGGATGTGTCCACGTTGCGCTTTGGGGCGTTTCCTGTTGCGGACGCTAACCCTACCCACACAAGTGAGGTATCATTTTTATCGGGAGACTTGGGGGAACGCTGGGTGGAAGGAAATTTGTGGCTCCTCTCAGATTCCAGAACTTTCTGCCACAGAAATGTGAGGAACATGTGATTTTTTAGCCAAATTTTGAGGTTTGCAAAGGATTCTGGGTAACAGAACCTGGTCCGAGCACCACACGTCACACCATCTTGGATTCCCCTAGGTCTCTAGTTTTCAGAAATGCACCGGTTTGGTAGGTTTCCCTAGGTGCCGGCTGAGCTAGAGGCCAAAATCTACAGGTAGGCACTTCGCAAAAATCACCTCTGTTTTCTTTCAAAAAATTGGATGTGTCCACGTTGCGCTTTGGGGCGTTTCCTGTTGCGGACGCTAGGCCTACCCACACAAGTGAGGTATCATTTTTATCGGGAGACTTGGGGTAACGCTGGGTGGAAGGAAATTTGTGGCTCCTCTCAGATTCCAGAACTTTCTGCCACAGAAATATGAGGAACTTGTGTTTTTTTAGCCAAATTTTGAGGTTTGCAAAGGATTCTGGGTAACAGAACCTTGTCCGAGCCCCACAAGTCACCCCATCTTGGATTCCCCTAGGTCTCTAGTTTTCAGAAATGCACAGGTTTGGTAGGTTTCCCTAGGTGCCGGCTGAGCTAGAGGCCAAAATCTACAGGTAGGTACTTCGCAAAAATCACCTCTGTTTTCTTAAAAAAAATTGGATGTGTCAACGTTGCGCTTTGGGGCGTTTCCTGTCGCGGGCGCTAGGCCTACCCACACAAGTGAGGTATCATTTTTATCGGGAGACATGGGGGAATGCTGGGTGGAAGGAAATTTGTGGCTCCTCTCAGATTCCAGAACTTTCTGCCACAGAAATGTGAGGAACATGTGTTTTTTTAGCCAAATTTTGAGGTTTGCAAAGGATTCTGGGTAACAGAACCTGGTCCGAGCCCCACAAGTCACCCCATCTTGGATTCCCCTAGGTCTCTAGTTTTCAGAAATGCACAGGTTTGGATGGTTTCCCTAGGTGCCGGTTGAGCTAGAGGCCAAAATCTACAGGTTCGCAAAAAACACCTCTGTTTTCTTTCAAAAATTTAAATGTGTCCACGTTGCGCTTTGGGGCGTTTCCTGTCGCGGGCGCTAGGCCTACCCATACAAGTGAGGTATCATTTTTATCGGGAGACTTGGGGGAACGCTGGGTGGAAGGAAATTTGTGGCTCCTCTCAGATTCCAGAACTTTCTGCCACAGAAATATGAGGAACATGTGTTTTTTTAGCCAAAGTTTGAGGTTTGCAAAGGATTCTGGGTAACAGAACCTGGTCCGAGCCCCACAAGTCACCCCATCTTGGATTCCCCTAGGTCTCTAGTTTTCAGAAATGCACAGGTTTGGTAGGTTTCCCTAGGTGCCGGCTGAGCTAGAGTCCAAAATCTACAGGTAGGCACTTCGCAAAAATCAACTCTGTTTTCTTTCAAAAAATTGGATGTGTCCACGTTGCGCTTTGGGGCGTTTCCTGTTGCGGACGCTAGGCCTACCCACACAAGTGAGGTATCATTTTTATCGGGAGACTTGGGGGAACGCTGGGTGGAAGATAATTTGTTTCTCCTCTCAGATTCCAGAACTTTCTGCCACAGAAATGTGAGGAACATGTGTTTTTTTAGCCAAATTTTGAGGTTTGCAAAGGATTCTGGGTAACAGAACCTGGTCCGAGCCCCACACGTCACCCCATCTTGGATTCCCCTAGGTCTCTAGTTTTCAGAAATGCACAGGTTTGGTAGGTTTCCCTAGGTGGCGGCTGAGCTAGAGGCCAAAATCTACAGGTAGGCACTTCGCTAAAATCACCTCTGTTTTCTTTCAAAAAATTGGATGTGTCCACGTTGCGCTTTGGGGCGTTTCCTGTTGCGGACGCTAACCCTACCCACACAAGTGAGGTATCATTTTTATCGGGAGACTTGGGGGAACGCTGGGTGGAAGGAAATTTGTGGCTCCTCTCAGATTCCAGAACTTTCTGCCACAGAAATGTGAGGAACATGTGATTTTTTAGCCAAATTTTGAGGTTTGCAAAGGATTCTGGGTAACAGAACCTGGTCCGAGCACCACACGTCACACCATCTTGGATTCCCCTAGGTCTCTAGTTTTCAGAAATGCACCGGTTTGGTAGGTTTCCCTAGGTGCCGGCTGAGCTAGAGGCCAAAATCTACAGGTAGGCACTTCGCAAAAATCACCTCTGTTTTCTTTCAAAAAATTGGATGTGTCCACGTTGCGCTTTGGGGCGTTTCCTGTTGCGGACGCTAGGCCTACCCACACAAGTGAGGTATCATTTTTATCGGGAGACTTGGGGTAACGCTGGGTGGAAGGAAATTTGTGGCTCCTCTCAGATTCCAGAACTTTCTGCCACAGAAATATGAGGAACTTGTGTTTTTTTAGCCAAATTTTGAGGTTTGCAAAGGATTCTGGGTAACAGAACCTTGTCCGAGCCCCACAAGTCACCCCATCTTGGATTCCCCTAGGTCTCTAGTTTTCAGAAATGCACAGGTTTGGTAGGTTTCCCTAGGTGCCGGCTGAGCTAGAGGCCAAAATCTACAGGTAGGTACTTCGCAAAAATCACCTCTGTTTTCTTAAAAAAAATTGGATGTGTCAACGTTGCGCTTTGGGGCGTTTCCTGTCGCGGGCGCTAGGCCTACCCACACAAGTGAGGTATCATTTTTATCGGGAGACATGGGGGAATGCTGGGTGGAAGGAAATTTGTGGCTCCTCTCAGATTCCAGAACTTTCTGCCACAGAAATGTGAGGAACATGTGTTTTTTTAGCCAAATTTTGAGGTTTGCAAAGGATTCTGGGTAACAGAACCTGGTCCGAGCCCCACAAGTCACCCCATCTTGGATTCCCCTAGGTCTCTAGTTTTCAGAAATGCACAGGTTTGGATGGTTTCCCTAGGTGCCGGTTGAGCTAGAGGCCAAAATCTACAGGTTCGCAAAAAACACCTCTGTTTTCTTTCAAAAATTTAAATGTGTCCACGTTGCGCTTTGGGGCGTTTCCTGTCGCGGGCGCTAGGCCTACCCATACAAGTGAGGTATCATTTTTATCGGGAGACTTGGGGGAACGCTGGGTGGAAGGAAATTTGTGGCTCCTCTCAGATTCCAGAACTTTCTGCCACAGAAATATGAGGAACATGTGTTTTTTTAGCCAAAGTTTGAGGTTTGCAAAGGATTCTGGGTAACAGAACCTGGTCCGAGCCCCACAAGTCACCCCATCTTGGATTCCCCTAGGTCTCTAGTTTTCAGAAATGCACAGGTTTGGTAGGTTTCCCTAGGTGCCGGCTGAGCTAGAGTCCAAAATCTACAGGTAGGCACTTCGCAAAAATCAACTCTGTTTTCTTTCAAAAAATTGGATGTGTCCACGTTGCGCTTTGGGGCGTTTCCTGTTGCGGACGCTAGGCCTACCCACACAAGTGAGGTATCATTTTTATCGGGAGACTTGGGGGAACGCTGGGTGGAAGATAATTTGTTTCTCCTCTCAGATTCCAGAACTTTCTGCCACAGAAATGTGAGGAACATGTGTTTTTTTAGCCAAATTTTGAGGTTTGCAAAGGATTCTGGGTAACAGAACCTGGTCCGAGCCCCACACGTCACCCCATCTTGGATTCCCCTAGGTCTCTAGTTTTCAGAAATGCACAGGTTTGGTAGGTTTCCCTAGGTGGCGGCTGAGCTAGAGGCCAAAATCTACAGGTAGGCACTTCGCTAAAATCACCTCTGTTTTCTTTCAAAAAATTGGATGTGTCCACGTTGCGCTTTGGGGCGTTTCCTGTTGCGGACGCTAACCCTACCCACACAAGTGAGGTATCATTTTTATCGGGAGACTTGGGGGAACGCTGGGTGGAAGGAAATTTGTGGCTCCTCTCAGATTCCAGAACTTTCTGCCACAGAAATGTGAGGAACATGTGATTTTTTAGCCAAATTTTGAGGTTTGCAAAGGATTCTGGGTAACAGAACCTGGTCCGAGCACCACACGTCACACCATCTTGGATTCCCCTAGGTCTCTAGTTTTCAGAAATGCACCGGTTTGGTAGGTTTCCCTAGGTGCCGGCTGAGCTAGAGGCCAAAATCTACAGGTAGGCACTTCGCAAAAATCACCTCTGTTTTCTTTAAAAAAATTGGATGTGTCCACGTTGCGCTTTGGGGCGTTTCCTGTTGCGGACGCTAGGCCTACCCACACAAGTGAGGTATCATTTTTATCGGGAGACTTGGGGTAACGCTGGGTGGAAGGAAATTTGTGGCTCCTCTCAGATTCCAGAACTTTCTGCCACAGAAATATGAGGAACATGTGTTTTTTTAGCCAAATTTTGAGGTTTGCAAAGGATTCTGGGTAACAGAACCTGGTCCGAGCCCCACAAGTCACCCCACCTTGGATTCCCCTCGGTCTCTAGTTTTCAGAAATGCACAGGTTTGGTAGGGTTCCCTAGGTGCCGGCTGAGCTAGAGTCCAAAATCTTCAGGTAGGCACTTCGCAAAAAACACCTCTGTTTTCTTTCAAAAATTTGGATGTGTCCACGTTGCGCTTTGGGGCGTTTCCTGTCGCGGGCGCTAGGCCTACCCACACAAGTGAGGTATCATTTTTATCGGGAGACTTGGGGGAACGCTGGGTGGAAGGAAATTTGTGGCTCCTCTCAGATTCCAGATCTTTCTGCCACAGAAATGTGAGGAACATGTGTTTTTTTTAGCCAAATTTTGAGGTTTGCAAAGGATTCTGGGTAACAGAACCTGGTCCGAGCCCCACAAGTCACCCCATCTTGGATTCCCCTAGGTCTCTAGTTTTCAGAAATGCACAGGTTTGGTAGGTTTCCTTAGGTGCCGGCTGAGCTAGAGGCCAAAATCTACAGGTTGGCACTTCGCAAAAATCACCTCTGTTTTCTTTCAAAAAATTGGATGTGTCCACATTGCGCTTTCGGGCGTTTCCTGTCACGGGCGCTAGGCCTACCCACACAAGTGAGGTATCATTTTTATCGGGAGACTTGGGGGAACGCTGGGTGGAAGGAAATTTGTGGCTCCTCTCAGATTCCAGAACTTTCTGCCACAGAAATGTGAGGAACATGTGTTTTTTTAGCCAAATTTTGAGGTTTGCAAAGGATTCTGGGTAACAGAACCTGGTCCGAGCCCCACAAGTCACCCCATCTTGGATTCCCCTAGGTCTCTAGTTTTCAGAAATGCACAGGTTTGGTAGGTTTCCCTAGGTGCCGGCTGAGCTAGAGGCCAAAATCTACATGTAGGCAGTTCCCAAAAATCACCTCTGTTTTCTTTCAAAAAATTGGATGTGTCCACGTTGCGCTTTGGGGCGTTTCCTGTTGCGGACGCTAGGCCTACCCACACAAGTGAGGTATCATTTTTATCGGGAGACTTGGGGGAACCCTGGGTGGAAGGAAATTTGTGGCTCCTCTCAGATTCCAGAACTTTCTGCCACAGAAATGTGAGGAACATGTGTTTTTTTAGCCAAATTTTGAGGTTTGCAAAGGATTCTGGGTAACAGAACCTGGTCCGAGCCCCACAAGTCACCCCATCTTTGATTCCCCTAGGTCTCTAGTTTTCAGAAATGCACAGGTTTGGTAGGTTTTCCGAGGTGCCGGCTGAGCTAGAGGCCAAAATCTACAGGTAGGCACTTCGCAAAAATCACCTCTGTGTTCTTTAAAAAAATTGGATGTGTCCACGTTGCGCTTTGGGGCGTTTCCTGACGCGGGCGCTAGGCCTACCCACACAAGTGAGGTATCATTTTTATCGGGAGACTTGGGGGAACGCTGGGTGGAAGGAAATTTGTGGCTCCTCTCAGATTCCAGAACTTTCTGCCGCAGAAATGTGAGGAACATGTGTTTTTTTAGCCAAATTTTTAGGTTTGCAAAGGATTCTGGGTAACAGAATCTGGTCCGAGCCCCAAAAGTCATCCCATCTTGGATTTCCCTAGGTCTCTAGTTTTCAGAAATGCACAGGTTTGGTAGGTTTCCCTAGGTGCCGGCTGAGCTAGAGGCCAAAATCTACAGGTAGGCACTTCGCAAAAATCACCTCTGTTTTCTTTAAAAAAAATGGATGTGTCCACGTTGCGCTTTGGGGCGTTTGCTGTCGCGGGCGCTAGGCCTACCCACACAAGTGAGGTATCATTTTTATCGGGAGACTTGGGGGAACGCTGGGTGGAAGGAAATTTGTGGCTCCTCTCAGATTCCAGAACTTTCTGCCACAGAAATGTGAGGAACATGTGTTTTTTTAGCCAAATTTTGAGGATTGCAAAGGATTCTGGGTAACAGAACCTGGTCCGAGCCCCACAAGTCACCCCATCTTGGATTCCCCTAGGTCTCTAGTTTTCAGAAATGCACAGGTTTGGTAGGTTTCCCTAGGTGCTGGCTGAGCTAGAGTCCAAAATCTACAGGTAGGCACTTCGCTAAAAACACCTCTGTTTTCTTTAAAAAATGTGGATGTGTCCACGTTGCGCTTTGGGGCGTTTCCTGTCGTGGGCGCTAGGCCTACCCACACAAGTGAGGTATCATTTTTATCGGGAGACTTGGGGGAACGCTGGGTGGAAGGAAATGTGTGGCTCCTCTCAGATTCCAGAACTTTCTGCCACAGAAATGTGAGGAACATGTGTTTTTTTAAGCCAAATTTTGAGGTTTGCAAAGGATTCTGGGTAACAGAACCTGGTCCGAGCCCCACAAGTCACCCCATCTTGGATTCCCCTATGTCTCTAGTTTTCAGAAATGCACAGGTTTGGTAGGTTTCCCTAGGTGCCGGCTGAGTTAGAGGCAAAAATCTACAGGTTGGCACTTCGCAAAAATAACCTCTGTTTTCTTTCAAAAAATTGGATGTGTCCACGTTGCGCTTTGGGGCGTTTCCTGTTGCGGGCGCTAGGCCTACCCACTCATGTGAGGTATCATTTTTATCGGGAGACTTGGGGGAACGCTGGGTGGAAGGAAATTTGTGGCTCCTCTCAGATTGCAGAACTTTCTGCCACAGAAATGTGAGGAACATGTGTTTTTTTAGCCAACTTTTGAGGTTTGCAAAGGATTCTGGGTAACAGAACCTGGTCCGAGCCCCACAAGTCACCCCATCTTGGATTCCCCTAGGTCTCTAGTTTTCAGAAATGCACAGGTTTGGTAGGTTTCCCTAGGTGCCGTCTGGGCTAGAGGCCAAAATCTACAGGTAGGCACTTCGCAAAAATCACCTCTGTTTTCTTTAAAAAAACTTGGATGTGTCCACGTTGCGCTTTGGGGCGTTTCCTGTTGCGGACGCTAGGCCTACCCACACAAGTGAGGTATCATTTTTATCGGGAGACTTGGGGGAACGCTGGGTGGAAGGAAATTTGTGGCTCCTCTCAGATTCCAGAACTTTCTGCCACAGAAATGTGAGGAACATGTGTTTTTTTAGCCAAATTTTGAGGTTTGCAAAGGATTCTGGGTAACAGAACCTGGTCCGAGCCCCACAAGTCACCCCATCTTGGATTCCCCTAGGTCTCTAGTTTTCAGAAATGCACAGGTTTGGTAGGTTTCCCTAGGTGCCGGCTGAGCTAGAGGCCAAAATCTACAGGTAGGTACTTCGCAAAAATCACCTCTGTTTTCTTTAAAAAAATTGGATGTGTCCACGTTGCGCTTTGGGGCGTTTCCTGTCGCGGGCGCTAGGCCTACCCACACAAGTGAGGTATCATTTTTATCGGGAGACTTGGGGGAACGCTGGGTGGAAGGAAATTTGTGGCTCCTCTCAGATTCCAGAACTTTCTGCCACAGAAATGTGAGGAACATGTGTTTTTTTAGCCAACTTTTGAGGTTTGCAAAGGATTCTGGGTAACAGAACCTGGTCCGAGCCCCACAAGTCACCCCATCTTGGATTCCCCTAGGTCTCTAGTTTTCAGAAATGCACCGGTTTGGTAGGTTTCCCTAGGTGCCGTCTGAGCTAGAGGCCAAAATCTACAGGTAGGCACTTCGCAAAAATCACCTCTGTTTTCTTTCAAAAAACTTGGATGAGTCCACGTTGCGCTTTTCGGCGGTTCCTGTTGCGGACGCTAGGCCTACCCACACAAGTGAGGTATCATTTTTATCGGGAGACTTGGGGGAACGCTGGGTGGAAGGAAATTTGTGGCTCCTCTCAGATTCCAGAACTTTCTGCCATTGAAATGTGAGGAACATGTGTTTTTTTAGCCAAATTTTGAGGTTTAGAAAGGATTCTGGGTAACAGAACCTGGTCCGAGCCCCACAAGTCACCCCATCTTTGATTCCCCTAGGTCTCTAGTTTTCAGAAATGCACAGGTTTGGTAGGTTTCCCTAGGTGCCGGCTGAGCTAGAGGCCAAAATCTACAGGTAGGTACTTCGCAAAAATCACCTCTGTTTTCTTTAAAAAAATTGGATGTGTCCACATTGCGCTTTGTGGCGTTTCCTGTCGCGGGCGCTAGGCCTACCCACACAAGTGAGGTATCATTTTTATCGGGAGACATGGGGGAATGCTGGGTGGAAGGAAATTTGTGGCTCCTCTCAGATTCCAGAACTTTCTGCCACAGAAATGTGAGGAACATGTGTTTTGTTAGCCAAATTTTGAGGTTTAGAAAGGATTCTGGGTAACAGAACCTGGTCCGAGCCCCACAAGTCACCCCATCTTGGATTCCCCTAGGTCTCTAGTTTTCAGAAATGCACAGGTTTGGATGGTTTCCCTAGGTGCCGGCTGAGCTAGAGGCTAAAATCTACAGGTAGGCACTTCGCAAAAAACACCTCTGTTTTCTTTCAAAAATTTGGATGTGTCCACGTTGCGCTTTGGGGCGTTTCCTGTCGCGGGCGCTAGGCCTACCCACACAAGTGAGGTATCATTTTTATCGGGAGACTTGGGGGAACGCTGGGTGGAAGGAAATTTGTGGCTCCTCTCAGATTCCAGAACTTTCTGCCACAGAAATGTGAGGAACATGTGTTTTTTTAGCCAAATTTTGAGGTTTGCAAAGGATTCTGGGTAACAGAACCTGGTCCGAGCCCCACAAGTCACCGCATCTTGGATTCCCCTAGGTCTCTAGTTTTCAGAAATGCACAGGTTTGGTAGGTTTCCCTAGGTGGCGGCTGAGCTAGAGGCCAAAATCTACAGGTAGGCACTTCGCTAAAATCACCTCTGTTTTCTTTCAAAAAATTGGATGTGTCCACGTTGCGCTTTGGGGCGTTTCCTGTTGCGGACGCTAACCCTACCCACACAAGTGAGGTATCATTTTTATCGGGAGACTTGGGGGAACGCTGGGTGGAAGGAAATTTGTGGCTCCTCTCAGATTCCAGAACTTTCTGCCACAGAAATGTGAGGAACATGTGATTTTTTAGCCAAATTTTGAGGTTTGCAAAGGATTCTGGGTAACAGAACCTGGTCCGAGCACCACACGTCACACCATCTTGGATTCCCCTAGGTCTCTAGTTTTCAGAAATGCACCGGTTTGGTAGGTTTCCCTAGGTGCCGGCTGAGCTAGAGGCCAAAATCTACAGGTAGGCACTTCGCAAAAATCACCTCTGTTTTCTTTCAAAAAATTGGATGTGTCCACGTTGCGCTTTGGGGCGTTTCCTGTTGCGGACGCTAGGCCTACCCACACAAGTGAGGTATCATTTTTATCGGGAGACTTGGGGTAACGCTGGGAGGAAGGAAATTTGTGGCTCCTCTCAGATTCCAGAACTTTCTGCCACAGAAATATGAGGAACATGTGTTTTTTTAGCCAAATTTTGAGGTTAGCAAAGGATTCTGGGTAACAGAACCTGGTCCGAGCCCTACAAGTCACCCCACCTTGGATTCCCCTCGGACTCTAGTTTTCAGAAATGCACAGGTTTGGTAGGGTTCCCTAGGTGCCGGCTGAGCTAGAGTCCAAAATCTTCAGGTAGGCACTTCGCAAAAAACACCTCTGTTTTCTTTCAAAAATGTGGATGTGTCCACGTTGCGCTTTGGGGCGTTTCCTGTCGCGGGCGCTAGGCCTACCCACACAAGTGAGGTATCATTTTTATCGGGAGACTTGGGGGAACGCTGGGTGGAAGGAAATTTGTGGCTCCTCTCAGATTCCAGAACTTTCTGCCACAGAAATGTGAGGAACATGTGTTTTTTTTAGCCAAATTTTGAGGTTTGCAAAGGATTCTGGGTAACAGAACCTGGTCCGAGCCCCACAAGTCACCCCATCTTGGATTCCCCTAGGTCTCTAGTTTTCAGAAATGCACAGGTTTGGTAGGTTTCCTTAGGTGCCGGCTGAGCTAGAGGCCAAAATCTACAGGTTGGCACTTCGAAAAAATCACCTCTGTTTTCTTTCAAAAAATTGGATGTGTCCACATTGCGCTTTCGGGCGTTTCCTGTCACGGGCGCTAGGCCTACCCACACAAGTGAGGTATCATTTTTATCGGGAGACTTGGGGGAACGCTGGGTGGAAGGAAATTTGTGGCTCCTCTCAGATTCCAGAACTTTCTGCCACAGAAATGTGAGGAACATGTGTTTTTTTAGCCAAATTTTGAGGTTTGCAAAGGATTCTGGGTAACAGAACCTGGTCCGAGCCCCACAAGTCACCCCATCTTGGATTCCCCTAGGTCTCTAGTTTTCAGAAATGCACAGGTTTGGTAGGTTTCCCTAGGTGCCGGCTGAGCTAGAGGCCAAAATCTACATGTAGGCAGTTCCCAAAAATCACCTCTGTTTTCTTTCAAAAAATTGGATGTGTCCACGTTGCGCTTTGGGGCGTTTCCTGTTGCGGACGCTAGGCCTACCCACACAAGTGAGGTATCATTTTTATCGGGAGACTTGGGGGAACGCTGGGTGGAAGGAAATTTGTGGCTCCTCTCAGATTCCAGAACTTTCTGCCACAGAAATGTGAGGAACATGTGTTTTTTTAGCCAAATTTTGAGGTTTGCAAAGGATTCTGGGTAACAGAACCTGGTCCGAGCCCCACAAGTCACCCCATCTTTGATTCCCCTAGGTCTCTAGTTTTCAGAAATGCACAGGTTTGGTAGGTTTTCCGAGGTGCCGGCTGAGCTAGAGGCCAAAATCTACAGGTAGGCACTTCGCAAAAATCACCTCTGTGTTCTTTAAAAAAATTGGATGTGTCCACGTTGCGCTTTGGGGCGTTTCCTGACGCGGGCGCTAGGCCTACCCACACAAGTGAGGTATCATTTTTATCGGGAGACTTGGGGGAACGCTGGGTGGAAGGAAATTTGTGGCTCCTCTCAGATTCCAGAACTTTCTGCCGCAGAAATGTGAGGAACATGTGTTTTTTTAGCCAAATTTTTAGGTTTGCAAAGGATTCTGGGTAACAGAACCTGGTCCGAGCCCCAAAAGTCACCCCATCTTGGATTTCCCTAGGTCTCTAGTTTTCAGAAATGCACAGGTTTGGTAGGTTTCCCTAGGTGCCGGCTGAGCTAGAGGCCAAAATCTACAGGTAGGCACTTCGCAAAAATCACCTCTGTTTTCTTTAAAAAAAATGGATGTGTCCACGTTGCGCTTTGGGGCGTTTGCTGTCGCGGGCGCTAGGCCTACCCACACAAGTGAGGTATCATTTGTATCGGGAGACTTGGGGGAACGCTGGGTGGAAGGAAATTTGAGGCTCCTCTCAGATTCCAGAACTTTCTGCCACAGAAATGTGAGGAACATGTGTTTTTTTAGCCAAATTTTGAGGTTTGCAAAGGATTCTGGGTAACAGAACCTGGTCCGAGCCCCACAAGTCACCCCATCTTGGATTCCCCTAGGTCTCTAGTTTTCAGAAATGCACAGGTTTGGAAGGTTTCCCTAGGGTCCGGCTGAGCTAGAGGCCAAAATCTACAGGTTGGCACTTCGCAAAAATCACCTCTGTTTTCTTTCAAAAAATTGGATGTGTCCACGTTGCGCTTTGGGGCGTTTCCTGTTGCGGACGCTAGGCCTACCCACACAAGTGAGGTATCATTTTTATCGGGAGACTTGGGGGAACGCTGGGTGGAAGGAAATTTGTGGCTCCTCTCAGATTCCAGAACTTTCTGCCACAGAAATGTGAGGAACATGTGTTTTTTTAGCCAAATTTTGAGGATTGCAAAGGATTCTGGGTAACAGAACCTGGTCCGAGCCCTCAAGTCACCCCATCTTGGATTCCCCTAGGTCTCTAGTTTTCAGAAATGCACAGGTTTGGTAGGTTTCCCTAGGTGCTGGCTGAGCTAGAGTCCAAAATCTACAGGTAGGCACTTCGCTAAAAACACCTCTGTTTTCTTTAAAAAATGTGGATGTGTCCACGTTGCGCTTTGGGGCGTTTCCTGTCGGGGGCGCTAGGCCTACCCACACAAGTGAGGTATCATTTTTATCAGGAGACTTGGGGGAACGCTGGGTGGAAGGAAATTTGTGGCTCCTCTCAGATTCCAGAACTTTCTGCCACAGAAATGTGAGGAACATGTGTTTTTTTAAGCCAAATTTTGAGGTTTGCAAAGGATTCTGGGTAACAGAACCTGGTCCGAGCCCCACAAGTCACCCCATCTTGGATTCCCCTATGTCTCTAGTTTTCAGAAATGCACAGGTTTGGTAGGTTTCCCTAGGTGCCGGCTGAGCTAGAGGCAAAAATCTACAGGTTGGCACTTCGCAAAAATCACCTCTGTTTTCTTTCAAAAAATTGGATGTGTCCACGTTGCGCTTTGGGGCGTTTCCTGTTGCGGGCGCTAGGCCTACCCACACATGTGAGGTATCATTTTTATCGGGAGACTTGGGGGAACGCTGGGTGGAAGGAAATTTGTGGCTCCTCTCAGATTGCAGAACTTTCTGCCACAGAAATGTGAGGAACATGTGTTTTTTTAGCCAACTTTTGAGGTTTGCAAAGGATTCTGGGTAACAGAACCTGGTCCGAGCCCCACAAGTCACCCCATCTTGGATTCCCCTAGGTCTCTAGTTTTCAGAAATGCACAGGTTTGGTAGGTTTCCCTAGGTGCCGGCTGAGCTAGAGGCCAAAATCTACAGGTAGGTACTTCGCAAAAATCACCTCTGTTTTCTTTAAAAAAATTGGATGTGTCCACGTTGCGCTTTGGGGCGTTTCCTGTCGCGGGCGCTAGGCCTACCCACACAAGTGAGGTATCATTTTTATCGGGAGACTTGGGGGAACGCTGGGTGGAAGGAAATTTGTGGCTCCTCTCAGATTCCAGAACTTTCTGCCACAGAAATGTGAGGAACATGTGTTTTTTTAGCCAACTTTTGAGGTTTGCAAAGGATTCTGGGTAACAGAACCTGGTCCGAGCCCCACAAGTCACCCCATCTTGGATTCCCCTAGGTCTCTAGTTTTCAGAAATGCACCGGTTTGGTAGGTTTCCCTAGGTGCCGTCTGAGCTAGAGGCCAAAATCTACAGGTAGGCACTTCGCAAAAATCACCTCTGTTTTCTTTCAAAAAACTTGGATGTGTCCACGTTGCGCTTTGGGGCGGTTCCTGTTGCGGACGCTAGGCCTACCCACACAAGTGAGGTATCATTTTTATCGGGAGACTTGGGGGAACGCTGGGTGGAAGGAAATTTGTGGCTCCTCTCAGATTCCAGAACTTTCTGCCATTGAAATGTGAGGAACATGTGTTTTTTTAGCCAAATTTTGAGGTTTAGAAAGGATTCTGGGTAACAGAACCTGGTCCGAGCCCCACAAGTCACCCCATCTTTGATTCCCCTAGGTCTCTAGTTTTCAGAAATGCACAGGTTTGGTAGGTTTCCCTAGGTGCCGGCTGAGCTAGAGGCCAAAATCTACAGGTAGGTACTTCGCAAAAATCACCTCTGTTTTCTTTAAAAAAATTGGATGTGTCCACATTGCGCTTTGGGGCGTTTCCTGTCGCGGGCGCTAGGCCTACCCACACAAGTGAGGTATCATTTTTATCGGGAGACATGGGGGAATGCTGGGTGGAAGGAAATTTTGTGGCTCCTCTCAGATTCCAGAACTTTCTGCCACAGAAATGTGAGGAACATGTGTTTTGTTAGCCAAATTTTGAGGTTTAGAAAGGATTCTGGGTAACAGAACCTGGTCCGAGCCCCACAAGTCACCCCATCTTGGATTCCCCTAGGTCTCTAGTTTTCAGAAATGCACAGGTTTGGATGGTTTCCCTAGGTGCCGGCTGAGCTAGAGGCTAAAATCTACAGGTAGGCACTTCGCAAAAAACACCTCTGTTTTCTTTCAAAAATTTGGATGTGTCCATGTTGCGCTTTGGGGCGTTTCCTGTCGCGGGCGCTAGGCCTACCCACACAAGTGAGGTATCATTTTTATCGGGAGACTTGGGGGAACGCTGGGTGGAAGGAAATTTGTGGCTCCTCTCAGATTCCAGAACTTTCTGCCACAGAAATGTGAGGAACATGTGTTTTTTTAGCCAAATTTTGAGGTTTGCAAAGGATTCTGGGTAACAGAACCTGGTCCGAGCCCCACAAGTCACCGCATCTTGGATTCCCCTAGGTCTCTAGTTTTCAGAAATGCACAGGTTTGGTAGGTTTCCCTAGGTGGCGGCTGAGCTAGAGGCCAAAATCTACAGGTAGGCACTTCGCTAAAATCACCTCTGTTTTCTTTCAAAAAATTGGATGTGTCCACGTTGCGCTTTGGGGCGTTTCCTGTTGCGGACGCTAACCCTACCCACACAAGTGAGGTATCATTTTTATCGGGAGACTTGGGGGAACGCTGGGTGGAAGGAAATTTGTGGCTCCTCTCAGATTCCAGAACTTTCTGCCACAGAAATGTGATTAAAATGTGATTTTTTAGCCAAATTTTGAGGTTTGCAAAGGATTCTGGGTAACAGAACCTGGTCCGAGCACCACACGTCACACCATCTTGGATTCCCCTAGGTCTCTAGTTTTCAGAAATGCACCGGTTTGGTAGGTTTCCCTAGGTGCCGGCTGAGCTAGAGGCCAAAATCTACAGGTAGGCACTTCGCAAAAATCACCTCTGTTTTCTTTCAAAAAATTGGATGTGTCCACGTTGCGCTTTGGGGCGTTTCCTGTTGCGGACGCTAGGCCTACCCACACAAGTGAGGTATCATTTTTATCGGGAGACTTGGGGGAACGCTGGGTGGAAGGAAATTTGTGGCTCCTCTCAGATTCCAGAACTTTCTGCCACAGAAATGTGAGGAACATGTGTTTTTTTAGCCAACTTTTGAGGTTTGCAAAGGATTCTGGGTAACAGAACCTGGTCCGAGCCCCACAAGTCACCCCATCTTGGATTCCCCTAGGTCTCTAGTTTTCAGAAATGCACAGGTTTGGTAGGTTTCCCTAGGTGCCGTCTGAGCTAGAGGCCAAAATCTACAGGTAGGCACTTCGCAAAAATCACCTCTGTTTTCTTTCAAAAAACTTGGATGTGTCCACGTTGCGCTTTGGGGCGGTTCCTGTTGCGGACGCTAGGCCTACCCACACAAGTGAGGTATCATTTTTATCGGGAGACTTGGGGGAACGCTGGGTGGAAGGAAATTTGTGGCTCCTCTCAGATTCCAGAACTTTCTGCCATTGAAATGTGAGGAACATGTGTTTTTTTAGCCAAATTTTGAGGTTTAGAAAGGATTCTGGGTAACAGAACCTGGTCCGAGCCCCACAAGTCACCCCATCTTTGATTCCCCTAGGTCTCTAGTTTTCAGAAATGCACAGGTTTGGTAGGTTTCCCTAGGTGCCGGCTGAGCTAGAGGCCAAAATCTACAGGTAGGTACTTCGCAAAAATCACCTCTGTTTTCTTTAAAAAAATTGGATGTGTCCACATTGCGCTTTGGGGCGTTTCCTGTCGCGGGCGCTAGGCCTACCCACACAAGTGAGGTATCATTTTTATCGGGAGACATGGGGGAATGCTGGGTGGAAGGAAATTTTGTGGCTCCTCTCAGATTCCAGAACTTTCTGCCACAGAAATGTGAGGAACATGTGTTTTGTTAGCCAAATTTTGAGGTTTAGAAAGGATTCTGGGTAACAGAACCTGGTCCGAGCCCCACAAGTCACCCCATCTTGGATTCCCCTAGGTCTCTAGTTTTCAGAAATGCACAGGTTTGGATGGTTTCCCTAGGTGCCGGCTGAGCTAGAGGCTAAAATCTACAGGTAGGCACTTCGCAAAAAACACCTCTGTTTTCTTTCAAAAATTTGGATGTGTCCATGTTGCGCTTTGGGGCGTTTCCTGTCGCGGGCGCTAGGCCTACCCACACAAGTGAGGTATCATTTTTATCGGGAGACTTGGGGGAACGCTGGGTGGAAGGAAATTTGTGGCTCCTCTCAGATTCCAGAACTTTCTGCCACAGAAATGTGAGGAACATGTGTTTTTTTAGCCAAATTTTGAGGTTTGCAAAGGATTCTGGGTAACAGAACCTGGTCCGAGCCCCACAAGTCACCGCATCTTGGATTCCCCTAGGTCTCTAGTTTTCAGAAATGCACAGGTTTGGTAGGTTTCCCTAGGTGGCGGCTGAGCTAGAGGCCAAAATCTACAGGTAGGCACTTCGCTAAAATCACCTCTGTTTTCTTTCAAAAAATTGGATGTGTCCACGTTGCGCTTTGGGGCGTTTCCTGTTGCGGACGCTAACCCTACCCACACAAGTGAGGTATCATTTTTATCGGGAGACTTGGGGGAACGCTGGGTGGAAGGAAATTTGTGGCTCCTCTCAGATTCCAGAACTTTCTGCCACAGAAATGTGAGGAAAATGTGATTTTTTAGCCAAATTTTGAGGTTTGCAAAGGATTCTGGGTAACAGAACCTGGTCCGAGCACCACACGTCACACCATCTTGGATTCCCCTAGGTCTCTAGTTTTCAGAAATGCACCGGTTTGGTAGGTTTCCCTAGGTGCCGGCTGAGCTAGAGGCCAAAATCTACAGGTAGGCACTTCGCAAAAATCACCTCTGTTTTCTTTCAAAAAATTGGATGTGTCCACGTTGCGCTTTGGGGCGTTTCCTGTTGCGGACGCTAGGCCTACCCACACAAGTGAGGTATCATTTTTATCGGGAGACTTGGGGGAACGCTGGGTGGAAGGAAATTTGTGGCTCCTCTCAGATTCCAGAACTTTCTGCCACAGAAATGTGAGGAACATGTGTTTTTTTAGCCAAATTTTGAGGTTTGCAAAGGATTCTGGGTAACATAACCTGGTCCGAGCCCCACAAGTCACCCCATCTTGGATTCCCCTAGGTCTCTAGTTTTCAGAAATGCACAGGTTTGGTAGGTTTCCCTAGGTGCCGGCTGAGCTAGAGGCCAAAATCTACAGGTAGGTACTTCGCAAAAATCACCTCTGTTTTCTTTAAAAAAATTGGATGTGTCCACGTTGCGCTTTGGGGCGTTTCCTGTCGCGGGCGCTAGGCCTACCCACACAAGTGAGGTATCATTTTTATCGGGAGACTTGGGGGAACGCTGGGTGGAAGGAAATTTGTGGCTCCTCTCAGATTCCAGAACTTTCTGCCACAGAAATGTGAGGAACATGTGTTTTTTTAGCCAACTTTTGAGGTTTGCAAAGGATTCTGGGTAACAGAACCTGGTCCGAGCCCCACAAGTCACCCCATCTTGGATTCCCCTAGGTCTCTAGTTTTCAGAAATGCACCGGTTTGGTAGGTTTCCCTAGGTGCCGTCTGAGCTAGAGGCCAAAATCTACAGGTAGGCACTTCGCAAAAATCACCTCTGTTTTCTTTCAAAAAACTTGGATGTGTCCACGTTGCGCTTTGGGGCGGTTCCTGTTGCGGACGCTAGGCCTACCCACACAAGTGAGGTATCATTTTTATCGGGAGACTTGGGGGAACGCTGGGTGGAAGGAAATTTGTGGCTCCTCTCAGATTCCAGAACTTTCTGCCATTGAAATGTGAGGAACATGTGGTTTTTTAGCCAAATTTTGAGGTTTAGAAAGGATTCTGGGTAACAGAACCTGGTCCGAGCCCCACAAGTCACCCCATCTTTGATTCCCCTAGGTCTCTAGTTTTCAGAAATGCACAGGTTTGGTAGGTTTCCCTAGGTGCCGGCTGAGCTAGAGGCCAAAATCTACAGGTAGGTACTTCGCAAAAATCACCTCTGTTTTCTTTAAAAAAATTGGATGTGTCCACATTGCGCTTTGGGGCGTTTCCTGTCGCGGGCGCTAGGCCTACCCACACAAGTGAGGTATCATTTTTATCGGGAGACATGGGGGAATGCTGGGTGGAAGGAAATTTTGTGGCTCCTCTCAGATTCCAGAACTTTCTGCCACAGAAATGTGAGGAACATGTGTTTTGTTAGCCAAATTTTGAGGTTTAGAAAGGATTCTGGGTAACAGAACCTGGTCCGAGCCCCACAAGTCACCCCATCTTGGATTCCCCTAGGTCTCTAGTTTTCAGAAATGCACAGGTTTGGATGGTTTCCCTAGGTGCCGGCTGAGCTAGAGGCTAAAATCTACAGGTAGGCACTTCGCAAAAAACACCTCTGTTTTCTTTCAAAAATTTGGATGTGTCCATGTTGCGCTTTGGGGCGTTTCCTGTCGCGGGCGCTAGGCCTACCCACACAAGTGAGGTATCATTTTTATCGGGAGACTTGGGGGAACGCTGGGTGGAAGGAAATTTGTCGCTCCTCTCAGATTCCAGAACTTTCTGCCACAGAAATGTGAGGAACATGTGTTTTTTTAGCCAAATTTTGAGGTTTGCAAAGGATTCTGGGTAACAGAACCTGGTCCGAGCCCCACAAGTCACCACATCTTGGATTCCCCTAGGTCTCTAGTTTTCAGAAATGCACAGGTTTGGTAGGTTTCCCTAGGTGGCGGCTGAGCTAGAGGCCAAAATCTACAGGTAGGCACTTCGCTAAAATCACCTCTGTTTTCTTTCAAAAAATTGAATGTGTCCACGTTGCGCTTTGGGGCGTTTCCTGTTGCGGACGCTAACCCTACCCACACAAGTGAGGTATCATTTTTATCGGGAGACTTGGGGGAACGCTGGGTGGAAGGAAATTTGTGGCTCCTCTCAGATTCCAGAACTTTCTGCCACAGAAATGTGAGGAACATGTGATTTTTTAGCCAAATTTTGAGGTTTGCAAAGGATTCTGGGTAACAGAACCTGGTCCGAGCACCACACGTCACACCATCTTGGATTCCCCTAGGTCTCTAGTTTTCAGAAATGCACCGGTTTGGTAGGTTTCCCTAGGTGCCGGCTGAGCTAGAGGCCAAAATCTACAGGTAGGCACTTCGCAAAAATCACCTCTGTTTTCTTTCAAAAAATTGGATGTGTCCACGTTGCGCTTTGGGGCGTTTCCTGTTGCGGACGCTAGGCCTACCCACACACGTGAGGTATCATTTTTATCGGGAGACTTGGGGTAACGCTGGGTGGAAGGAAATTTGTGGCTCCTCTCAGATTCCAGAACTTTCTGCCACAGAAATATGAGGAACATGTGTTTTTTTAGCCAAATTTTGAGGTTAGCAAAGGATTCTGGGTAACAGAACCTGGTCCGAGCCCCACAAGTCACCCCACCTTGGATTCCCCTCGGACTCTAGTTTTCAGAAATGCACAGGTTTGGTAGGGTTCCCTAGGTGCCGGCTGAGCTAGAGTCCAAAATCTTCAGGTAGGCACTTCGCAAAAAACACCTCTGTTTTCTTTCAAAAATTTGGATGTGTCCACGTTGTGCTTTGGGGCGTTTCCTGTCGCGGGCGCTAGGCCTACCCACACAAGTGAGGTATCATTTTTATCGGGAGACTTGGGGGAACGCTGGGTGGAAGGAAATTTGTGGCTCCTCTCAGATTCCAGAACTTTCTGCCACAGAAATGTGAGGAACATGTGTTTTTTTTAGCCAAATTTTGAGGTTTGCAAAGGATTCTGGGTAACAGAACCTGGTCCGAGCCCCACAAGTCACCCCATCTTGGATTCCCCTAGGTCTCTAGTTTTCAGAAATGCACAGGTTTGGTAGGTTTCCTTAGGTGCCGGCTGAGCTAGAGGCCAAAATCTACAGGTTGGCACTTCGCAAAAATCACCTCTGTTTTCTTTCAAAAAATTGGATGTGTCCACATTGCGCTTTCGGGCGTTTCCTGTCACGGGCGCTAGGCCTACCCACACAAGTGAGGTATCATTTTTATCGGGAGACTTGGGGGAACGCTGGGTGGAAGGAAATTTGTGGCTCCTCTCAGATTCCAGAACTTTCTGCCACAGAAATGTGAGGAACATGTGTTTTTTTAGCCAAATTTTGAGGTTTGCAAAGGATTCTGGGTAACAGAACCTGGTCCGAGCCCCACAATTCACCCCATCTTGGATTCCCCTAGGTCTCTAGTTTTCAGAAATGCACAGGTTTGGTAGGTTTCCCTAGGTGCCGGCTGAGCTAGAGGCCAAAATCTACATGTAGGCAGTTCCCAAAAATCACCTCTGTTTTCTTTCAAAAAATTGGATGTGTCCACGTTGCGCTTTGGGGCGTTTCCTGTTGCGGACGCTAGGCCTACCCACACAAGTGAGGTATCATTTTTATCGGGAGACTTGGGGGAACGCTGGGTGGAAGGAAATTTGTGGCTCCTCTCAGATTCCAGAACTTTCTGCCACAGAAATGTGAGGAACATGTGTTTTTTTAGCCAAATTTTGAGGTTTGCAAAGGATTCTGGGTAACAGAACCTGGCCCGAGCCCCACAAGTCACCCCATCTTTGATTCCCCTAGGTCTCTAGTTTTCAGAAATGCACAGGTTTGGTAGGTTTTCCGAGGTGCCGGCTGAGCTAGAGGCCAAAATCTACAGGTAGGCACTTCGCAAAAATCACCTCTGTGTTCTTTAAAAAAATTGGATGTGTCCACGTTGCGCTTTGGGGCGTTTCCTGACGCGGGCGCTAGGCCTACCCACACAAGTGAGGTATCATTTTTATCGGGAGACTTGGGGGAACGCTGGGTGGAAGGAAATTTGTGGCTCCTCTCAGATTCCAGAACTTTCTGCCGCAGAAATGTGAGGAACATGTGTTTTTTTAGCCAAATTTTTAGGTTTGCAAAGGATTCTGGGTAACAGAACCTGGTCCGAGCCCCACAAGTCACCCCATCTTGGATTTCCCTAGGTCTCTAGTTTTCAGAAATGCACAGGTTTGGTAGGTTTCCCTAGGTGCCGGCTGAGCTAGAGGCCAAAATCTACAGGTAGGCACTTCGCAAAAATCACCTCTGTTTTCTTTAAAAAAAATGGATGTGTCCACGTTGCGCTTTGGGGCGTTTGCTGTCGCGGGCGCTAGGCCTACCCACACAAGTGAGGTATCATTTTTATCGGGAGACTTGGGGGAACGCTGGGTGGAAGGAAATTTGTGGCTCCTCTCAGATTCCAGAACTTTCTGCCACAGAAATGTGAGGAACATGTGTTTTTTTAGCCAAATTTTGAGGTTTGCAAAGGATTCTGGGTAACAGAACCTGGTCCGAGCCCCACAAGTCACCCCATCTTGGATTCCCCTAGGTCTCTAGTTTTCAAAAATGCACAGGTTTGGAAGGTTTCCCTAGGGTCCGGCTGAGCTAGAGGCCAAAATCTACAGGTTGGCACTTCGCAAAAATCACCTCTGTTTTCTTTCAAAAAATTGGATGTGTCCACGTTGCGCTTTGGGGCGTTTCCTGTTGCGGACGCTAGGCCTACCCACACAAGTGAGGTATCATTTTTATCGGGAGACTTGGGGGAACGCTGGGTGGAAGGAAATTTGTGGCTCCTCTCAGATTCCAGAACTTTCTGCCACAGAAATGTGAGGAACATGTGTTTTTTTAGCCAAATTTTGAGGATTGCAAAGGATTCTGGGTAACAGAACCTGGTCCGAGCCCCACAAGTCACCCCATCTTGGATTCCCCTAGGTCTCTAGTTTTCAGAAATGCACAGGTTTGGTAGGTTTCCCTAGGTGCTGGCTGAGCTAGAGTCCAAAATCTACAGGTAGGCACTTCGCTAAAAACACCTCTGTTTTCTTTAAAAAATGTGGATGTGTCCACGTTGCGCTTTGGGGCGTTTCCTGTCGCGGGCGCTAGGCCTACCCACACAAGTGAGGTATCATTTTTATCGGGAGACTTGGGGGAACGCTGGGTGGAAGGAAATTTGTGGCTCCTCTCAGATTCCAGAACTTTCTGCCACAGAAATGTGAGGAACATGTGTTTTTTTAAGCCAAATTTTGAGGTTTGCAAAGGATTCTGGGTAACAGAACCTGGTCCGAGCCCCACAAGTCACCCCATCTTGGATTCCCCTATGTCTCTAGTTTTCAGAAATGCACAGGTTTGGTAGGTTTCCCTAGGTGCCGGCTGAGCTAGAGGCCAAAATCTACAGGTTGGCACTTTGCAAAAATCACCTCTGTTTTCTTTCAAAATATTTGATGTGTCCACGTTGCGCTTTGGGGTGTTTCCTGTTGCGGGCGCTAGGCCTACCCACACAAGTGAGGTATCATTTTTATCGGGAGACTTGGGGGAACGCTGGGTGGAAGGAAATTTGTGGCTCCTCTCAGATTGCAGAACTTTCTGCCACAGAAATGTGAGGAACATGTGTTTTTTTAGCCAACTTTTGAGGTTTGCAAAGGATTCTGGGTAACAGAACCTGGTCCGAGCCCCACAAGTCACCCCATCTTGGATTCCCCTAGGTCTCTAGTTTTCAGAAATGCACAGGTTTGGTAGGTTTCCCTAGGTGCCGGCTGAGCTAGAGGCCAAAATCTACAGGTAGGTACTTCGCAAAAATCACCTCTGTTTTCTTTAAAAAAATTGGATGTGTCCACGTTGCGCTTTGGGGCGTTTCCTGTCGCGGGCGCTAGGCCTACCCACACAAGTGAGGTATCATTTTTATCGGGAGACTTGGGGGAACGCTGGGTGGAAGGAAATTTGTGGCTCCTCTCAGATTCCAGAACTTTCTGCCACAGAAATGTGAGGAACATGTGTTTTTTTAGCCAACTTTTGAGGTTTGCAAAGGATTCTGGGTAACAGAACCTGGTCCGAGCCCCACAAGTCACCCCATCTTGGATTCCCCTAGGTCTCTAGTTTTCAGAAATGCACAGGTGTGGTAGGTTTCCCTAGGTGGCGGCTGAGCTAGAGGCCAAAATCTACAGGTAGGCACTTCGCTAAAATCACCTCTGTTTTCTTTCAAAAAATTGGATGTGTCCACGTTGCGCTTTGGGGCGTTTCCTGTTGCGGACGCTAACCCTACCCACACAAGTGAGGTATCATTTTTATCGGGAGACTTGGGGGAACGCTGGGTGGAAGGAAATTTGTGGCTCCTCTCAGATTCCAGAACTTTCTGCCACAGAAATGTGAGGAACATGTGATTTTTTAGCCAAATTTTGAGGTTTGCAAAGGATTCTGGGTAACAGAACCTGGTCCGAGCACCACACGTCACCATCTTGGATTCCCCTAGGTCTCTAGTTTTCAGAAATGCACAGGTTTGGTAGGTTTCCCTAGGTGCCGGCTGAGCTAGAGGCCAAAATCTACAGGTAGGCACTTCGCAAAAATCACCTCTGTTTTCTTTCAAAAAATTGGATGTGTCCACGTTGCGCTTTGGGGCGTTTCCTGTTGCGGACGCTAGGCCTACCCACACAAGTGAGGTATCATTTTTATCGGGAGACTTGGGGTAACGCTGGGTGGAAGGAAATTTGTGGCTCCTCTCAGATTCCAGAACTTTCTGCCACAGAAATATGAGGAACATGTGTTTTTTTAGCCAAATTTTGAGGTTTGCAAAGGATTCTGGGTAACAGAACCTGGTCCGAGCCCCACAAGTCACCCCACCTTGGATTCCCCTCGGTCTCTAGTTTTCAGAAATGCACAGGTTTGGTAGGGTTCCCTAGGTGCCGGCTGAGCTAGAGTCCAAAATCTTCAGGTAGGCACTTCGCAAGAAACACCTCTGTTTTCTTTCAAAAATTTGGATGTGTCCACGTTGCGCTTTGGGGCGTTTCCTGTCGTGGGCGCTAGGCCTACCCACACAAGTGAGGTATCATTTTTATCGGGAGACTTGGGGGAACGCTGGGTGGAAGGAAATTTGTGGCTCCTCTCAGATTCCAGAACTTTCTGCCACAGAAATGTGAGGAACATGTGTTTTTTTTAGCCAAATTTTGAGGTTTGCAAAGGATTCTGGGTAACAGAACCTGGTCCGAGCCCCACAAGTCACCCCATCTTGGATTCCCCTAGGTCTCTAGTTTTCAGAAATGCACAGGTTTGGTAGGTTTCCTTAGGTGCCGGCTGAGCTAGAGCCCAAAATCTACAGGTTGGCACTTCGCAAAAATCACCTCTGTTTTCTTTCAAAAAATTGGATGTGTCCACATTGCGCTTTCGGGCGTTTCCTGTCACGGGCGCTAGGCCTACCCACACAAGTGAGGTATCATTTTTATCGGGAGACTTGGGGGAACGCTGGGTGGAAGGAAATTTGTGGCTCCTCTCAGATTCCAGAACTTTCTGCCACAGAAATGTGAGGAACATGTGTTTTTTTAGCCAAATTTTGAGGTTTGCAAAGGATTCTGGGTAACAGAACCTGGTCCGAGCCCCACAAGTCACCCCATCTTGGATTCCCCTAGGTCTCTAGTTTTCAGAAATGCACAGGTTTGGTAGGTTTCCCTAGGTGCCGGCTGAGCTAGAGGCCAAAATCTACATGTAGGCAGTTCCCAAAAATCACCTCTGTTTTCTTTCAAAAAATTGGATGTGTCCACGTTGCGCTTTGGGGCGTTTCCTGTTGCGGACGCTAGGCCTACCCACACAAGTGAGGTATCATTTTTATCGGGAGACTTGGGGGAACGCTGGGTGGAAGGAAATTTGTGGCTCCTCTCAGATTCCAGAACTTTCTGCCACAGAAATGTGAGGAACATGTGTTTTTTTACCCCAATTTTGAGGTTTGCAAAGGATTCTGGGTAACAGAACCTGGTCCGAGCCCCACAAGTCACCCCATCTTTGATTCCCCTAGGTCTCTAGTTTTCAGAAATGCACAGGTTTGGTAGGTTTTCCGATGTGCCGGCTGAGCTAGAGGCCAAAATCTACAGGTAGGCACTTCGCAAAAATCACCTCTGTGTTCTTTAAAAAAATTGGATGTGTCCACGTTGCGCTTTGGGGCGTTTCCTGACGCGGGCGCTAGGCCTACCCACACAAGTGAGGTATCATTTTTATCGGGAGACTTGGGGGAACGCTGGGTGGAAGGAAATTTGTGGCTCCTCTCAGATTCCAGAACTTTCTGCCGCAGAAATGTGAGGAACATGTGTTTTTTTAGCCAAATTTTTAGGTTTGCAAAGGATTCTGGGTAACAGAACCTGGTCCGAGCCCCACAAGTCACCCCATCTTGGATTTCCCTAGGTCTCTAGTTTTCAGAAATGCACAGGTTTGGTAGGTTTCCCTAGGTGCCGGCTGAGCTAGAGGCCAAAATCTACAGGTAGGCACTTCGCAAAAATCACCTCTGTTTTCTTTAAAAAAAATGGATGTGTCCACGTTGCGCTTTGGGGCGTTTGCTGTCGCGGGCGCTAGGCCTACCCACACAAGTGAGGTATCATTTTTATCGGGAGACTTGGGGGAACGCTGGGTGGAAGGAAATTTGTGGCTCCTCTCAGATTCCAGAACTTTCTGCCACAGAAATGTGAGGAACATGTGTTTTTTTAGCCAAATTTTGAGGTTTGCAAAGGATTCTGGGTAACAGAACCTGGTCCGAGCCCCACAAGTCACCCCATCTTGGATTCCCCTAGGTCTCTAGTTTTCAGAAATGCACAGGTTTGGAAGGTTTCCCTAGGGTCCGGCTGAGCTAGAGGCCAAAATCTACAGGTTGGCACTTCGCAAAAATCACCTCTGTTTTCTTTCAAAAAATTGGATGTGTCCACGTTGCGCTTTGGGGCGTTTCCTGTTGCGGACGCTAGGCCTACCCACACAAGTGAGGTATCATTTTTATCGGGAGACTTGGGGGAACGCTGGGTGGAAGGAAATTTGTGGCTCCTCTCAGATTCCAGAACTTTCTGCCACAGAAATGTGAGGAACATGTGTTTTTTTAGCCAAATTTTGAGGATTGCAAAGGATTCTGGGTAACAGAACCTGGTCCGAGCCCCACAAGTCACCCCATCTTGGATTCCCCTAGGTCTCTAGTTTTCAGAAATGCACAGGTTTGGTAGGTTTCCCTAGGTGCTGGCTGAGCTAGAGTCCAAAATCTACAGGTAGGCACTTCGCTAAAAACACCTCTGTTTTCTTTAAAAAATGTGGATGTGTCCACGTTGCGCTTTGGGGCGTTTCCTGTCGCGGGCGCTAGGCCTACCCACACAAGTGAGGTATCATTTTTATCGGGAGACTTGGGGGAACGCTGGGTGGAAGGAAATTTGTGGCTCCTCTCAGATTCCAGAACTTTCTGCCACAGAAATGTGAGGAACATGTGTTTTTTTAAGCCAAATTTTGAGGTTTGCAAAGGATTCTGGGTAACAGAACCTGGTCCGAGCCCCACAAGTCACCCCATCTTGGATTCTTCTATGTCTCTAGTTTTCAGAAATGCACAGGTTTGGTAGGTTTCCCTAGGTGCCGGCTGAGCTAGAGGCCAAAATCTACAGGTTGGCACTTCGCAAAAATCACCTCTGTTTTCTTTCAAAAAATTGGATGTGTCCACGTTGCGCTTTGGGGCGTTTCCTGTTGCGGGCGCTAGGCCTACCCACACAAGTGAGGTATCATTTTTATCGGGAGACTTGGGGGAACGCTGGGTGGAAGGAAATTTGTGGCTCCTCTCAGATTGCAGAACTTTCTGCCACAGAAATGTGAGGAACATGTGTTTTTTTAGCCAACTTTTGAGGTTTGCAAAGGATTCTGGGTAACAGAACCTGGTCCGAGCCCCACAAGTCACCCCATCTTGGATTCCCCTAGGTCTCTAGTTTTCAGAAATGCACAGGTTTGGTAGGTTTCCCTAGGTGCCGTCTGGGCTAGAGGCCAAAATCTACAGGTAGGCACTTCGCAAAAATCACCTCTGTTTTCTTTCAAAAAACTTGGATGTGTCCACGTTGCGCTTTGGGGCGTTTCCTGTTGCGGACGCTAGGCCTACCCACACAAGTGAGGTATCATTTTTATCGGGAGACTTGGGGAACGCTGGGTGGAAGGAAATTTGTGGCTCCTCTCAGATTCCAGAACTTTCTGCCACAGCAATGTGAGGAACATGTGTTTTTTTAGCCAAATTTTGAGGTTTGCAAAGGATTCTGGGTAACAGAACCTGGTCCGAGCCCCACAAGTCACCCCATCTTGGATTCCCCTAGGTCTCTAGTTTTCAGAAATGCACAGGTTTGGTAGGTTTCCCTAGGTGCCGGCTGAGCTAGAGGCCAAAATCTACAGGTAGGTACTTCGCAAAAATCACCTCTGTTTTCTTTAAAAAAATTGGAAGTGTCCACGTTGCGCTTTGGGGCGTTTCCTGTCGCGGGCGCTAGGCCTACCCACACAAGTGAGGTATCATTTTTATCGGGAGACTTGGGGGAACGCTGGGTGGAAGGAAATTTGTGGCTCCTCTCAGATTCCAGAACTTTCTGCCACAGAAATGTGAGGAACATGTGTTTTTTTAGCCAACTTTTGAGGTTTGCAAAGGATTCTGGGTAACAGAACCTGGTCCGAGCCCCACAAGTCACCCCATCTTGGATTCCCCTAGGTCTCTAGTTTTCAGAAATGCACAGGTTTGGTAGGTTTCCCTAGGTGCTGTCTGAGCTAGAGGCCAAAATCTACAGGTAGGCACTTCGCAAAAATCACCTCTGTTTTCTTTCAAAAAACTTGGATGTGTCCACGTTGCGCTTTGGGGCGGTTCCTGTTGCGGACGCTAGGCCTACCCACACAAGTGAGGTATCATTTTTATCGGGAGACTTGGGGGAACGCTGGGTGGAAGGAAATTTGTGGCTCCTCTCAGATTCCAGAACTTTCTGCCACAGAAATGTGAGGAACATGTGTTTTGTTAGCCAAATTTTGAGGTTTAGAAAGGATTCTGGGTAACAGAACCTGGTCCGAGCCCCACAAGTCACCCCATCTTGGATTCCCCTAGGTCTCTAGTTTTCAGAAATGCACAGGTTTGGATGGTTTCCCTAGGTGCCGGCTGAGCTAGAGGCTAAAATCTACAGGTAGGCACTTCGCAAAAAACACCTCTGTTTTCTTTCAAAAATTTGGATGTGTCCACGTTGCGCTTTGGGGCGTTTCCTGTCGCGGGCGCTAGGCCTACCCACACAAGTGAGGTATCATTTTTATCGGGAGACTTGGGGGAACGCTGGGTGGAAGGAAATTTGTGGCTCCTCTCAGATTCCAGAACTTTCTGCCACAGAAATGTGAGGAACATGTGTTTTTTTAGCCAAATTTTGAGGTTTGCAAAGGATTCTGGGTAACAGAACCTGGTCCGAGCCCCACAAGTCACCCCATCTTTGATTCCCCTAGGTCTCTAGTTTTCAGAAATGCACAGGTTTGGTATGTTTTCCGAGGTGCCGGCTGAGCTAGAGGCCAAAATCTACAGGTAGGCACTTCGCAAAAATCACCTCTGTGTTCTTTAAAAAAATTGGATGTGTCCACGTTGTGCTTTGGGGCGTTTCCTGTCGCGGGCGCTAGGCCTACCCACACAAGTGAGGTATCATTTTTATCGGGAGACATGGGGGAAGGCTGGGTGGAAGGAAATTTGTGGCTCCTCTCAGATTCCAGAACTTTCTGCCACAGAAATGTGAGGAACATGTTTTTTTTTAGCCAAATTTTGAGGTTTGCAAAGGATTCTGGGTAACAGAACCTGGTCCGAGCCCCACAAGTCACCCCATCTTTGATTCCCCTAGGTCTCTAGTTTTCAGAAATGCACAGGTTTGGTAGGTTTTCCCGAGGTGCCGGCTGAGCTAGAGGCCAAAATCTACAGGTAGGTACTTCGCAAAAATCACCTCTGTTTTCTTTAAAAAAATTGGATGTGTCCACGTTGCGCTTTGGGGCGTTTGCTGTCGCGGGCGCTAGGCCTACCCACACAAGTGAGGTATCATTTTTATTGGGAGACTTGGGGGAACGCTGGGTGGAAGGAAATTTGTGGCTCCTCTCAGATTCCAGAACTTTCTGCCACAGAAATGTGAGGAACATGTGTTTTTTTAGCCAAATTTTGAGGTTTGCAAAGGATTCTGGGTAACAGAACCTGGTCCGAGCCCCACAAGTCACCCCATCTTGGATTCCCCTAGGTCTCTAGTTTTCAGAAATGCACAGGTTTGGTAGCTTTCCCTAGGTGCTGGCTGAGCTAGAGTCCAAAATCTACAGGTAGGCACTTCGCAAAAAACACCTCTGTTTTCTTTCAAAAATGTGGATGTGTCCACATTGCGCTTTGGGGCATTTCCTGTCGCGGGCGCTAGGCCTACCCACACAAGTGAGGTATCATTTTTATCGGGAGACTTGGGGGAACGCTGGGTGGAAGGAAATTTGTGGCTCTTCTCAGATTCCAGAACTTTCTGCCACAGAAATGTGAGGAACATGTGTTTTTTTAGCCAAATTTTGAGGTTTGCAAAGGATTCTGGGTAACAGAACCTGGTCCGAGCCCCACAAGTCACCCCATCTTGGATTCCCCTAGGTCTCTAGTTTTCAGAAATGCACAGGTTTGGTAGGTTTCCCTAGGTGCCGGCTGAGCTAGAGGCCAAAATCTACAGGTAGGTACTTCCCAAAAATCACCTCTGTTTTCTTTAAAAAAATTGGATGTGTCCACTTTGCGCTTTGGAGCGTTTCCTGTCGCGGGCGCTAGGCCTACCCACACAAGTGAGGTATCATTTTTATCGGGAGACATGGGGGAATGCTGGGTGAAAGGAAATTTGTGGCTCCTCTCAGATTCCAGAACTTTCTGCCACAGAAATGTGAGGAACATGTGTTTTTTTAGCCAACTTTTGAGGTTTGCAAAGGATTCTGGGTAACCGAACCTGGTCCGAGCCCCACAAGTCACCCCATCTTTGATTCCCCTAGGTCTCTAGTTTTCAGAAATGCACAGGTTTGGTAGGTTTTCCGAGGTGCCGGCTGAGCTAGAGGCCAAAATCTACAGGTAGGCACTTCGCAAAAATCACCTCTGTTTTCTTTCAAGAAATTGGATGTGTCCACGTTGCGCTTTAGGGCGTTTCCTGTCGCGGGCGCTAGGCCTACCCACACAAGTGAGGTATCATTTTTATCGGGAGACTTGGGGGAAAGCTGGGTGGAAGGAAATTTGTGGCTCCTCTCAGATTCCAGAACTTTCTGCCACAGAAATGTGAGGAACATGTGTTTTTTTAGCCAAATTTTGAGGTTTGCAAAGGATTCTGGGTAACAGAACCTGGTCCGAGCCCCACAAGTCACCCCATCTTAGATTCCCCTAGGTCTCTAGTTTTCAGAAATGCACAGGTTTGGTAGGTTTCCCTAGGTTCCGGCTGAGCTAGAGGCCAAAATCTACAGGTTGGCACTTCGCAAAAAATCACCTCTGTTTTCTTTCAAAAAATTGGATGTGTCCACGTTGCGCTTTGGGGCGTTTCCTGTTGCGGGCGCTAGGCCTACCCACACAAGTGGGGTATCATTTTTATCTGGAGACTTGGGGGAACGCTGGGTGGAAGGAAATTTGTGGCTCCTCTCAGATTCCAGAACTTTCTGCCACAGAAATGTGAGGAACATGTGTTTTTTTAGCCAACTTTTGAGGTTTGCAAAGGATTCTGGGTAACAGAACCTGGTCCGAGCCCCACAAGTCACCCCATCTTGGATTCCCCTAGGTCTCTAGTTTTCAGAAATGCACAGGTTTGGTAGGTTTCCCTAGGTGCCGTCTGAGCTAGAGGCCAAAATCTACAGGTAGGCACTTCGCAAAAATCACCTCTGTTTTCTTTAAAAAAACTTGGATGTGTCAACGTTGCGCTTTGGGGCGTTTCTTGTTGCGGACGCTAGGCCTACCCACACAAGTGAGGTATCATTTTTATCGGGAGACTTGGGGGAACGCTGGGTGGAAGGAAATTTGTGGCTCCTCTCAGATTCCAGAACTTTCTGCCACAGAAATGTGAGGAACATGTGTTTTTTTAGCCAAATTTTGAGGTTTAGAAAGGATTCTGGGTAACAGAACCTGGTCCGAGCCCCACAAGTCACCCCATCTTGGATTCCCCTAGGTCTCTAGTTTTCAGAAATGCACAGGTTTGGATGGTTTCCCTAGGTGCCGGCTGAGCTAGAGGCTAAAATCTACAGGTAGGCACTTCGCAAAAAACACCTCTGTTTTCTTTCAAAAATTTGGATGTGTCCACGTTGCGCTTTGGGGCGTTTCCTGTCGCGGGCGCTGGCCTACCCACACAAGTGAGGTATCATTTTTATCGGGAGACTTGGGGGAACGCTGGGTGGAAGGAAATTTGTGGCTCTTCTCAGATTCCAGAACTTTCTGCCACAGAAATGTGAGGAACATGTGTTTTTTTAGCCAAATTTTGAGGTTTGCAAAGGATTCTGGGTAACAGAACCTGGTCCAAGCCCCACAAGTCACCCCATCTTGGATTCCCCTAGGTCTCTAGTTTTCAGAAATGCACAGGTTTGGTAGGTTTCCCTAGGTGCCGGCTGAGCTAGAGGCCAAAATCTACAGGTAGGTACTTCGCAAAAATCACCTCTGTTTTCTTTAAAAAAATTGGATGTGTCCACGTTGCGCTTTGGGGCGTTTCCTGTCGCGGGCGCTAGGCCTACCCACACAAGTGAGGTATCATTTTTATCGGGAGACATGGGGAATGCTGGGTGGAAGGAAATTTGTGGCTCCTCTCAGATTCCAGAACTTTCTGCCACAGAAATGTGAGGAACATGTGTTTTTTTAGCCAAATTTTGAGGATTGCAAAGGATTCTGGGTAACAGAACCTGGTCCGAGCCCCACAAGTCACCCCATCTTGGATTCCCCTAGGTCTCTAGTTTTCAGAAATGCACAGGTTTGGTAGGTTTCCCTAGGTGCTGGCTGAGCTAGAGTCCAAAATCTACAGGTAGGCACTTCGCAAAAAACACCTCTGTTTTCTTTAAAAAATGTGGATGTGTCCACGTTGCGCTTTGGGGCGTTTCCTGTCGCGGGCGCTAGGCCTACCCACACAAGTGAGGTATCATTTTTATCGGGAGACTTGGGGGAACGCTGGGTGGAAGGAAATTTGTGGCTCCTCTCAGATTCCAGAACTTTCTGCCACAGAAATGTGAGGAACATGTGTTTTTTTAAGCCAAATTTTGAGGTTTGCAAAGGATTCTGGGTAACAGAACCTGGTCCGAGCCCCACAAGTCACCCCATCTTGGATTCCCCTAGGTCTCTAGTTTTCAGAAATGCACAGGTTTGGTAGGTTTCCCTAGGTGCCGGCTGAGCTAGAGGCCAAAATCTACAGGTTGGCACTTCTCAAAAATCACCTCTGTTTTCTTTCAAAAAATTGGATGTGTCCACGTTGCGCTTTGGGGCGTTTCCTGTTGCGGGCGCTAGGCCTACCCACACAAGTGAGGTATCATTTTTATCGGGAGACTTGGGGGAACGCTGGGTGGAAGGAAATTTGTGGCTCCTCTCAGATTGCAGAACTTTCTGCCACAGAAATGTGAGGAACATGTGTTTTTTAAGCCAACTTTTGAGGTTTGCAAAGGATTCTGGGTAACAGAACCTGGTCCGAGCCCCACAAGTCACCCCATCTTGGATTCCCCTAGGTCTCTAGTTTTCAGAAATGCACAGGTTTGGTAGGTTTCCCTAGGTGCCGTCTGGGCTAGAGGCCAAAATCTACAGGTAGGCACTTCGCAAAAATCACCTCTGTTTTCTTTCAAAAAACTTGGATGTGTCCACGTTGCGCTTTGGGGCGTTTCCTGTTGCGGACGCTAGGCCTACCCACACAAGTGAGGTATCATTTTTATCGGGAGACTTGGGGGAACGCTGGGTGGAAGGAAATTTGTGGCTCCTCTCAGATTCCAGAACTTTCTGCCACAGAAATGTGAGGAACATGTGTTTTTTTAGCCAACTTTTGAGGTTTGCAAAGGATTCTGGGTAACAGAACCTGGTCCGAGCCCCACAAGTCACCCCATCTTGGATTCCCCTAGGTCTCTAGTTTTCAGAAATGCACAGGTTTGGTAGGTTTCCCTAGGTGCCGTCTGAGCTAGAGGCCAAAATCTACAGGTAGGCACTTCGCAAAAATCACCTCTGTTTTCTTTCAAAAAACTTGGATGTGTCCACGTTGCGCTTTGGGGCAGTTCCTGTTGCGGACGCTAGGCCTACCCACACAAGTGAGGTATCATTTTTATCGGGAGACTTGGGGGAACGCTGGGTGGAAGGAAATTTGTGGCTCCTCTCAGATTCCAGAACTTTCTGCCATTGAAATGTGAGGAACATGTGTTTTTTTAGCCAAATTTTGAGGTTTAGAAAGGATTCTGGGTAACAGAACCTGGTCCGAGCCCCACAAGTCACCCCATCTTTGATTCCCCTAGGTCTCTAGTTTTCAGAAATGCACAGGTTTGGTAGGTTTCCCTAGGTGCCGGCTGAGCTAGAGGCCAAAATCTACAGGTAGGTACTTCGCAAAAATCAACTCTGTTTTCTTTAAAAAAATTGGATGTGTCCACATTGCGCTTTGGGGCGTTTCCTGTCGCGGGCGCTAGGCCTACCCACACAAGTGAGGTATCATTTTTATCGGGAGACATGGGGGAATGCTGGGTGGAAGGAAATTTGTGGCTCCTCTCAGATTCCAGAACTTTCTGCCACAGAAATGTGAGGAACATATGTTTTTTTAGCCAAATTTTGAGGTTTAGAAAGGATTCTGGGTAACAGAACCTGGTCCGAGCCCCACAAGTCACCCCATCTTGGATTCCCCTAGGTCTCTAGTTTTCAGAAATGCACAGGATTGGATGGTTTCCCTAGGTGCCGGCTGAGCTAGAGGCTAAAATCTACAGGTAGGCACTTCGCAAAAAACACCTCTGTTTTCTTTCAAAAATTTGGATGTGTCCACGTTGCGCTTTGGGGCGTTTCCTGTCGCGGGCGCTAGGCCTACCCACACAAGTGAGGTATCATTTTTATCGGGAGACTTGGGGGAACGCTGGGTGGAAGGAAATTTGTGGCTCCTCTCAGATTCCAGAACTTTCTGCCACAGAAATGTGAGGAACATGTGTTTTTTTAGCCAAATTTTGAGGTTTGCAAAGGATTCTGGGTAACAGAACCTGGTCCGAGCCCCACAAGTTACCCCATCTTGGATTCCCCTAGGTCTCTAGTTTTCAGAAATGCACAGGTTTGGTAGGTTTCCCTAGGTGCTGGCTGAGCTAGAGGCCAAAATCTACAGGTAGATACTTCGCAAAAATCACCTCTGTTTTCTTTAAAAAAATTGGATGTGTCCACGTTGCGCTTTGGGGCGTTTCCTGTCGCGGGCGCTAGGCCTACCCACACAAGTGAGGTATCATTTTTATCGGGAGACATGGGGGAATGCTGGGTGGAAGGAAATTTGTGGCTCCTCTCAGATTCCAGAACTTTCTGCCACAGAAATGTGAGGAACATGTTTTTTTTTAGCCAAATTTTGAGGTTTGCAAAGGATTCTGGGTAACAGAACCTGGTCCGAGCCCCACAAGTCACCCCATCTTTGATTCCCCTAGGTCTCTAGTTTTCAGAAATGCACAGGTTTGGTAGGTTTTCCCGAGGTGCCGGCTGAGCTAGAGGCCAAAATCTACAGGAAGGCACTTCGCAAAAATCACCTCTGTTTTCTTTAAAAAAAATGGATGTGTCCACGTTGCGCTTTGGGGCGTTTGCTGTCGCGGGCGCTAGGCCTACCCACACAAGTGAGGTATCATTTTTATTGGGAGACTTGGGGGAACGCTGGGTGGAAGGAAATTTGTGGCTCCTCTCAGATTCCAGAACTTTCTGCCACAGAAATGTGAGGAACATGTGTTTTTTTAGCCAAATTTTGAGGTTTGCAAAGGATTCTGGGTAACAGAACCTGGTCCGAGCCCCACAAGTCACCCCATCTTGGATTCCCCTAGGTCTCTAGTTTTCAGAAATGCACAGGTTTGGTAGGTTTCCCTAGGTGCTGGCTGAGCTAGAGGCCAAAATCTACAGGTAGATACTTCGCAAAAATCACCTCTGTTTTCTTTAAAAAAATTGGATGTGTCCACGTTGCGCTTTGGGGCGTTTCCTGTCGCGGGCGCTAGGCCTACCCACACAAGTGAGGTATCATTTTTATCGGGAGACATGGGGGAATGCTGGGTGGAAGGAAATTTGTGGCTCCTCTCAGATTCCAGAACTTTCTGCCACAGAAATGTGAGGAACATGTTTTTTTTTAGCCAAATTTTGAGGTTTGCAAAGGATTCTGGGTAACAGAACCTGGTCCGAGCCCCACAAGTCACCCCATCTTTGATTCCCCTAGGTCTCTAGTTTTCAGAAATGCACAGGTTTGGTAGGTTTTCCCGAGGTGCCGGCTGAGCTAGAGGCCAAAATCTACAGGTAGGCACTTCGCAAAAATCACCTCTGTTTTCTTTAAAAAAAATGGATGTGTCCACGTTGCGCTTTGGGGCGTTTCCTGTCGCGGGCGCTAGGCCTACCCACACAAGTGAGGTATCATTTTTATTGGGAGACTTGGGGGAACGCTGGGTGGAAGGAAATTTGTGGCTCCTCTCAGATTCCAGAACTTTCTGCCACAGAAATGTGAGGAACATGTGTTTTTTTAGCCAAATTTTGAGGTTTGCAAAGGATTCTGGGTCACAGAACCTGGTCCGAGCCCCACAAGTCACCCCATCTTTGATTCCCCTAGGTCTCTAGTTTTCAGAAATGCACAGGTTTGGTATGTTTTCCGAGGTGCCGGCTGAGCTAGAGGCCAAAATCTACAGGTAGGCACTTCGCAAAAATCACCTCTGTGTTCTTTAAAAAAATTGGATGTGTCCACGTTGCGCTTTGGGGCGTTTCCTGACGCGGGCGCTAGGCCTACCCACACAAGTGAGGTATCATTTTTATCGGGAGACTTGGGGGAACGCTGGGTGGAAGGAAATTTGTGGCTCCTCTCAGATTCCAGAACTTTCTGCCACAGAAATGTGAGGAACATGTGTTTTTTTAGCCAAATTTTGAGGTTTGCAAAGGATTCTGGGTAACAGAACCTGGTCCGAGCCCCACAAGTCACCCCATCTTGGATTCCCCTAGGTCTCTAGTTTTCAGAAATGCACAGGTTTGGTAGCTTTCCCTAGGTGCTGGCTGAGCTAGAGTCCAAAATCTACAGGTAGGCACTTCGCAAAAAACACCTCTGTTTTCTTTCAAAAATGTGGATGTGTCCACATTGCGCTTTGGGGCATTTCCTGTCGCGGGCGCTAGGCCTACCCACACAAGTGAGGTATCATTTTTATCGGGAGACTTGGGGGAACGCTGGGTGGAAGGAAATTTGTGGCTCTTCTCAGATTCCAGAACTTTCTGCCACAGAAATGTGAGGAACATGTGTTTTTTTAGCCAAATTTTGAGGTTTGCAAAGGATTCTGGGTAACAGAACCTGGTCCGAGCCCCACAAGTCACCCCATCTTGGATTCCCCTAGGTCTCTAGTTTTCAGAAATGCACAGGTTTGGTAGGTTTCCCTAGGTGCCGGCTGAGCTAGAGGCCAAAACCTACAGGTAGGTACTTCGCAAAAATCACCTCTGTTTTCTTTAAAAAAATTGGATGTGTCCACGTTGCGCTTTGGAGCGTTTCCTGTCGCGGGCGCTAGGCCTACCCACACAAGTGAGGTATCATTTTTATCGGGAGACATGGGGGAATGCTGGGTGGAAGGAAATTTGTGGCTCCTCTCAGATTCCAGAACTTTCTGCCACAGAAATGTGAGGAACATGTGTTTTTTTAGCCAACTTTTGAGGTTTGCAAAGGATTCTGGGTAACAGAACCTGGTCCGAGCCCCACAAGTCACCCCATCTTTGATTCCCCTAGGTCTCTAGTTTTCAGAAATGCACAGGTTTGGTAGGTTTTCCGAGGTGCCGGCTGAGCTAGAGGCCAAAATCTACAGGTAGGCACTTCGCAAAAATCACCTCTGTTTTCTTTCAAGAAATTGGATGTGTCCACGTTGCGCTTTAGGGCGTTTCCTGTCGCGGGCGCTAGGCCTACCCACACAAGTGAGGTATCATTTTTATCGGGAGACTTGGGGGAACGCTGGGTGGAAGGAAATTTGTGGCTCCTCTCAGATTCCAGAACTTTCTGCCACAGAAATGTGAGGAACATGTGTTTTTTTAGCCAAATTTTGAGGTTTGCAAAGGATTCTGGGTAACAGAACCTGGTCCGAGCCCCACAAGTCACCCCATCTTAGATTCCCCTAGGTCTCTAGTTTTCAGAAATGCACAGGTTTGGTAGGTTTCCCTAGGTTCCGGCTGAGCTAGAGGCCAAAATCTACAGGTTGGCACTTCGCAAAAATCACCTCTGTTTTCTTTAAAAAAATTGGATGTGTCCACGTTGCGCTTTGGGGCGTTTCCTGTTGCGGGCGCTAGGCCTACCCACACAAGTGAGGTATCATTTTTATCGGGAGACTTGGGGGAACGCTGGGTGGAAGGAAATTTGTGGCTCCTCTCAGATTCCAGAACTTTCTGCCACAGAAATGTGAGGAACATGTGTTTTTTTAGCCAACTTTTGAGGTTTGCAAAGGATTCTGGGTAACAGAACCTGGTCCGAGCCCCACAAGTCACCCCATCTTGGATTCCCCTAGGTCTTTAGTTTTCAGAAATGCACAGGTTTGGTAGGTTTCCCTAGGTGCCGTCTGAGCTAGAGGCCAAAATCTACAGGTAGGCACTTCGCAAAAATCACCTCTGTTTTCTTTCAAAAAACTTGGATGTGTCCACGTTGCGCTTTGGGGCGTTTCCTGTCGCGGGCGTTAGGCCTACCCACACAAGTGAGGTATCATTTTTATCGGGAGACATGGGGGAATGCTGGTTGGGAGGAAATTTGTGGCTCCTCTCAGATTCCAGAACTTTCTGCCACAGAAATGTGAGGAACATGTGTTTTTTTAGCCAAATTTTGAGGTTTAGAAAGGATTCTGGGTAACAGAACCTGGTCCGAGCCCCACAAGTCACCCCATCTTGGATTCCCCTAGGTCTCTAGTTTTCAGAAATGCACAGGTTTGGATGGTTTCCCTAGGTGCCGGCTGAGCTAGAGGCTAAAATCTACAGGTAGGCACTTCGCAAAAAACACCTCTGTTTTCTTTCAAAAATTTGGATGTGTCCACGTTGCGCTTTGGGGCGTTTCCTGTCGCGGGCGCTAGGCCTACCCACACAAGTGAGGTATCATTTTTATCGGGAGACTTGGGGGAACGCTGGGTGGAAGGAAATTTGTGGCTCCTCTCAGATTCCAGAACTTTCTGCCACAGAAATGTGAGGAACATGTGTTTTTGTAACCAAATTTTGAGGTTTGCAAAGGATTCTGGGTAACACAACCTGGTCCGAGCCCCACAAGTCACCCCATCTTGGATTCCCCTAGGTCTCTAGTTTTCAGAAATGCACAGGTTTGGTAGGTTTCCCTAGGTGCCGGCTGAGCAAGAGGCCAAAATCTACAGGTAGATACTTCACAAAAATCTCCTCTGTTTTCTTTAAAAAAATTGGATGTGTCCATGTTGCGCTTTGGGGCGTTTCCTGTCGCGGGCGCTAGGCCTACCCACTCAAGTGAGGTATCATTTTTATCGGGAGACATGGGGGAATGCTGGGTGGAAGGAAATTTGTGGCTCCTCTCAGATTCCAGAACTTTCTGCCACAGAAATGTGAGGAACATGTGTTTTTTTAGCCAAATTTTGAGGTTTGCAAAGGATTCTGGGTAACAGAACCTGGTCCGAGCCCCACAAGTCACTCCATCTTTGATTCCCCTAGGTCTCTAGTTTTCAGAAATGCACAGGTTTGGTAGGTTTTCCGAGGTGCCGGCTGAGCTAGAGGCCAAAATCTACAGGTAGGCACTTCGCAAAAATCACCTCTGTTTTCTTTCAAGAAATTGGATGTGTCCACGTTGCGCTTTGGGGCATTTCCTGTCGCGGGCGCTAGGCCTACCCACACAAGTGAGGTATCATTTTTATCGGGAGACTTGGGGGAACGCTGGGTGGAAGGAAATTTGTGGCTCCTCTCAGATTCCAGAACTTTCTGCCACAGAAATGTGAGGAACATGTGTTTTTTTAGCCAAATTTTGAGGTTTGCAAAGGATTCTGGGTAACAGAACCTGGTCCGAGCCCCACAAGTCACCCCATCTTGGATTCCCCTAGGTCTCTAGTTTTCAGAAATGGACAGGTTTGGTAGGTTTCCCTAGGTGCCGGCTGAGCTAGAGGCCAAAATCTACAGGTAGGCACTTCGCAAAAATTACCTCTGTGTTCTTTAAAAAAATTGGATGTGTCCACGTTGCGCTTTGGGGCGTTTCCTGACGCGGGCGCTAGGCCTACCCACACAAGTGAGGTATCATTTTTGTCGGGAGACTTGGGGGAACGCTGGGAGGAAGGAAATTTGTGGCTCCTCTCAGATTCCAGAACTTTCTGCCACAGAAATGTGAGGAACATGTGTTTTTTTAGCCAACTTTTGAGGTTTGCAAAGGATTCTGGGTCACAGAACCTGGTCCGAGCCCCACAAGTCACCCCATCTTGGATTCCCCTAGGTCTCTAGTTTTCAGAAATGCACAGGTTTGGTAGGTTTCCCTAGGTGCCGGCTGAGCTAGAGGCCAAAATCTACAGGTAGGCACTTCGCAAAAAAATCACCTCTGTTTTCTTTAAAAAAATTGGATGTGTCCACGTTACGCTTTGGGGCGTTTCCTGTTGCGGACGCTAGGGCTACCCACATAGGTGAGGTATCATTTTTATCGGGAGACTTGGGGGAACGCTGGGTGGAAGGAAATTTGTGGCTCCTCTCAGATTCCAGAACTTTCTTCCACAGAAATGTGAGGAACATGTGTTTTTTTAGCCAAATTTTGAGGTTTGCAAAGGATTCTGGGTAACAGAACCTGGTCCGAGCCCCACAAGTCACCCCATCTTGGATTCCCCTAGGTCTCTAGTTTTCAGAAATGCACAGGTTTGGTAGGTTTCCCTAGGTGCTGGCTGAGCTAGAGTCCAAAATCTACAGGTAGGCACTTCGCAAAAAACACCTCTGTTTTCTTTCAAAAATTTGGATGTGTCCACGTTGCGCTTTGGGGCGTTTCCTGTCGCGGGCGCTAGGCCTACCCACACAAGTGAGGTATCATTTTTATCGGGAGACTTGGGGGAACGCTGGGTGGAAGGATATTTGTGGCTCCTCTCAGATTCCAGAACTTTCTGCCACAGAAATGTGAGGAACATGTGTTTTTTTAGCCAAATTTTGAGGTTTGCAAAGGATTCTGGGTAACAGAACCTGGTCCGAGCCCCACAAGTCACCCCATCTTGGATTTCCCTAGGTCTCTAGTTTGCAGAAATGCACAGGTTTGGTAGGTTTCCCTAGGTGCCGGCTGAGCTAGAGGCCAAAATCTACAGGTAGGCACTTCGCAAAAATCACCTCTGTTTTCTTTAAAAAAAATGGATGTGTCCACGTTGCGCTTTGGGGCGTTTGCTGTCGCGGGCGCTAGGCCTACCCACACAAGTGACGTATCATTTTTATTGGGAGACTTGGGGGAACGCTGGGTGGAAGGAAATTTGTGGCTCCTCTCAGATTCCAGAACTTTCTGCCACAGAAATGTGAGGAACATGTGTTTTTTTAGCCAAATTTTGAGGTTTGCAAAGGATTCTGGGTAACAGAACCTGGTCCGAGCCCCACAAGTCACCCCATCTTGGATTCCCCTAGGTCTCTAGTTTTCAGAAATGCACAGGTTTGGAAGGTTTCCCTAGGTGCCGGCTGAGCTAGAGGCCAAAATCTACAGGTTGGCACTTCGCAAAAATCACCTCTGTTTTCTTTCAAAAAATTGGATGTGTCCACGTTGCGCTTTGGGGCGTTTCCTGTTGCGGACGCTAGGCCTACCCACACAAGTGAGGTATCATTTTTATCGGGAGACTTGGGGGAACGCTGGGTGGAAGGAAATTCGTGGCTCCTCTCAGATTCCAGAACTTTCTGCCACAGAAATGTGAGGAACATGTGTTTTTTTAGCCAAATTTTGAGGATTGCAAAGGATTCTGGGTAACAGAACCTGGTCCGAGCCCCACAAGTCACCCCATCTTGGATTCCCCTAGGTCTCTAGTTTTCAGAAATGCACAGGTTTGGTAGCTTTCCCTAGATGCTGGCTGAGCTAGAGTCCAAAATCTACAGGTAGGCACTTCGCAAAAAACACCTCTGTTTTCTTTCAAAAATGTGGATGTGTCCACATTGCGCTTTGGGGCATTTCCTGTCGCGGGCGCTAGGCCTACCCACACAAGTGAGGTATCATTTTTATCGGGAGACTTGGGGGAATGCTGGGTGGAAGGAAATTTGTGGCTCTTCTCAGATTCCAGAACTTTCTGCCACAGAAATGTGAGGAACATGTGTTTTTTTAGACAAATTTTGAGGTTTGCAAAGGATTCTGGGTAACAGAACCTGGTCCGAGCCCCACAAGTCACCCCATCTTGGATTCCCCTAGGTCTCTAGTTTTCAGAAATGCATCGGTTTGGTAGGTTTTCCTAGGTGCCGGCTGAGCTAGAGGCCAAAATCTACAGGTAGGTACTTCGCAAAAATCACCTCTGTTTTCTTTAAAAAAATTGGATGTGTCCACGTTGCGCTTTGGAGCGTTTCCTGTCGCGGGCGCTAGGCCTACCCACACAAGTGAGGTATCATTTTTATCGGGAGACATGGGGGAATGCTGGGTGGAAGGAAATTTGTCGCTCCTCTCAGATTCCAGAACTTTCTGCCACAGAAATGTGAGGAACATGTGTTTTTTTAGCCAACTTTTGAGGTTTGCAAAGGATTCTGGGTAACAGAACCTGGTCCGAGCCCCACAAGTCACCCCATCTTTGATTCCCCTAGGTCTCTAGTTTTCAGAAATGCACAGGTTTGGTAGGTTTTCCGAGGTGCCGGCTGAGCTAGAGGCCAAAATCTACAGGTAGGCACTTCGCAAAAATCACCTCTGTTTTCTTTCAAGAAATTGGATGTGTCCACGTTGCGCTTTGGGGCGTTTCCTGTCGCGGGCGCTAGGCCTACCCACACAAGTGAGGTATCATTTTTATCGGGAGACTTGGGGGAACGCTGGGTGGAAGGAAATTTGTGGCTCCTCTCAGATTCCAGAACTTTCTGCCACAGAAATGTGAGGAACATGTGTTTTTTTAGCCAAATTTTGAGGTTTGCAAAGGATTCTGGGTAACAGAACCTGGTCCGAGCCCCACAAGTCACCCCATCTTAGATTCCCCTAGGTCTCTAGTTTTCAGAAATGCACAGGGTTGGTAGGTTTCCCTAGGTTCCGGCTGAGCTAGAGGCCAAAATCTACAGGTTGGCACTTCGCAAAAATCACCTCTGTTTTCTTACAAAAAATTGGATGTGTCCACGTTGCGCTTTGGGGCGTTTCCTGTTGCGGGCGCTAGGCCTACCCACACAAGTGAGGTATCATTTTTATCGGGAGACTTGGGGGAACGCTGGGTGGAAGGAAATTCGTGGCTCCTCTCAGATTCCAGAACTTTCTGCCACAGAAATGTGAGGAACATGTGTTTTTTTAGCCAAATTTTGAGGATTGCAAAGGATTCTGGGTAACAGAACCTGGTCCGAGCCCCACAAGTCACCCCATCTTGGATTCCCCTAGGTCTCTAGTTTTCAGAAATGCACAGGTTTGGTAGCTTTCCCTAGATGCTGGCTGAGCTAGAGTCCAAAATCTACAGGTAGGCACTTCGCAAAAAACACCTCTGTTTTCTTTCAAAAATGTGGATGTGTCCACATTGCGCTTTGGGGCATTTCCTGTCGCGGGCGCTAGGCCTACCCACACAAGTGAGGTATCATTTTTATCGGGAGACTTGGGGGAATGCTGGGTGGAAGGAAATTTGTGGCTCTTCTCAGATTCCAGAACTTTCTGCCACAGAAATGTGAGGAACATGTGTTTTTTTAGACAAATTTTGAGGTTTGCAAAGGATTCTGGGTAACAGAACCTGGTCCGAGCCCCACAAGTCACCCCATCTTGGATTCCCCTAGGTCTCTAGTTTTCAGAAATGCACCGGTTTGGTAGGTTTTCCTAGGTGCCGGCTGAGCTAGAGGCCAAAATCTACAGGTAGGTACTTCGCAAAAATCACCTCTGTTTTCTTTAAAAAAATTGGATGTGTCCACGTTGCGCTTTGGAGCGTTTCCTGTCGCGGGCGCTAGGCCTACCCACACAAGTGAGGTATCATTTTTATCGGGAGACATGGGGGAATGCTGGGTGGAAGGAAATTTGTCGCTCCTCTCAGATTCCAGAACTTTCTGCCACAGAAATGTGAGGAACATGTGTTTTTTTAGCCAACTTTTGAGGTTTGCAAAGGATTCTGGGTAACAGAACCTGGTCCGAGCCCCACAAGTCACCCCATCTTTGATTCCCCTAGGTCTCTAGTTTTCAGAAATGCACAGGTTTGGTAGGTTTTCCGAGGTGCCGGCTGAGCTAGAGGCCAAAATCTACAGGTAGGCACTTCGCAAAAATCACCTCTGTTTTCTTTCAAGAAATTGGATGTGTCCACGTTGCGCTTTGGGGCGTTTCCTGTCGCGGGCGCTAGGCCTACCCACACAAGTGAGGTATCATTTTTATCGGGAGACTTGGGGGAACGCTGGGTGGAAGGAAATTTGTGGCTCCTCTCAGATTCCAGAACTTTCTGCCACAGAAATGTGAGGAACATGTGTTTTTTTAGCCAAATTTTGAGGTTTGCAAAGGATTCTGGGTAACAGAACCTGGTCCGAGCCCCACAAGTCACCCCATCTTAGATTCCCCTAGGTCTCTAGTTTTCAGAAATGCACAGGGTTGGTAGGTTTCCCTAGGTTCCGGCTGAGCTAGAGGCCAAAATCTACAGGTTGGCACTTCGCAAAAATCACCTCTGTTTTCTTACAAAAAATTGGATGTGTCCACGTTGCGCTTTGGGGCGTTTCCTGTTGCGGGCGCTAGGCCTACCCACACAAGTGAGGTATCATTTTTATCGGGAGACTTGGGGGAACGCTGGGAGAAGGAAATTTGTGGCTCCTCTCAGATTCCAGAACTTTCTGCCACAGAAATGTGAGGAACATGTGTTTTTTTAGCCAACTTTTGAGGTTTGCAAAGGATTCTGGGTAACAGAACCTGGTCCGAGCCCCACAAGTCACCGCATCTTGGATTCCCCTAGGTCTCTAGTTTTCAGAAATGCACAGGTTTGGTAGGTTTCCCTAGGTGCCGTCTGAGCTAGAGGCCAAAATCTACAGGTAGGCACTTCGCAAAAATCACCTCTGTTTTCTTTCAAAAAACTTGGATGTGTCCACGTTGCGCTTTGGGGCGTTTCCTGTTGCGGACGCTAGGCCTACCCACACAAGTGAGGTATCATTTTTATCGGGAGACTTGGGGGAACGCTGGGTGGAAGGAAATTTGTGGCTCCTCTCAGATTCCAGAACTTTCTGCCACAGAAATGTGAGGAACATGTGTTTTTTTAGCCAAATTTTGAGGTTTAGAAAGGATTCTGGGTAACAGAACCTGGTCCGAGCCCCACAAGTCACCCCATCTTGGATTCCCCTAGGTCTCTAGTTTTCAGAAATGCACAGGTTTGGATGGTTTCCCTAGGTGCCGGCTGAGCTAGAGGCTAAAATCTACAGGTAGGCACTTCGCAAAAAACACCTCTGTTTTCTTTCAAAAATTTGGATGTGTCCACGTTGCGCTTTGGGGCGTTTCCTGTCGCGGGCGCTAGGCCTACCCACACAAGTGAGGTATCATTTTTATCGGGAGACTTGGGGGAACGCTGGGTGGAAGGAAATTTGTGGCTCTTCTCAGATTCCAGAACTTTCTGCACAGAAATGTGTGGAACATGTGTTTTTTTAGCCAAATTTTGAGGTTTGCAAAGGATTCTGGGTAACAGAACCTGGTCCGAGCCCCACAAGTCACCCCATCTTGGATTCCCCTAGGTCTCTAGTTTTCAGAAATGCACAGGTTTGGTAGGTTTCCCTAGGTGCCGGCTGAGCTAGAGGCCAAAATCTACAGGTAGGTACTTCGCAAAAATCACCTCTGTTTTCTTTAAAAAAATTGGATGTGTCCACGTTGCGCTTTGGGGCGTTTCCTGTCGCGGGCGCTAGGCCTACCCACACAAGTGAGGTTTCATTTTTATCGGGAGACATGGGGGAATGCTGGGTGGAAGGAAATTTGTGGCTCCTCTCAGATTCCAGAACTTTCTGCCACAGAAATGTGAGGAACATGTGTTTTTTTAGCCAAATTTTGAGGATTGCAAAGGATTCTGGGTAACAGAACCTGGTCCGAGCCCCACAAGTCACCCCATCTTGGATTCCCCTAGGTCTCTAGTTTTCAGAAATGCACAGGTTTGGTAGGTTTCCCTAGGTGCTGGCTGAGCTAGAGTCCAAAATCTACAGGTAGGCACTTCGCAAAAAACACCTCTGTTTTCTTTAAAAAATGTGGATGTGTCCACGTTGCGCTTTGGGGCGTTTCCTGTCGCGGGCGCTAGGCCTACCCACACAAGTGAGGTATCATTTTTATCGGGAGACTTGGGGGAACGCTGGGTGGAAGGAAATTTGTGGCTCCTCTCAGATTCCAGAACTTTCTGCCACAGAAATGTGAGGAACATGTGTTTTTTTAAGCCAAATTTTGAGGTTTGCAAAGGATTCTGGGTAACAGAACCTGGTCCGAGCCCCACAAGTCACCCCATCTTGGATTCCCCTATGTCTCTAGTTTTCAGAAATGCACAGGTTTGGTAGGTTTCCCTAGGTGCCGGCTGAGCTAGAGGCCAAAATCTACAGGTAGGCACTTCGCAAAAATCACCTCTGTTTTCTTTAAAAAAACTTGGATGTGTCCACGTTGCGCTTTGGGGCGTTTCCTGTTGCGGACGCTAGGCCTACCCACACAAGTGAGGTATCATTTTTATCGGGAGACTTGGGGGAACGCTGGGTGGAAGGAAATTTGTGGCTCCTCTCAGATTCCAGAACTTTCTGCCACAGAAATGTGAGGAACATGTGTTTTTTTAGCCAAATTTTGAGGTTTAGAAAGGATTCTGGGTAACAGAACCTGGTCCGAGCCCCACAAGTCACCCCATCTTGGATTCCCCTAGGTCTCTAGTTTTCAGAAATGCACAGGTTTGGATGGTTTCCCTAGGTGCCGGCTGAGCTAGAGGCTAAAATCTACAGGTAGGCACTTCGCAAAAAACACCTCTGTTTTCTTTCAAAAATTTGGATGTGTCCACGTTGCGCTTTGGGGCGTTTCCTGTCGCGGGCGCTAGGCCTACCCACACAAGTGAGGTATCATTTTTATCGGGAGACTTGGGGGAACGCTGGGTGGAAGGAAATTTGTGGCTCTTCTCAGATTCCAGAACTTTCTGCCACAGAAATGTGAGGAACATGTGTTTTTTTAGCCAAATTTTGAGGTTTGCAAAGGATTCTGGGTAACAGAACCTGGTCCGAGCCCCACAAGTCACCCCATCTTGGATTCCCCTAGGTCTCTAGTTTTCAGAAATGCACAGGTTTGGTAGGTTTCCCTAGGTGCCGGCTGAGCTAGAGGCCAAAATCTACAGGTAGGTACTTCGCAAAAATCACCTCTGTTTTCTTTAAAAAAATTGGATGTGTCCACGTTGCGCTTTGGGGCGTTTCCTGTCGCGGGCGCTAGGCCTACCCACACAAGTGAGGTATCATTTTTATCGGGAGACATGGGGGAATGCTGGGTGGAAGGAAATTTGTGGCTCCTCTCAGATTCCAGAACTTTCTGCCACAGAAATGTGAGGAACATGTGTTTTTTTAGCCAAATTTTGAGGATTGCAAAGGATTCTGGGTAACAGAACCTGGTCCGAGCCCCACAAGTCACCCCATCTTGGATTCCCCTAGGTCTCTAGTTTTCAGAAATGCACAGGTTTGGTAGGTTTCCCTAGGTGCTGGCTGAGCTAGAGTCCAAAATCTACAGGTAGGCACTTCGCAAAAAACACCTCTGTTTTCTTTAAAAAATGTGGATGTGTCCACGTTGCGCTTTGGGGCGTTTCCTGTCGCGGGCGCTAGGCCTACCCACACAAGTGAGGTATCATTTTTATCGGGAGACTTGGGGGAACGCTGGGTGGAAGGAAATTTGTGGCTCCTCTCAGATTCCAGAACTTTCTGCCACAGAAATGTGAGGAACATGTGTTTTTTTAAGCCAAATTTTGAGGTTTGCAAAGGATTCTGGGTAACAGAACCTGGTCCGAGCCCCACAAGTCACCCCATCTTGGATTCCCCTATGTCTCTAGTTTTCAGAAATGCACAGGTTTGGTAGGTTTCCCTAGGTGCCGGCTGAGCTAGAGGCCAAAATCTACAGGTTGGCACTTCGCAAAAATCACCTTTGTTTTCTTTCAAAAAATTGGATGTGTCCACGTTGCGCTTTGGGGCGTTTCCTGTTGCGGGCGCTAGGCCTACCCACACAAGTGAGGTATCATTTTTATCGGGAGACTTGGGGGAACGCTGAGTGGAAGGAAATTTGTGGCTCCTCTCAGATTGCAGAACTTTCTGCCACAGAAATGTGAGGAACATGTGTTTTTTTAGCCAACTTTTGAGGTTTGCAAAGGATTCTGGGTAACAGAACCTGGTCCGAGCCCCACAAGTCACCCCATCTTGGATTCCCCTAGGTCTCTAGTTTTCAGAAATGCACAGGTTTGGTAGGTTTCCCTAGGTGCCGTCTGGGCTAGAGGCCAAAATCTACAGGTAGGCACTTCGCAAAAATCACCTCTGTTTTCTTTCAAAAAACTTGGATGTGTCCACGTTGCGCTTTGGGGCGTTTCCTGTTGCGGACGCTAGGCCTACCCACACAAGTGAGGTATCATTTTTATCGGGAGACTTGGGGGAACGCTGGGTGGAAGGAAATTTGTGGCTCCTCTCAGATTCCAGAACTTTCTGCCACAGAAATGTGAGGAACATGTGTTTTTTTAGCCAAATTTTGAGGTTTGCAAAGGATTCTGGGTAACAGAACCTGGTCCGAGCCCCACAAGTCACCCCATCTTGGATTTCCCTAGGTCTCTAGTTTGCAGAAATGCACAGGTTTGGTAGGTTTCCCTAGGTGCCGGCTGAGCTAGAGGCCAAAATCTACAGGTAGGCACTTCGCAAAAATCATCTCTGTTTTCTTTAAAAAAAATGGATGTGTCCACGTTGCGCTTTGGGGCGTTTGCTGTCGCGGGCGCTAGGCCTACCCACACAAGTGAGGTATCATTTTTATTGGGAGACTTGGGGGAACGCTGGGTGGAAGGAAATTTGTGGCTCCTCTCAGATTCCAGAACTTTCTGCCACAAAAATGTGAGGAACATGTGTTTTTTTAGCCAAATTTTGAGGTTTGCAAAGGATTCTGGGTAACAGAACCTGGTCCGAGCCCCACAAGTCACCCCATCTTGGATTCCCCTAGGTCTCTAGTTTTCAGAAATGCACAGGTTTGGAAGGTTTCCCTAGGTGCCGGCTGAGCTAGAGGCCAAAATCTACAGGTTGGCACTTCGCAAAAATCACCTCTGTTTTCTTTAAAAAAATTGGATGTGTCCACGTTGCGCTTTGGGGCGTTTCCTGTTGCGGACGCTAGGCCTACCCACACAAGTGAGGTATCATTTTTATCGGGAGACTTGGGGGAACGCTGGGTGGAAGGAAATTCGTGGCTCCTCTCAGATTCCAGAACTTTCTGCCACAGAAATGTGAGGAACATGTGTTTTTTTAGCCAAATTTTGAGGATTGCAAAGGATTCTGGGTAACAGAACCTGGTCCGAGCCCCACAAGTCACCCCATCTTGGATTCCCCTAGGTCTCTAGTTTGCAGAAATGCACAGGTTTGGTAGGTTTCCCTAGGTGCCGGCTGAGCTAGAGGCCAAAATCTACAGGTAGGCACTTCGCAAAAATCATCTCTGTTTTCTTTAAAAAAAATGGATGTGTCCACGTTGCGCTTTGGGGCGTTTGCTGTCGCGGGCGCTAGGCCTACCCACACAAGTGAGGTATCATTTTTATTGGGAGACTTGGGGGAACGCTGGGTGGAAGGAAATTTGTGGCTCCTCTCAGATTCCAGAACTTTCTGCCACAAAAATGTGAGGAACATGTGTTTTTTTAGCCAAATTTTGAGGTTTGCAAAGGATTCTGGGTAACAGAACCTGGTCCGAGCCCCACAAGTCACCCCATCTTGGATTCCCCTAGGTCTCTAGTTTTCAGAAATGCACAGGTTTGGAAGGTTTCCCTAGGTGCCGGCTGAGCTAGAGGCCAAAATCTACAGGTTGGCACTTCGCAAAAATCACCTCTGTTTTCTTTAAAAAAATTGGATGTGTCCACGTTGCGCTTTGGGGCGTTTCCTGTTGCGGACGCTAGGCCTACCCACACAAGTGAGGTATCATTTTTATCGGGAGACTTGGGGGAACGCTGGGTGGAAGGAAATTCGTGGCTCCTCTCAGATTCCAGAACTTTCTGCCACAGAAATGTGAGGAACATGTGTTTTTTTAGCCAAATTTTGAGGATTGCAAAGGATTCTGGGTAACAGAACCTGGTCCGAGCCCCACAAGTCACCCCATCTTGGATTCCCCTAGGTCTCTAGTTTTCAGAAATGCACAGGTTTGGTAGCTTTCCCTAGGTGCTGGCTGAGCTAGAGTCCAAAATCTACAGGTAGGCCCTTCGCAAAAAACACCTCTGTTTTCTTTCAAAAATGTGGATGTGTCCACATTGCGCTTTGGGGCATTTCCTGTCGCGGGCGCTAGGCCTACCCACACAAGTGAGGTATCATTTTTATCGGGAGACTTGGGGGAACGCTGGGTGGAAGGAAATTTGTGGCTCTTCTCAGATTCCAGAACTTTCTGCCACAGAAATGTGAGGAACATGTGTTTTTTTAGACAAATTTTGAGGTTTGCAAAGGATTCTGGGTAACAGAACCTGGTCCGAGCCCCACAAGTCACCCCATCTTGGATTCCCCTAGGTCTCTAGTTTTCAGAAATGCACCGGTTTGGTAGGTTTTCCTAGGTGCCGGCTGAGCTAGAGGCCAAAATCTACAGGTAGGTACTTCGCAAAAATCACCTCTGTTTTCTTTAAAAAAATTGGATGTGTCCACGTTGCGCTTTGGAGCGTTTCCTGTCGCGGGCGCTAGGCCTACCCACACAAGTGAGGTATCATTTTTATCGGGAGACATGGGGGAATGCTGGGTGGAAGGAAATTTGTGGCTCCTCTCAGATTCCAGAACTTTCTGCCACAGAAATGTGAGGAACATGTGTTTTTTTAGCCAACTTTTGAGGTTTGCAAAGGATTCTGGGTAACAGAACCTGGTCCGAGCCCCACAAGTCACCCCATCTTTGATTCCCCTAGGTCTCTAGTTTTCAGAAATGCACAGGTTTGGTAGGTTTCCCGAGGTGCCGGCTGAGCTAGAGGCCAAAATCTACAGGTAGGCACTTCGCAAAAATCACCTCTGTTTTCTTTCAAGAAATTGGATGTGTCCACGTTGCGCTTTGGGGCGTTTCCTGTCGCGGGCGCTAGGCCTACCCACACAAGTGAGGTATCATTTTTATCGGGAGACTTGGGGGAACGCTGGGTGGAAGGAAATTTGTGGCTCCTCTCAGATTCCAGAACTTTCTGCCACAGAAATGTGAGGAACATGTGTTTTTTTAGCCAAATTTTGAGGTTTGCAAAGGATTCTGGGTAACAGAACCTGGTCCGAGCCCCACAAGTCACCCCATCTTAGATTCCCCTAGGTCTCTAGTTTTCAGAAATGCACAGGTTTGGTAGGTTTCCCTAGGTTCCGGCTGAGCTAGAGGCCAAAATCTACAGGTTGGCACTTCGCAAAAATCACCTCTGTTTTCTTACAAAAAATTGGATGTGTCCACGTTGCGCTTTGGGGCGTTTCCTGTTGCGGGCGCTAGGCCTACCCACACAAGTGAGGTATCATTTTTATCGGGAGACTTGGGGGAACGCTGGGTGGAAGGAAATTTGTGGCTCCTCTCAGATTCCAGAACTTTCTGCCACAGAAATGTGAGGAACATGTGTTTTTTTAGCCAACTTTTGAGGTTTGCAAAGGATTCTGGGTAACAGAACCTGGTCCGAGCCCCACAAGTCACCCCATCTTGGATTCCCCTAGGTCTCTAGTTTTCAGAAATGCACAGGTTTGGTAGGTTTCCCTAGGTGCCGTCTGAGCTAGAGGCCAAAATCTACAGGTAGGCACTTCGCAAAAATCACCTCTGTTTTCTTTCAAAAAACTTGGATGTGTCCACGTTGCGCTTTGGGGCGTTTCCTGTTGCGGACGCTAGGCCTACCCACACAAGTGAGGTATCATTTTTATCGGGAGACTTGGGGGAACGCTGGGTGGAAGGAAATTTGTGGCTCTTCTCAGATTCCAGAACTTTCTGCCACAGAAATGTGAGGAACATGTGTTTTTTTAGCCAAATTTTGAGGTTTGCAAAGGATTCTGGGTAACAGAACCTGGTCCGAGCCCCACAAGTCACCCCATCTTGGATTCCCCTAGGTCTCTAGTTTTCAGAAATGCACAGGTTTGGTAGGTTTCCCTAGGTGCCGGCTGAGCTAGAGGCCAAAATCTACAGGTAGGTACTTCGCAAAAATCACCTCTGTTTTCTTTAAAAAAATTGGATGTGTCCACGTTGCGCTTTGGGGCGTTTCCTGTCGCGGGCGCTAGGCCTACCCACACAAGTGAGGTATCATTTTTATCGGGAGACATGGGGGAATGCTGGGTGGAAGGAAATTTGTGGCTCCTCTCAGATTCCAGAACTTTCTGCCACAGAAATATGAGGAACATGTGTTTTTTTAGCCAAATTTTGAGGATTGCAAAGGATTCTGGGTAACAGAACCTGGTCCGAGCCCCACAAGTCACCCCATCTTGGATTCCCCTAGGTCTCTAGTTTTCAGAAATGCACAGGTTTGGTAGGTTTCCCTAGGTGCTGGCTGAGCTAGAGTCCAAAATCTACAGGTAGGCACTTCGCAAAAAACACCTCTGTTTTCTTTAAAAAATGTGGATGTGTCCACGTTGCGCTTTGGGGCGTTTCCTGTCGCGGGCGCTAGGCCTACCCACACAAGTGAGGTATCATTTTTATCGGGAGACTTGGGGGAACGCTGGGTGGAAGGAAATTTGTGGCTCCTCTCAGATTCCAGAACTTTCTGCCACAGAAATGTGAGGAACATGTGTTTTTTTAAGCCAAATTTTGAGGTTTGCAAAGGATTCTGGGTAACAGAACCTGGTCCGAGCCCCACAAGTCACCCCATCTTGGATTCCCCTATGTCTCTAGTTTTCAGAAATGCATAGGTTTGGTAGGTTTCCCTAGGTGCCGGCTGAGCTAGAGGCCAAAATCTACAGGTAGGCACTTCGCAAAAATCACCTCTGTTTTCTTTCAAAAAACTTGGATGTGTCCACGTTGCGCTTTGGGGCGTTTCCTGTTGCGGACGCTAGGCCTACCCACACAAGTGAGGTATCATTTTTATCGGGAGACTTGGGGGAACGCTGGGTGGAAGGAAATTTGTGGCTCCTCTCAGATTCCAGAACTTTCTGCCACAGAAATGTGAGGAACATGTGTTTTTTTAGCCAAATTTTGAGGTTTAGAAAGGATTCTGGGTAACAGAACCTGGTCCGAGCCCCACAAGTCACCCCATCTTGGATTCCACTAGGTCTCTAGTTTTCAGAAATGCACAGGTTTGGATGGTTTCCCTAGGTGCCGGCTGAGCTAGAGGCTAAAATCTACAGGTAGGCACTTCGCAAAAAACACCTCTGTTTTCTTTCAAAAATTTGGATGTGTCCACGTTGCGCTTTGGGGCATTTCCTGTCGCGGGCGCTAGGCCTACCCACACAAGTGAGGTATGATTTTTATCGGGAGACTTGGGGGAACGCTGGGTGGAAGGAAATTTGTGGCTCTTCTCAGATTCCAGAACTTTCTGCCACAGAAATGTGAGGAACATGTGTTTTTTTAGCCAAATTTTGAGGTTTGCAAAGGATTCTGGGTAACAGAACCTGGTCCGAGCCCCACAAGTCACCCCATCTTGGATTCCCCTAGGTCTCTAGTTTTCAGAAATGCACAGGTTTGGTAGGTTTCCCTAGGTGCCGGCTGAGCTAGAGGCCAAAATCTACAGGTAGGTACTTCGCAAAAATCACCTCTGTTTTCTTTAAAAAAATTGGATGTGTCCACGTTGCGCTTTGGGGCGTTTCCTGTCGCGGGCGCTAGGCCTACCCACACAAGTGAGGTATCATTTTTATCGGGAGACATGGGGGAATGCTGGGTGGAAGGAAATTTGTGGCTCCTCTCAGATTCCAGAACTTTCTGCCACAGAAATGTGAGGAACATGTGTTTTTTTAACCAAATTTTGAGGATTGCAAAGGATTCTGGGTAACAGAACCTGGTCCGAGCCCCACAAGTCACCCCATCTTGGATTCCCCTAGGTCTCTAGTTTTCAGAAATGCACAGGTTTGGTAGGTTTCCCTAGGTGCTGGCTGAGCTAGAGTCCAAAATCTACAGGTAGGCACTTCGCAAAAAACACCTCTGTTTTCTTTAAAAAATGTGGATGTGTCCACGTTGCGCTTTGGGGCGTTTCCTGTCGCGGGCGCTAGGCCTACCCACACAAGTGAGGTATCATTTTTATCGGGAGACTTGGGGGAACGCTGGGTGGAAGGAAATTTGTGGCTCCTCTCAGATTCCAGAACTTTCTGCCACAGAAATGTGAGGAACATGTGTTTTTTTAAGCCAAATTTTGAGGTTTGCAAAGGATTCTGGGTAACAGAACCTGGTCCGAGCCCCACAAGTCACCCCATCTTGGATTCCCCTATGTCTCTAGTTTTCAGAAATGCACAGGTTTGGTAGGTTTCCCTAGGGGCCGGCTGAGCTAGAGGCCAAAATCTACAGGTTGGCACTTCGCAAAAATCACCTCTGTTTTCTTTCAAAAAATTGGATGTGTCCACGTTGCGCTTTGGGGCGTTTCCTGTTGCGGGCGCTAGGCCTACCCACACAAGTGAGGTATCATTTTTATCGGGAGACTTGGGGGAACGCTGGGTGGAAGGAAATTTGTGGCTCCTCTCAGATTGCAGAACTTTCTGCCACAGAAATGTGAGGAACATGTGTTTTTTTAGCCAACTTTTGAGGTTTGCAAAGGATTCTGGGTAACAGAACCTGGTCCGAGCCCCACAAGTCACCCCATCTTGGATTCCCCTAGGTCTCTAGTTTTCAGAAATGCACAGGTTTGGTAGGTTTCCCTAGGTGCCGTCTGGGCTAGAGGCCAAAATCTACAGGTAGGCACTTCGCAAAAATCACCTCTGTTTTCTTTAAAAAAACTTGGATGTGTCCACGTTGCGCTTTGGGGCGTTTCCTGTTGCGGACGCTAGGCCTACCCACACAAGTGAGGTATGATTTTTATCGGGAGACTTGGGGGAACGCTGGGTGGAAGGAAATTTGTGGCTCCTCTCAGATTCCAGAACTTTCTGCCACAGAAATGTGAGGAACATGTGTTTTTTTAGCCAAATTTTGAGGTTTGCAAAGGATTCTGGGTAACAGAACCTGGTCCGAGCCCCACAAGTCACCCCATCTTGGATTCCCCTAGGTCTCTAGTTTTCAGAAATGCACAGGTTTGGTAGGTTTCCCTAGGTGCCGGCTGAGCTAGAGGCCAAAATCTACAGGTAGGTACTTCGCGAAAATCACCTCTGTTTTCTTTTAAAAAATTGGATGTGTCCACGTTGCGCTTTGGGGCGTTTCCTGTCGCGGGCGCTAGGCCTACCCACACAAGTGAGGTATCATTTTTATCGGGAGACTTGGGGGAACGCTGGGTGGAAGGAAATTTGTGGCTCCTCTCAGATTCCAGAACTTTCTGCCACAGAAATGAGGAACATGTGTTTTTTTAGCCAACTTTTGAGGTTTGCAAAGGATTCTGGGTAACAGAACCTGGTCCGAGCCCCACAAGTCACCCCATCTTGGATTCCCCTAGGTCTCTAGTTTTCAGAAATGCACAGGTTTGGTAGGTTTCCCTAGGTGCCGTCTGAGCTAGAGGCCAAAATCTACAGGTAGGCACTTCGCAAAAATCACCTCTGTTTTCTTTCAAAAAACTTGGATGTGTCCACGTTGCGCTTTGGGGCGGTTCCTGTTGCGGACGCTAGGCCTACCCACACAAGTGAGGTATCATTTTTATCGGGAGACTTGGGGGAACGCTGGGTGGAAGGAAATTTGTGGCTCCTCTCAGATTCCAGAACTTTCTGCCATTGAAATGTGAGGAACATGTGTTTTTTTAGCCAAATTTTGAGGTTTAGAAAGGATTCTGGGTAACAGAACCTGGTCCGAGCCCCACAAGTCACCCCATCTTGGATTCCCCTAGGTCTCTAGTTTTCAGAAATGCACAGGTTTGGTAGGTTTCCCTAGGTGCCGTCTGAGCTAGAGGCCAAAATCTACAGGTAGGCACTTCGCAAAAATCACCTCTGTTTTCTTTCAAAAAACTTGGATGTGTCCACGATGCGCTTTGGGGCGGTTCCTGTTGCGGACGCTAGGCCTACCCACACAAGTGAGGTATCATTTTTATCGGGAGACTTGGGGGAACGCTGGGTGGAAGGAAATTTGTGGCTCCTCTCAGATTCCAGAACTTTCTGCCATTGAAATGTGAGGAACATGTGTTTTTTTAGCCAAATTTTGAGGTTTAGAAAGGATTCTGGGTAACAGAACCTGGTCCGAGCCCCACAAGTCACCCCATCTTTGATTCCCCTAGGTCTCTAGTTTTCAGAAATGCACAGGTTTGGTAGGTTTCCCTAGGTGCCGGCTGAGCTAGAGGCCAAAATCTACAGGTAGGTACTTCGCAAAAATCACCTCTGTTTTCTTTAAAAAAATTGGATGTGTCCACATTGCGCTTTGGGGCGTTTCCTGTCGCGGGCGCTAGGCCTACCCACACAAGTGAGGTATCATTTGTATCGGGAGACATGGGGGAATGCTGGGTGGAAGGAAATTTGTGGCTCCTCTCAGATTCCAGAACTTTCTGCCACAGAAATGTGAGGAACATGTGTTTTTTTAGCCAAATTTTGAGGTTTAGAAAGGATTCTGGGTAACAGAACCTGGTCCGAGCCCCACAAGTCACCCCATCTTGGATTCCCCTAGGTCTCTAGTTTTCAGAAATGCACAGGTTTGGTAGGTTTCCCTAGGTGCCGGCTGAGCTAGAGGCCAAAATCTACAGGTAGATACTTCGCAAAAATCACCTCTGTTTTCTTTAAAAAAATTGGATGTGTCCACGTTGCGCTTTGGGGCGTTTCCTGTCGCGGGCGCTAGGCCTACCCACACAAGTGAGGTATCATTTTTATCGGGAGACATGGCGGAATGCTGGGTGTAAGGAAATTTGTGGCTCCTCTCAGATTCCAGAACTTTCTGCCACAGAAATGTGAGGAACATGTTTTATTTTAGCCAAATTTTGAGGTTTGCAAAGGATTCTGGGTAACAGAACCTGGTCCGAGCCCCACAAGTCACCCCATCTTTGATTCCCCTAGGTCTCTAGTTTTCAGAAATGCACAGGTTTGGTAGGTTTTCCCGAGGTGCCGGCTGAGCTAGAGGCCAAAATCTACAGGTAGGCACTTCGCAAAAATCACCTCTGTTTTCTTTAAAAAAAATGGATGTGTCCACGTTGCGCTTTGGGGCGTTTGCTGTCGCGGGCGCTAGGCCTACCCACACAAGTGAGGTATCATTTTTATTGGGAGACTTGGGGGAACGCTGGGTGGAAGGAAATTTGTGTCTCCTCTCAGATTCCAGAACTTTCTGCCACAGAAATGTGAGGAACATGTGTTTTTTTAGCCAAATTTTGAGGTTTGCAAAGGATTCTGGGTAACAGTACCTGGTCCGAGCCCCACAAGTCACCCCATCTTTGATTCCCCTAGGTCTCTAGTTTTCAGAAATGCACAGGTTTGGTATGTTTTACGAGGTGCCGGCTGAGCTAGAGGCCAAAATCTACAGGTAGGCACTTCGCAAAAATCACCTCTGTGTTCTTTAAAAAAATTGGATGTGTCCACGTTGCGCTTTGGGGCGTTTGCTGACGCGGGCGCTAGGCCTACCCACACAAGTGAGGTATCATTTTTATCGGGAGACTTGGGGGAACGCTGGGTGGAAGGAAATTTGTGGCTCCTCTCAGATTCCAGAACTTTCTGCCACAGAAATGTGAGGAACATGTGTTTTTTTAGCCAAATTTTGAGGTTTGCAAAGGATTCTGGGTAACAGAACCTGGTCCGAGCCCCACAAGTCACCCCATCTTGGATTCCCCTAGGTCTGTAGTTTTCAGAAATGCACAGGTTTGGTAGGTTTCCCTATGTGCCGGCTGAGCTAGAGGCCAAAATCTACAGGTAGGCACTTCGCAAAAATCACCTCTGTTTTCTTTCAAAAATTTGGATGTGTCCACGTTGCGCTTTGGGGCGTTTCCTGTTGCGGGCGCTAGGCCTACCCACACAAGTGAGGTATCATTTTTATCGGGAGACTTGGAGGAACGCTGGGTGGAAGGAAATTTGTGGCTCCTCTCAGATTCCAGAACTTTCTGCCACAGAAATGTGAGGAACATGTGTTTTTTTAGCCAACTTTTGAGGTTTGCAAAGGATTCTGGGTAACAGAACCTGGTCCGAGCCCCACAAGTCACCCCATCTTGGATTCCCCTAGGTCTCTAGTTTTCAGAAATGCACAGGTTTGGTAGGTTTCCCTAGGTGCCGGCTGAGCTAGAGGCCAAAATCTACAGGTTGGCACTTCGCAAAAATCATCTCTGTTTTCTTTCAAAAAATTGGATGTGTCCACATTGCGCTTTCGGGCGTTTCCTGTCACGGGCGCTAGGCCTACCCACACAAGTGAGGTATCATTTTTATCGGGAGACTTGGGGGAACGCTGGGTGGAAGGAAATTTGTGGCTCCTCTCAGATTCCCGAACTTTCTGCCACAGAAATGTGAGGAACATGTGTTTTTTTAGCCAAATTTTGAGGTTTGCAAAGGATTCTAGGTAACAGAACCTGGTCCGAGCCCCAAAAGTCACCCCATCTTGGATTCCCCTAGGTCTCTAGTTTTCAGAAATGCACAGGTTTGGTAGGTTTCCCTAGGTGCCGGCTGAGCTAGAGGCCAAAATCTACAGGTAGGCACTTCGCAAAAAACACCTCTGTTTTCTTTCAAAAATTTGGATGTGTCCACGTTGCGCTTTGGGGCGTTTCCTGTCGCGGGGGCTAGGCCTACCCACACAAGTGAGGTATCATTTTTATCGGGAGACTTGGAGGAACGCTGGGTGGAAGGAAATTTGTGACTCCTCTCAGATTCCAGAACTTTCTGCCACAGAAATGTGAGGAACATGTGTTTTTTTAGCCAACTTTTGAGGTTTGCAAAGGATTCTGGGTCACAGAACCTGGTCCGAGCCCGACAAGTCACCCCATCTTGGATTCCCCTAGGTCTCTAGTTTTCAGAAATGCACAGGTTTGGTAGGTTTCCCTAGGTGCCGGCTGAGCTAGAGGCCAAAATCTACAGGTAGGCACTTCGCAAAAAAATCACCTCTGTTTTCTTTCAAAAAATTGGATGTGTCCACGTTACGCTTTGGGGCGTTTCCTGTTGCGGACACTAGGGCTACCCACACAGGTGAGGTATCATTTTTATCGGGAGACTTGGGGGAACGCTGCGTGGAAGGAAATTTGTGGCTCCTCCCAGATTCCAGAACTTTCTGCCACAGAAATGTGAGGAACATGTGTTTTTTTAGCCAAATTTTGAGGTTTGCAAAGGATTCTGGGTAACAGAACCTGGTCCGAGCCCCACAAGTCACCCCATCTTGGATTCCCCTAGGTCTCTAGTTTTCAGAAATGCACAGGTTTGGTAGGTTTCCCTAGGTGCCGGCTGAGCTAGAGGCCAAAATCTACAGGTAGGCACTTCGCAAAAATCACCTCTGTTTTCTTTCCAAAAATTGGATGTGTCCACGTTGCGCTTTGGGGCGTTTCCTGTTGCGGACGCTAGGCCTACCCACACAAGTGAGGTATGATTTTTATCGGGAGACTTGGGGGAACGCTGGGTGGAAGGAAATTTGTGGCTCCTCTCAGATTCCAGAACTTTCTGCCACAGAAATGTGAGGAACATGTGTTTTTTTAGCCAAATTTTGAGGTTTGCAAAGGATTCTGGGTAACAGAACCTGGTCCGAGCCCCACAAGTCACTCCATCTTGGATTCCCCTAGGTCTCTAGTTTTCAGAAATGCACAGGTTTGGTAGGTTTCCCTAGGTGCTGGCTGAGCTAGAGTCCAAAATCTACAGGTAGGCACTTCGCAAAAAACACCTCTGTTTTCTTTCAAAAATGTGGATGTGTCCACGTTGCGCTTTGGGGCGTTTCCTGTCGCGGGCGCTAGGCCTACCCACACAAGTGAGGTATCATTTTTATCGGGAGACTTGGGGGAACGCTGGGTGGAAGGAAATTTGTGGCTCCTCTCAGATTCCAGAACTTTCTGCCACAGAAATGTGAGGAACATGTGTTTTTTTAAGCCAAATTTTGAGGTTTGCAAAGGATTCTGGGTAACAGAACCTGGTCCGAGCCCCACAAGTCACCCTATCTTGGATTCCCCTATGTCTCTAGTTTTCAGAAATGCACAGGTTTGGTAGGTTTCCCTAGGTGACGGCTGAGCTAGAGGCCAAAATCTACAGGTTGGCACTTCGCAAAAATCACCTCTGTTTTCTTTCAAAAAATTGGATGTGTCCACATTGCGCTTTCGGGCGTTTCCTGTCACGGGCGCTAGGCCTATCCACACAAGTGAGGTATCATTTTTATCGGGAGACTTGGGGGAACGCTGCGTGGAAGGAAATTTGTGGCTCCTCTCAGATTCCAGAACTTTCTGACACAGAAATGTGAGGAACATGTGTTTTTTTAGCCAAATTTTGAGGTTTGCAAAGGATTCTGGGTAACAGAACCTGGTCCGAGCCCCACAAGTCACCCCATCTTGGATTCCCCTAGGTCTCTAGTTTTCAGAAATGCACAGGTTTGGAAGGTTTCCCTAGGTGCCGGCTGAGCTAGAGGCCAAAATCTACAGGTAGGCACTTCGCAAAAATCACCTCTGTTTTCTTTCAAAAAACTTGGATGTGTCCACGTTGCGCTTTGGGGCGTTTCCTGTTGCGGACGCTAGGCCTACCCACACAAGTGAGGTATCATTTTTATCGGGAGACTTGGGGGAACGCTGGGTGGAAGGAAATTTGTGGCTCCTCTCAGATTCCAGAACTTTCTGCCACAGAAATGTGAGGAACATGTGTTTTTTTAGCCAAATTTTGAGGTTTGCAAAGGATTCTGGGTAACAGAACCTGGTCCGAGCCCCACAAGTCACCCCATCTTGGATTTCCCTAGGTCTCTAGTTTGCAGAAATGCACAGGTTTGGTAGGTTTCCCTAGGTGCCGGCTGAGCTAGAGGCCAAAATCTACAGGTAGGCACTTCGCAAAAATCATCTCTGTTTTCTTTAAAAAAAATGGATGTGTCCACGTTGCGCTTTGGGGCGTTTGCTGTCGCGGGCGCTAGGCCTACCCACACAAGTGAGGTATCATTTTTATTGGGAGACTTGGGGGAACGCTGGGTGGAAGGAAATTTGTGGCTCCTCTCAGATTCCAGAACTTTCTGCCACAAAAATGTGAGGAACATGTGTTTTTTTAGCCAAATTTTGAGGTTTGCAAAGGATTCTGGGTAACAGAACCTGGTCCGAGCCCCACAAGTCACCCCATCTTGGATTCCCCTAGGTCTCTAGTTTTCAGAAATGCACAGGTTTGGAAGGTTTCCCTAGGTGCCGGCTGAGCTAGAGGCCAAAATCTACAGGTTGGCACTTCGCAAAAATCACCTCTGTTTTCTTTAAAAAAATTGGATGTGTCCACGTTGCGCTTTGGGGCGTTTCCTGTTGCGGACGCTAGGCCTACCCACACAAGTGAGGTATCATTTTTATCGGGAGACTTGGGGGAACGCTGGGTGGAAGGAAATTCGTGGCTCCTCTCAGATTCCAGAACTTTCTGCCACAGAAATGTGAGGAACATGTGTTTTTTTAGCCAAATTTTGAGGATTGCAAAGGATTCTGGGTAACAGAACCTGGTCCGAGCCCCACAAGTCACCCCATCTTGGATTCCCCTAGGTCTCTAGTTTTCAGAAATGCACAGGTTTGGTAGCTTTCCCTAGGTGCTGGCTGAGCTAGAGTCCAAAATCTACAGGTAGGCCCTTCGCAAAAAACACCTCTGTTTTCTTTCAAAAATGTGGATGTGTCCACATTGCGCTTTGGGGCATTTCCTGTCGCGGGCGCTAGGCCTACCCACACAAGTGAGGTATCATTTTTATCGGGAGACTTGGGGGAACGCTGGGTGGAAGGAAATTTGTGGCTCTTCTCAGATTCCAGAACTTTCTGCCACAGAAATGTGAGGAACATGTGTTTTTTTAGACAAATTTTGAAGTTTGCAAAGGATTCTGGGTAACAGAACCTGGTCCGAGCCCCACAAGTCACCCCATCTTGGATTCCCCTAGGTCTCTAGTTTTCAGAAATGCACCGGTTTGGTAGGTTTTCCTAGGTGCCGGCTGAGCTAGAGGCCAAAATCTACAGGTAGGTACTTCGCAAAAATCACCTCTGTTTTCTTTAAAAAAATTGGATGTGTCCACGTTGCGCTTTGGAGCGTTTCCTGTCGCGGGCGCTAGGCCTACCCACACAAGTGAGGTATCATTTTTATCGGGAGACATGGGGGAATGCTGGGTGGAAGGAAATTTGTGGCTCCTCTCAGATTCCAGAACTTTCTGCCACAGAAATGTGAGGAACATGTGTTTTTTTAGCCAACTTTTGAGGTTTGCAAAGGATTCTGGGTAACAGAACCTGGTCCGAGCCCCACAAGTCACCCCATCTTTGATTCCCCTAGGTCTCTAGTTTTCAGAAATGCACAGGTTTGGTAGGTTTCCCGAGGTGCCGGCTGAGCTAGAGGCCAAAATCTACAGGTAGGCACTTCGCAAAAATCACCTCTGTTTTCTTTCAAGAAATTGGATGTGTCCACGTTGCGCTTTGGGGCGTTTCCTGTCGCGGGCGCTAGGCCTACCCACACAAGTGAGGTATCATTTTTATCGGGAGACTTGGGGGAACGCTGGGTGGAAGGAAATTTGTGGCTCCTCTCAGATTCCAGAACTTTCTGCCACAGAAATGTGAGGAACATGTGTTTTTTTAGCCAAATTTTGAGGTTTGCAAAGGATTCTGGGTAACAGAACCTGGTCCGAGCCCCACAAGTCACCCCATCTTAGATTCCCCTAGGTCTCTAGTTTTCAGAAATGCACAGGTTTGGTAGGTTTCCCTAGGTTCCGGCTGAGCTAGAGGCCAAAATCTACAGGTTGGCACTTCGCAAAAATCACCTCTGTTTTCTTACAAAAAATTGGATGTGTCCACGTTGCGCTTTGGGGCGTTTCCTGTTGCGGGCGCTAGGCCTACCCACACAAGTGAGGTATCATTTTTATCGGGAGACTTGGGGGAACGCTGGGTGGAAGGAAATTTGTGGCTCCTCTCAGATTCCAGAACTTTCTGCCACAGAAATGTGAGGAACATGTGTTTTTTTAGCCAACTTTTGAGGTTTGCAAAGGATTCTGGGTAACAGAACCTGGTCCGAGCCCCACAAGTCACCCCATCTTGGATTCCCCTAGGTCTCTAGTTTTCAGAAATGCACAGGTTTGGTAGGTTTCCCTAGGTGCCGTCTGAGCTAGAGGCCAAAATCTACAGGTAGGCACTTCGCAAAAATCACCTCTGTTTTCTTTCAAAAAACTTGGATGTGTCCACGTTGCGCTTTGGGGCGTTTCCTGTTGCGGACGCTAGGCCTACCCACACAAGTGAGGTATCATTTTTATCGGGAGACTTGGGGGAACGCTGGGTGGAAGGAAATTTGTGGCTCTTCTCAGATTCCAGAACTTTCTGCCACAGAAATGTGAGGAACATGTGTTTTTTTAGCCAAATTTTGAGGTTTGCAAAGGATTCTGGGTAACAGAACCTGGTCCGAGCCCCACAAGTCACCCCATCTTGGATTCCCCTAGGTCTCTAGTTTTCAGAAATGCACAGGTTTGGTAGGTTTCCCTAGGTGCCGGCTGAGCTAGAGGCCAAAATCTACAGGTAGGTACTTCGCAAAAATCACCTCTGTTTTCTTTAAAAAAATTGGATGTGTCCACGTTGCGCTTTGGGGCGTTTCCTGTCGCGGGCGCTAGGCCTACCCACACAAGTGAGGTATCATTTTTATCGGGAGACATGGGGGAATGCTGGGTGGAAGGAAATTTGTGGCTCCTCTCAGATTCCAGAACTTTCTGCCACAGAAATATGAGGAACATGTGTTTTTTTAGCCAAATTTTGAGGATTGCAAAGGATTCTGGGTAACAGAACCTGGTCCGAGCCCCACAAGTCACCCCATCTTGGATTCCCCTAGGTCTCTAGTTTTCAGAAATGCACAGGTTTGGTAGGTTTCCCTAGGTGCTGGCTGAGCTAGAGTCCAAAATCTACAGGTAGGCACTTCGCAAAAAACACCTCTGTTTTCTTTAAAAAATGTGGATGTGTCCACGTTGCGCTTTGGGGCGTTTCCTGTCGCGGGCGCTAGGCCTACCCACACAAGTGAGGTATCATTTTTATCGGGAGACTTGGGGGAACGCTGGGTGGAAGGAAATTTGTGGCTCCTCTCAGATTCCAGAACTTTCTGCCACAGAAATGTGAGGAACATGTGTTTTTTTAAGCCAAATTTTGAGGTTTGCAAAGGATTCTGGGTAACAGAACCTGGTCCGAGCCCCACAAGTCACCCCATCTTGGATTCCCCTATGTCTCTAGTTTTCAGAAATGCATAGGTTTGGTAGGTTTCCCTAGGTGCCGGCTGAGCTAGAGGCCAAAATCTACAGGTAGGCACTTCGCAAAAATCACCTCTGTTTTCTTTCAAAAAACTTGGATGTGTCCACGTTGCGCTTTGGGGCGTTTCCTGTTGCGGACGCTAGGCCTACCCACACAAGTGAGGTATCATTTTTATCGGGAGACTTGGGGGAACGCTGGGTGGAAGGAAATTTGTGGCTCCTCTCAGATTCCAGAACTTTCTGCCACAGAAATGTGAGGAACATGTGTTTTTTTAGCCAAATTTTGAGGTTTAGAAAGGATTCTGGGTAACAGAACCTGGTCCGAGCCCCACAAGTCACCCCATCTTGGATTCCCCTAGGTCTCTAGTTTTCAGAAATGCACAGGTTTGGATGGTTTCCCTAGGTGCCGGCTGAGCTAGAGGCTAAAATCTACAGGTAGGCACTTCGCAAAAAACACCTCTGTTTTCTTTCAAAAATTTGGATGTGTCCACGTTGCGCTTTGGGGCATTTCCTGTCGCGGGCGCTAGGCCTACCCACACAAGTGAGGTATGATTTTTATCGGGAGACTTGGGGGAACGCTGGGTGGAAGGAAATTTGTGGCTCTTCTCAGATTCCAGAACTTTCTGCCACAGAAATGTGAGGAACATGTGTTTTTTTAGCCAAATTTTGAGGTTTGCAAAGGATTCTGGGTAACAGAACCTGGTCCGAGCCCCACAAGTCACCCCATCTTGGATTCCCCTAGGTCTCTAGTTTTCAGAAATGCACAGGTTTGGTAGGTTTCCCTAGGTGCCGGCTGAGCTAGAGGCCAAAATCTACAGGTAGGTACTTCGCAAAAATCACCTCTGTTTTCTTTAAAAAAATTGGATGTGTCCACGTTGCGCTTTGGGGCGTTTCCTGTCGCGGGCGCTAGGCCTACCCACACAAGTGAGGTATCATTTTTATCGGGAGACATGGGGGAATGCTGGGTGGAAGGAAATTTGTGGCTCCTCTCAGATTCCAGAACTTTCTGCCACAGAAATGTGAGGAACATGTGTTTTTTTAACCAAATTTTGAGGATTGCAAAGGATTCTGGGTAACAGAACCTGGTCCGAGCCCCACAAGTCACCCCATCTTGGATTCCCCTAGGTCTCTAGTTTTCAGAAATGCACAGGTTTGGTAGGTTTCCCTAGGTGCTGGCTGAGCTAGAGTCCAAAATCTACAGGTAGGCACTTCGCAAAAAACACCTCTGTTTTCTTTAAAAAATGTGGATGTGTCCACGTTGCGCTTTGGGGCGTTTCCTGTCGCGGGCGCTAGGCCTACCCACACAAGTGAGGTATCATTTTTATCGGGAGACTTGGGGGAACGCTGGGTGGAAGGAAATTTGTGGCTCCTCTCAGATTCCAGAACTTTCTGCCACAGAAATGTGAGGAACATGTGTTTTTTTAAGCCAAATTTTGAGGTTCGCAAAGGATTCTGGGTAACAGAACCTGGTCCGAGCCCCACAAGTCACCCCATCTTGGATTCCCCTATGTCTCTAGTTTTCAGAAATGCACAGGTTTGGTAGGTTTCCCTAGGGGCCGGCTGAGCTAGAGGCCAAAATCTACAGGTTGGCACTTCGCAAAAATCACCTCTGTTTTCTTTCAAAAAATTGGATGTGTCCACGTTGCGCTTTGGGGCGTTTCCTGTTGCGGGCGCTAGGCCTACCCACACAAGTGAGGTATCATTTTTATCGGGAGACTTGGGGGAACGCTGGGTGGAAGGAAATTTGTGGCTCCTCTCAGATTGCAGAACTTTCTGCCACAGAAATGTGAGGAACATGTGTTTTTTTAGCCAACTTTTGAGGTTTGCAAAGGATTCTGGGTAACAGAACCTGGTCCGAGCCCCACAAGTCACCCCATCTTGGATTCCCCTAGGTCTCTAGTTTTCAGAAATGCACAGGTTTGGTAGGTTTCCCTAGGTGCCGTCTGGGCTAGAGGCCAAAATCTACAGGTAGGCACTTCGCAAAAATCACCTCTGTTTTCTTTAAAAAAACTTGGATGTGTCCACGTTGCGCTTTGGGGCGTTTCCTGTTGCGGACGCTAGGCCTACCCACACAAGTGAGGTATGATTTTTATCGGGAGACTTGGGGGAACGCTGGGTGGAAGGAAATTTGTGGCTCCTCTCAGATTCCAGAACTTTCTGCCACAGAAATGTGAGGAACATGTGTTTTTTTAGCCAAATTTTGAGGTTTGCAAAGGATTCTGGGTAACAGAACCTGGTCCGAGCCCCACAAGTCACCCCATCTTGGATTCCCCTAGGTCTCTAGTTTTCAGAAATGCACAGGTTTGGTAGGTTTCCCTAGGTGCCGGCTGAGCTAGAGGCCAAAATCTACAGGTAGGTACTTCGCGAAAATCACCTCTGTTTTCTTTTAAAAAATTGGATGTGTCCACGTTGCGCTTTGGGGCGTTTCCTGTCGCGGGCGCTAGGCCTACCCACACAAGTGAGGTATCATTTTTATCGGGAGACTTGGGGGAACGCTGGGTGGAAGGAAATTTGTGGCTCCTCTCAGATTCCAGAACTTTCTGCCACAGAAATGAGGAACATGTGTTTTTTTAGCCAACTTTTGAGGTTTGCAAAGGATTCTGGGTAACAGAACCTGGTCCGAGCCCCACAAGTCACCCCATCTTGGATTCCCCTAGGTCTCTAGTTTTCAGAAATGCACAGGTTTGGTAGGTTTCCCTAGGTGCCGTCTGAGCTAGAGGCCAAAATCTACAGGTAGGCACTTCGCAAAAATCACCTCTGTTTTCTTTCAAAAAACTTGGATGTGTCCACGTTGCGCTTTGGGGCGGTTCCTGTTGCGGACGCTAGGCCTACCCACACAAGTGAGGTATCATTTTTATCGGGAGACTTGGGGGAACGCTGGGTGGAAGGAAATTTGTGGCTCCTCTCAGATTCCAGAACTTTCTGCCATTGAAATGTGAGGAACATGTGTTTTTTTAGCCAAATTTTGAGGTTTAGAAAGGATTCTGGGTAACAGAACCTGGTCCGAGCCCCACAAGTCACCCCATCTTGGATTCCCCTAGGTCTCTAGTTTTCAGAAATGCACAGGTTTGGTAGGTTTCCCTAGGTGCCGTCTGAGCTAGAGGCCAAAATCTACAGGTAGGCACTTCGCAAAAATCACCTCTGTTTTCTTTCAAAAAACTTGGATGTGTCCACGATGCGCTTTGGGGCGGTTCCTGTTGCGGACGCTAGGCCTACCCACACAAGTGAGGTATCATTTTTATCGGGAGACTTGGGGGAACGCTGGGTGGAAGGAAATTTGTGGCTCCTCTCAGATTCCAGAACTTTCTGCCATTGAAATGTGAGGAACATGTGTTTTTTTAGCCAAATTTTGAGGTTTAGAAAGGATTCTGGGTAACAGAACCTGGTCCGAGCCCCACAAGTCACCCCATCTTTGATTCCCCTAGGTCTCTAGTTTTCAGAAATGCACAGGTTTGGTAGGTTTCCCTAGGTGCCGGCTGAGCTAGAGGCCAAAATCTACAGGTAGGTACTTCGCAAAAATCACCTCTGTTTTCTTTAAAAAAATTGGATGTGTCCACATTGCGCTTTGGGGCGTTTCCTGTCGCGGGCGCTAGGCCTACCCACACAAGTGAGGTATCATTTGTATCGGGAGACATGGGGGAATGCTGGGTGGAAGGAAATTTGTGGCTCCTCTCAGATTCCAGAACTTTCTGCCACAGAAATGTGAGGAACATGTGTTTTTTTAGCCAAATTTTGAGGTTTAGAAAGGATTCTGGGTAACAGAACCTGGTCCGAGCCCCACAAGTCACCCCATCTTGGATTCCCCTAGGTCTCTAGTTTTCAGAAATGCACAGGTTTGGTAGGTTTCCCTAGGTGCCGGCTGAGCTAGAGGCCAAAATCTACAGGTAGATACTTCGCAAAAATCACCTCTGTTTTCTTTAAAAAAATTGGATGTGTCCACGTTGCGCTTTGGGGCGTTTCCTGTCGCGGGCGCTAGGCCTACCCACACAAGTGAGGTATCATTTTTATCGGGAGACATGGCGGAATGCTGGGTGTAAGGAAATTTGTGGCTCCTCTCAGATTCCAGAACTTTCTGCCACAGAAATGTGAGGAACATGTTTTATTTTAGCCAAATTTTGAGGTTTGCAAAGGATTCTGGGTAACAGAACCTGGTCCGAGCCCCACAAGTCACCCCATCTTTGATTCCCCTAGGTCTCTAGTTTTCAGAAATGCACAGGTTTGGTAGGTTTTCCCGAGGTGCCGGCTGAGCTAGAGGCCAAAATCTACAGGTAGGCACTTCGCAAAAATCACCTCTGTTTTCTTTAAAAAAAATGGATGTGTCCACGTTGCGCTTTGGGGCGTTTGCTGTCGCGGGCGCTAGGCCTACCCACACAAGTGAGGTATCATTTTTATTGGGAGACTTGGGGGAACGCTGGGTGGAAGGAAATTTGTGTCTCCTCTCAGATTCCAGAACTTTCTGCCACAGAAATGTGAGGAACATGTGTTTTTTTAGCCAAATTTTGAGGTTTGCAAAGGATTCTGGGTAACAGTACCTGGTCCGAGCCCCACAAGTCACCCCATCTTTGATTCCCCTAGGTCTCTAGTTTTCAGAAATGCACAGGTTTGGTATGTTTTACGAGGTGCCGGCTGAGCTAGAGGCCAAAATCTACAGGTAGGCACTTCGCAAAAATCACCTCTGTGTTCTTTAAAAAAATTGGATGTGTCCACGTTGCGCTTTGGGGCGTTTCCTGACGCGGGCGCTAGGCCTACCCACACAAGTGAGGTATCATTTTTATCGGGAGACTTGGGGGAACGCTGGGTGGAAGGAAATTTGTGGCTCCTCTCAGATTCCAGAACTTTCTGCCACAGAAATGTGAGGAACATGTGTTTTTTTAGCCAAATTTTGAGGTTTGCAAAGGATTCTGGGTAACAGAACCTGGTCCGAGCCCCACAAGTCACCCCATCTTGGATTCCCCTAGGTCTGTAGTTTTCAGAAATGCACAGGTTTGGTAGGTTTCCCTATGTGCCGGCTGAGCTAGAGGCCAAAATCTACAGGTAGGCACTTCGCAAAAATCACCTCTGTTTTCTTTCAAAAATTTGGATGTGTCCACGTTGCGCTTTGGGGCGTTTCCTGTTGCGGGCGCTAGGCCTACCCACACAAGTGAGGTATCATTTTTATCGGGAGACTTGGAGGAACGCTGGGTGGAAGGAAATTTGTGGCTCCTCTCAGATTCCAGAACTTTCTGCCACAGAAATGTGAGGAACATGTGTTTTTTTAGCCAACTTTTGAGGTTTGCAAAGGATTCTGGGTAACAGAACCTGGTCCGAGCCCCACAAGTCACCCCATCTTGGATTCCCCTAGGTCTCTAGTTTTCAGAAATGCACAGGTTTGGTAGGTTTCCCTAGGTGCCGGCTGAGCTAGAGGCCAAAATCTACAGGTTGGCACTTCGCAAAAATCATCTCTGTTTTCTTTCAAAAAATTGGATGTGTCCACATTGCGCTTTCGGGCGTTTCCTGTCACGGGCGCTAGGCCTACCCACACAAGTGAGGTATCATTTTTATCGGGAGACTTGGGGGAACGCTGGGTGGAAGGAAATTTGTGGCTCCTCTCAGATTCCCGAACTTTCTGCCACAGAAATGTGAGGAACATGTGTTTTTTTAGCCAAATTTTGAGGTTTGCAAAGGATTCTAGGTAACAGAACCTGGTCCGAGCCCCAAAAGTCACCCCATCTTGGATTCCCCTAGGTCTCTAGTTTTCAGAAATGCACAGGTTTGGTAGGTTTCCCTAGGTGCCGGCTGAGCTAGAGGCCAAAATCTACAGGTAGGCACTTCGCAAAAAACACCTCTGTTTTCTTTCAAAAATTTGGATGTGTCCACGTTGCGCTTTGGGGCGTTTCCTGTCGCGGGGGCTAGGCCTACCCACACAAGTGAGGTATCATTTTTATCGGGAGACTTGGAGGAACGCTGGGTGGAAGGAAATTTGTGACTCCTCTCAGATTCCAGAACTTTCTGCCACAGAAATGTGAGGAACATGTGTTTTTTTAGCCAACTTTTGAGGTTTGCAAAGGATTCTGGGTCACAGAACCTGGTCCGAGCCCGACAAGTCACCCCATCTTGGATTCCCCTAGGTCTCTAGTTTTCAGAAATGCACAGGTTTGGTAGGTTTCCCTAGGTGCCGGCTGAGCTAGAGGCCAAAATCTACAGGTAGGCACTTCGCAAAAAAATCACCTCTGTTTTCTTTCAAAAAATTGGATGTGTCCACGTTACGCTTTGGGGCGTTTCCTGTTGCGGACGCTAGGGCTACCCACACAGGTGAGGTATCATTTTTATTGGGAGACTTGGGGGAACGCTGCGTGGAAGGAAATTTGTGGCTCCTCCCAGATTCCTGAACTTTCTGCCACAGAAATGTGAGGAACATGTGTTTTTTTAGCCAAATTTTGAGGTTTGCAAAGGATTCTGGGTAACAGAACCTGGTCCGAGCCCCACAAGTCACCCCATCTTGGATTCCCCTAGGTCTCTAGTTTTCAGAAATGCACAGGTTTGGTAGGTTTCCCTAGGTGCCGGCTGAGCTAGAGGCCAAAATCTACAGGTAGGCACTTCGCAAAAATCACCTCTGTTTTCTTTCCAAAAATTGGATGTGTCCACGTTGCGCTTTGGGGCGTTTCCTGTTGCGGACGCTAGGCCTACCCACACAAGTGAGGTATGATTTTTATCGGGAGACTTGGGGGAACGCTGGGTGGAAGGAAATTTGTGGCTCCTCTCAGATTCCAGAACTTTCTGCCACAGAAATGTGAGGAACATGTGTTTTTTTTAGCCAAATTTTGAGGTTTGCAAAGGATTCTGGGTAACAGAACCTGGTCCGAGCCCCACAAGTCACTCCATCTTGGATTCCCCTAGGTCTCTAGTTTTCAGAAATGCACAGGTTTGGTAGGTTTCCCTAGGTGCTGGCTGAGCTAGAGTCCAAAATCTACAGGTAGGCACTTCGCAAAAAACACCTCTGTTTTCTTTCAAAAATGTGGATGTGTCCACGTTGCGCTTTGGGGCGTTTCCTGTCGCGGGCGCTAGGCCTACCCACACAAGTGAGGTATCATTTTTATCGGGAGACTTGGGGGAACGCTGGGTGGAAGGAAATTTGTGGCTCCTCTCAGATTCCAGAACTTTCTGCCACAGAAATGTGAGGAACATGTGTTTTTTTAGCCAAATTTTGAGGTTTGCAAAGGATTCTGGGTAACAGAACCTGGTCCGAGCCCCACAAGTCACCCTATCTTGGATTCCCCTATGTCTCTAGTTTTCAGAAATGCACAGGTTTGGTAGGTTTCCCTAGGTGACGGCTGAGCTAGAGGCCAAAATCTACAGGTTGGCACTTCGCAAAAATCACCTCTGTTTTCTTTCAAAAAATTGGATGTGTCCACATTGCGCTTTCGGGCGTTTCCTGTCACGGGCGCTAGGCCTATCCACACAAGTGAGGTATCATTTTTATCGGGAGACTTGGGGGAACGCTGCGTGGAAGGAAATTTGTGGCTCCTCTCAGATTCCAGAACTTTCTGACACAGAAATGTGAGGAACATGTGTTTTTTTAGCCAAATTTTGAGGTTTGCAAAGGATTCTGGGTAACAGAACCTGGTCCGAGCCCCACAAGTCACCCCATCTTGGATTCCCCTAGGTCTCTAGTTTTCAGAAATGCACAGGTTTGGAAGGTTTCCCTAGGTGCCGGCTGAGCTAGAGGCCAAAATCTACAGGTAGGCACTTCGCAAAAAACACCTCTGTTTTCTTTCAAAAATTTGGATGTGTCCACGTTGCTCTTTGGGGCGTTTCCTGTCGCGGGCGCTAGGCCTACCCACACAAGTGAGGTATCATTTTTATCGGGAGACTTGGGGGAACGCTGGGTGGAAGGAAATTTGTGGCTCCTCTCAGATTCCAGAACATTCTGCCGCAGAAATGTGAGGAACATGTGTTTTTTTAGCCAAATTTTGAGGTTTGCAAAGGATTCTGGGTAACAGAACCTGGTCCGAGCCCCACAAGTCACCCCATCTTGGATTCCCCTAGGTCTCTAATTTTCAGAAATGCACAGGTTTGGTAGGTTTCCCTAGGTGCCGGCTGAGCTAGAGGCCAAAATCTACAGGTAGGTACTTCACAAAAATCACCACTGTTTTCTTTTAAAAAATTGGATGTGTCCACGTTGCGCTTTGGGGCGTTTCCTGTCGCGGGCGCTAGGCCTACCCACACAAGTGAGGTATCATTTTTATCGGGAGACATGGGGGAATGCTGGGTGGAAGGAAATTTGTGGCTCCTCTCAGATTCCAGAACTTTCTGCCACAGAAATGTGAGGAACATGTGTTTTTTTAGCCAAATTTTGAGGTTTGCAAAGGATTCTGGGTAACAGAACCTGGTCCGAGCCCCACAAGTCACCCTATCTTGGATTCCCCTAGGTCTCTAGTTTTCAGAAATGCACAGGTTTGGATGGTTTCCCTAGGTGCCGGCTGAGCTAGAGGTCAAAATCTACAGGTAGGCACTTCGCAAAAAACACCTCTGTTTTCTTTCAAAAATTTAAATGTGTCCACGTTGCGCTTTGGGGCGTTTCCTGTCGCGGGCGCTAGGCCTACCCACACAAGTGAGGTATCATTTTTATCGGGAGACTTGGGGGAACGCTGAGTGGAAGGAAATTTGTGGCTCCTCTCAGATTCCAGAACTTTCTGCCACAGAAATGTGAGGAACATGTGTTTTTTTAGCCAAATTTTGAGGTTTGCAAAGGATTCTGGGTAACAGAACCTGGTCAGAGCCCCACAAGTCACCCCATCTTGGATTCCGCTAGGTCTCTAGTTTTCAGAAATGCACAGGTTTGGTAGGTTTCCCTAGGTGCCGGCTGAGCTAGAGGCCAAAATCTACAGGTTGGCACTTCGCAAAAATCACCTCTGTTTTCTTTAAAAAAATTGGATGTGTCCACATTGCGTTTTCGGGCGTTTCCAGTCATGGGCGCTAGGCCTACCCACACAAGTGAGGTATGATTTTTATCGGGAGACTTGGGGGAACGCTGGGTGGAAGGAAATTTGTGGCTCCTCTCAGATTCCAGAACTTTCTGCCACAGAAATGTGAGGAACATGTGTTTTTTTAGCCAAATTTTGAGGTTTGCAAAGGATTCTGGGTAACAGAACCTGGTCCGAGCCCCACAAGTCACCCCATCTTGGATTCCCCTAGGTCTCTAGTTTTCAGAAATGCACAGGTTTGGTAGGTTTCCCTAGGTGCCGGCTGAGCTAGAGGCCAAAATCTACAGGTAGGCACTTCGCAAAAATCACCTCTGTTTTCTTTCAAAAAACTTGGATGTGTCCACGTTGCGCTTTGGGGCGTTTCCTGTTGCGGACGCTAGGCCTACCCACACAAGTGAGGTATCATTTTTATCGGGAGACTTGGGGGAACGCTGGGTGGAAGGAAATTTGGGGCTCCTCTCAGATTCCAGAACTTTCTGCCACAGAAATGTGAGGAACATGTGTTTTTTTAGCCAAATTTTGAGGTTTGCAAAGGATTCTGGGTAACAGAACCTGGTCCGAGCCCCACAAGTCACCCCATCTTTGATTCCCCTAGGTCTCTAGTTTTCAGAAATGCACAGGTTTGGTAGGTTTTCCCGAGGTGCCGGCTGAGCTAGAGGCCAAAATCTACAGGTAGGCACTTCGCAAAAATCACCTCTGTTTTCTTTAAAAAAAATGGATGTGTCCACGTTGCGCTTTGGGGCGTTTGCTGTCGCGGGCGCTAGGCCTACCCACACAAGTGAGGTATCATTTTTATTGGGAGACTTGGGGGAACGCTGGGTGGAAGGAAATTTGTGGCTCCTCTCAGATTCCAGAACTTTCTGCCACAGAAATGTGAGGAACATGTGTTTTTTTAGCCAAATTTTGAGGTTTGCAAAGGATTCTGGGTAACAGAACCTGGTCCGAGCCCCACAAGTCACCCCATCTTTGATTCCCCTAGGTCTCTAGTTTTCAGAAATGCACAGGTTTGGTATGTTTTCCGAGGTGCCGGCTGAGCTAGAGGCCAAAATCTACAGGTAGGCACTTCGCAAAAATCACCTCTGTGTTCTTTAAAAAAATTGGATGTGTCCACGTTGCGCTTTGGGGCGTTTCCTGACGCGGGCGCTAGGCCTACCCACACAAGTGAGGTATCATTTTTATCGGGAGACTTGGGGGAACGCTGGGTGGAAGGAAATTTGTGGCTCCTCTCAGATTCCAGAACTTTCTGCCACAGAAATGTGAGGAACATGTGTTTTTTTAGCCAAATTTTGAGGTTTGCAAAGGATTCTGGGTAACAGAACCTGGTCCGAGCCCCACAAGTCACCCCATCTTGGATTCCCCTAGGTCTGTAGTTTTCAGAAATGCACAGGTTTGGTAGGTTTCCCTATGTGCCGGCTGAGCTAGAGGCCAAAATCTACAGGTAGGCACTTCGCAAAAATCACCTCTGTTTTCTTTCAAAAATTTGGATGTGTCCACGTTGCGCTTTGGGGCGTTTCCTGTTGCGGGCGCTAGGCCTACCCACACAAGTGAGGTATCATTTTTATCGGGAGACTTGGAGGAACGCTGGGTGGAAGGAAATTTGTGGCTCCTCTCAGATTCCAGAACTTTCTGCCACAGAAATGTGAGGAACATGTGTTTTTTTAGCCAACTTTTGAGGTTTGCAAAGGATTCTGGGTAACAGAACCTGGTCCGAGCCCCACAAGTCACCCCATCTTGGATTCCCCTAGGTCTCTAGTTTTCAGAAATGCACAGGTTTGGTAGGTTTCCCTAGGTGCCGGCTGAGCTAGAGGCCAAAATCTACAGGTTGGCACTTCGCAAAAATCATCTCTGTTTTCTTTCAAAAAATTGGATGTGTCCACATTGCGCTTTCGGGCGTTTCCTGTCACGGGCGCTAGGCCTACCCACACAAGTGAGGTATCATTTTTATCGGGAGACTTGGGGGAACGCTGGGTAGAAGGAAATTTGTGGCTCCTCTCAGATTCCCGAACTTTCTGCCACAGAAATGTGAGGAACATGTGTTTTTTTAGCCAAATTTTGAGGTTTGCAAAGGATTCTAGGTAACAGAACCTGGTCCGAGCCCCAAAAGTCACCCCATCTTGGATTCCCCTAGGTCTCTAGTTTTCAGAAATGCACAGGTTTGGTAGGTTTCCCTAGGTGCCGGCTGAGCTAGAGGCCAAAATCTACAGGTAGGCACTTCGCAAAAAACACCTCTGTTTTCTTTCAAAAATTTGGATGTGTCCACGTTGCGCTTTGGGGCGTTTCCTGTCGCGGGCGCTAGGCCTACCCACACAAGTGAGGTATCATTTTTATCGGGAGACTTGGAGGAACGCTGGGTGGAAGGAAATTTGTGACTCCTCTCAGATTCCAGAACTTTCTGCCACAGAAATGTGAGGAACATGTGTTTTTTTAGCCAACTTTTGAGGTTTGCAAAGGATTCTGGGTCACAGAACCTGGTCCGAGCCCCACAAGTCACCCCATCTTGGATTCCCCTAGGTCTCTAGTTTTCAGAAATGCACAGGTTTGGTAGGTTTCCCTAGGTGCCGGCTGAGCTAGAGGCCAAAATCTACAGGTAGGCACTTCGCAAAAAAATCACCTCTGTTTTCTTTCAAAAAATTGGATGTGTCCACGTTACGCTTTGGGGCGTTTCCTGTTGCGGACGCTAGGGCTACCCACACAGGTGAGGTATCATTTTTATCGGGAGACTTGGGGGAACGCTGCGTGGAAGGAAATTTGTGGCTCCTCCCAGATTCCAGAACTTTCTGCCACAGAAATGTGAGGAACATGTGTTTTTTTAGCCAAATTTTGAGGTTTGCAAAGGATTCTGGATAACAGAACCTGGTCCGAGCCCCACAAGTCACCCCATCTTGGATTCCCCTAGGTCTCTAGTTTTCAGAAATGCACAGGTTTGGTAGGTTTCCCTAGGAGCCGGCTGAGCTAGAGGCCAAAATCTACAGGTAGGCACTTCGCAAAAATCACCTCTGTTTTCTTTCAAAAAATTGGATGTGTCCACGTTGCGCTTTGGGGCGTTTCCTGTTGCGGACGCTAGGCCTACCCACACAAGTGAGGTATGATTTTTATCGGGAGACTTGGGGGAATGCTGGGTGGAAGGAAATTTGTGGCTCCTCTCAGATTCCAGAACTTTCTGCCACAGAAATGTGAGGAACATGTGTTTTTTTAGCCAAATTTTGAGGTTTGCAAAGGATTCTGGGTAACAGAACCTGGTCCGAGCCCCACAAGTCACTCCATCTTGGATTCCCCTAGGTCTCTAGTTTTCAGAAATGCACAGGTTTGGTAGGTTTCCCTAGGTGCTGGCTGAGCTAGAGTCCAAAATCTACAGGTAGGCACTTCGCAAAAAACACCTCTGTTTTCTTTCAAAAATGTGGATGTGTCCACGTTGCGCTTTGGGGCGTTTCCTGTCGCGGGCGCTAGGCCTACCCACACAAGTGAGGTATCATTTTTATCGGGAGACTTGGGGGAACGCTGGGTGGAAGGAAATTTGTGGCTCCTCTCAGATTCCAGAACTTTCTGCCACAGAAATGTGAGGAACATGTGTTTTTTTAAGCCAAATTTTGAGGTTTGCAAAGGATTCTGGGTAACAGAACCTGGTCCGAGCCCCACAAGTCACCCTATCTTGGATTCCCCTATGTCTCTAGTTTTCAGAAATGCACAGGTTTGGTAGGTTTCCCTAGGTGACGGCTGAGCTAGAGGCCAAAATCTACAGGTTGGCACTTCGCAAAAATCACCTCTGTTTTCTTTCAAAAAATTGGATGTGTCCACATTGCGCTTTCGGGCGTTTCCTGTCACGGGCGCTAGGCCTATCCACACAAGTGAGGTATCATTTTTATCGGGAGACTTGGGGGAACGCTGGGTGGAAGGAAATTTGTGGCTCCTCTCAGATTCCAGAACTTTCTGACACAGAAATGTGAGGAACATGTGTTTTTTTAGCCAAATTTTGAGGTTTGCAAAGGATTCTGGGTAACAGAACCTGGTCCGAGCCCCACAAGTCACCCCATCTTTGATTCCCCTAGGTCTCTAGTTTTCAGAAATGCACAGGTTTGGTAGGTTTTCCCGAGGTGCCGGCTGAGCTAGAGGCCAAAATCTACAGGTAGGCACTTCGCAAAAATCACCTCTGTTTTCTTTAAAAAAAATGGATGTGTCCACGTTGCGCTTTGGGGCGTTTGCTGTCGCGGGCGCTAGGCCTACCCACACAAGTGAGGTATCATTTTTATTGGGAGACTTGGGGAACGCTGGGTGGAAGGAAATTTGTGGCTCCTCTCAGATTCCAGAACTTTCTGCCACAGAAATGTGAGGAACATGTGTTTTTTTAGCCAAATTTTGAGGTTTGCAAAGGATTCTGGGTAACAGAACCTGGTCCGAGCCCCACAAGTCACCCCATCTTTGATTCCCCTAGGTCTCTAGTTTTCAGAAATGCACAGGTTTGGTATGTTTTCCGAGGTGCCGGCTGAGCTAGAGGCCAAAATCTACAGGTAGGCACTTCGCAAAAATCACCTCTGTGTTCTTTAAAAAAATTGGATGTGTCCACGTTGCGCTTTGGGGCGTTTCCTGACGCGGGCGCTAGGCCTACCCACACAAGTGAGGTATCATTTTTATCGGGAGACTTGGGGGAACGCTGGGTGGAAGGAAATTTGTGGCTCCTCTCAGATTCCAGAACTTTCTGCCACAGAAATGTGAGGAACATGTGTTTTTTTAGCCAAATTTTGAGGTTTGCAAAGGATTCTGGGTAACAGAATCTGGTCCGAGCCCCACAAGTCACCCCATCTTGGATTCCCCTAGGTCTCTAGTTTTCAGAAATGCACAGGTTTGGTAGGTTTCCCTAGGTGCCGGCTGAGCTAGAGGCCAAAATCTACAGGTTGGCACTTCGCAAAAATCATCTCTGTTTTCTTTCAAAAAATTGGATGTGTCCACATTGCGCTTTCGGGCGTTTCCTGTCACGGGCGCTAGGCCTACCCACACAAGTGAGGTATCATTTTTATCGGGAGACTTGGGGGAACGCTGGGTGGAAGGAAATTTGTGGCTCCTCTCAGATTCCCGAACTTTCTGCCACAGAAATGTGAGGAACATGTGTTTTTTTAGCCAAATTTTGAGGTTTGCAAAGGATTCTAGGTAACAGAACCTGGTCCGAGCCCCAAAAGTCACCCCATCTTGGATTCCCCTAGGTCTCTAGTTTTCAGAAATGCACAGGTTTGGTAGGTTTCCCTAGGTGCCGGCTGAGCTAGAGGCCAAAATCTACAGGTAGGCACTTCGCAAAAAACACCTCTGTTTTCTTTCAAAAATTTGGATGTGTCCACGTTGCGCTTTGGGGCGTTTCCTGTCGCGGGCGCTAGGCCTACCCACACAAGTGAGGTATCATTTTTATCGGGAGACTTGGAGGAACGCTGGGTGGAAGGAAATTTGTGACTCCTCTCAGATTCCAGAACTTTCTGCCACAGAAATGTGAGGAACATGTGTTTTTTTAGCCAACTTTTGAGGTTTGCAAAGGATTCTGGGTCACAGAACCTGGTCCGAGCCCCACAAGTCACCCCATCTTGGATTCCCCTAGGTCTCTAGTTTTCAGAAATGCACAGGTTTGGTAGGTTTCCCTAGGTGCCGGCTGAGCTAGAGGCCAAAATCTACAGGTAGGCACTTCGCAAAAAAATCACCTCTGTTTTCTTTCAAAAAATTGGATGTGTCCACGTTACGCTTTGGGGCGTTTCCTGTTGCGGACGCTAGGGCTACCCACACAGGTGAGGTATCATTTTTATCGGGAGACTTGGGGGAACGCTGCGTGGAAGGAAATTTGTGGCTCCTCCCAGATTCCAGAACTTTCTGCCACAGAAATGTGAGGAACATGTGTTTTTTTAGCCAAATTTTGAGGTTTGCAAAGGATTCTGGATAACAGAACCTGGTCCGAGCCCCACAAGTCACCCCATCTTGGATTCCCCTAGGTCTCTAGTTTTCAGAAATGCACAGGTTTGGTAGGTTTCCCTAGGAGCCGGCTGAGCTAGAGGCCAAAATCTACAGGTAGGCACTTCGCAAAAATCACCTCTGTTTTCTTTCAAAAAATTGGATGTGTCCACGTTGCGCTTTGGGGCGTTTCCTGTTGCGGACGCTAGGCCTACCCACACAAGTGAGGTATGATTTTTATCGGGAGACTTGGGGGAACGCTGGGTGGAAGGAAATTTGTGGCTCCTCTCAGATTCCAGAACTTTCTGCCACAGAAATGTGAGGAACATGTGTTTTTTTAGCCAAATTTTGAGGTTTGCAAAGGATTCTGGGTAACAGAACCTGGTCCGAGCCCCACAAGTCACTCCATCTTGGATTCCCCTAGGTCTCTAGTTTTCAGAAATGCACAGGTTTGGTAGGTTTCCCTAGGTGCTGGCTGAGCTAGAGTCCAAAATCTACAGGTAGGCACTTCGCAAAAAACACCTCTGTTTTCTTTCAAAAATGTGGATGTGTCCACGTTGCGCTTTGGGGCGTTTCCTGTCGCGGGCGCTAGGCCTACCCACACAAGTGAGGTATCATTTTTATCGGGAGACTTGGGGGAACGCTGGGTGGAAGGAAATTTGTGGCTCCTCTCAGATTCCAGAACTTTCTGCCACAGAAATGTGAGGAACATGTGTTTTTTTAAGCCAAATTTTGAGGTTTGCAAAGGATTCTGGGTAACAGAACCTGGTCCGAGCCCCACAAGTCACCCTATCTTGGATTCCCCTATGTCTCTAGTTTTCAGAAATGCACAGGTTTGGTAGGTTTCCCTAGGTGACGGCTGAGCTAGAGGCCAAAATCTACAGGTTGGCACTTCGCAAAAATCACCTCTGTTTTCTTTCAAAAAATTGGATGTGTCCACATTGCGCTTTCGGGCGTTTCCTGTCACGGGCGCTAGGCCTATCCACACAAGTGAGGTATCATTTTTATCGGGAGACTTGGGGGAACGCTGGGTGGAAGGAAATTTGTGGCTCCTCTCAGATTCCAGAACTTTCTGACACAGAAATGTGAGGAACATGTCTTTTTTTAGCCAAATTTTGAGGTTTGCAAAGGATTCTGGGTAACAGAACCTGGTCCGAGCCCCACAAGTCACCCCATCTTGGATTCCCCTAGGTCTCTAGTTTTCAGAAATGCACAGGTTTGGATGGTTTCCCTAGGTGCCGGCTGAGCTAGAGGCCAAAATCTACAGGTAGGCACTTCGCAAAAAACACCTCTGTTTTCTTTCAAAAATTTGGATGTGTCCACGTTGCTCTTTGGGGCGTTTCCTGTCGCGGGCGCTAGGCCTACCCACACAAGTGAGGTATCATTTTTATCGGGAGACTTGGGGGAACGCTGGGTGGAAGGAAATTTGTGGCTCCTCTCAGATTCCAGAACATTCTGCCGCAGAAATGTGAGGAACATGTGTTTTTTTAGCCAAATTTTGAGGTTTGCAAAGGATTCTGGGTAACAGAACCTGGTCCGAGCCCCACAAGTCACCCCATCTTGGATTCCCCTAGGTCTCTAATTTTCAGAAATGCACAGGTTCGGTAGGTTTCCCTAGGTGCCGGCTGAGCTAGAGGCCAAAATCTACAGGTAGGTACTTCACAAAAATCACCACTGTTTTCTTTTAAAAAATTGGATGTGTCCACGTTGCGCTTTGGGGCGTTTCCTGTCGCGGGCGCTAGGCCTACCCACACAAGTGAGGTATCATTTTTATCGGGAGACATGGGGGAATGCTGGGTGGAAGGAAATTTGTGGCTCCTCTCAGATTCCAGAACTTTCTGCCACAGAAATGTGAGGAACATGTGTTTTTTTAGCCAAATTTTGAGGTTTGCAAAGGATTCTGGGTAACAGAACCTGGTCCGAGCCCCACAAGTCACCCTATCTTGGATTCCCCTAGGTCTCTAGTTTTCAGAAATGCACAGGTTTGGATGGTTTCCCTAGGTGCCGGCTGAGCTAGAGGCCAAAATCTACAGGTAGGCACTTCGCAAAAAACACCTCTGTTTTCTTTCAAAAATTTAAATGTGTCCACGTTGCGCTTTGGGGCGTTTCCTGTCGCGGGCGCTAGGCCTACCCACACAAGTGAGGTATCATTTTTATCGGGAGACTTGGGGGAACGCTGAGTGGAAGGAAATTTGTGGCTCCTCTCAGATTCCAGAACTTTCTGCCACAGAAATGTGAGGAACATGTGTTTTTTTTGCCAAATTTTGAGGTTTGCAAAGGATTCTGGGTAACAGAACCTGGTCAGAGCCCCACAAGTCACCCCATCTTGGATTCCGCTAGGTCTCTAGTTTTCAGAAATGCACAGGTTTGGTAGGTTTCCCTAGGTGCCGGCTGAGCTAGAGGCCAAAATCTACAGGTTGGCACTTCGCAAAAATCACCTCTGTTTTCTTTCAAAAAATTGGATGTGTCCACATTGCGTTTTCGGGCGTTTCCAGTCACGGGCGCTAGGCCTACCCACACAAGTGAGGTATGATTTTTATCGGGAGACTTGGGGGAACGCTGGGTGGAAGGAAATTTGTGGCTCCTCTCAGATTCCAGAACTTTCTGCCACAGAAATGTGAGGAACATGTGTTTTTTTAGCCAAATTTTGAGGTTTGCAAAGGATTCTGGGTAACAGAACCTGGTCCGAGCCCCACAAGTCACCCCATCTTGGATTCCCCTAGGTCTCTAGTTTTCAGAAATGCACAGGTTTGGTAGGTTTCCCTAGGTGCCGGCTGAGCTAGAGGCCAAAATCTACAGGTAGGCACTTCGCAAAAATCACCTCTGTTTTCTTTCAAAAAACTTGGATGTGTCCACGTTGCGCTTTGGGGCGTTTCCTGTTGCGGACGCTAGGCCTACCCACACAAGTGAGGTATCATTTTTATCGGGAGACTTGGGGGAACGCTGGGTGGAAGGAAATTTGGGGCTCCTCTCAGATTCCAGAACTTTCTGCCACAGAAATGTGAGGAACATGTGTTTTTTTAGCCAAATTTTGAGGATTGCAAAGGATTCTGGGTAACAGAACCTGGTCTGAGCCCCACAAGTCACCCCATCTTGGATTCCCCTAGGTCTCTAGTTTTCAGAAATGCACAGGTTTGGTAGCTTTCCCTAGGTGCTGGCTGAGCTAGAGTCCAAAATCTACAGGTAGGCACTTCGCAAAAAACACCTCTGTTTTCTTTCAAAAATGTGGATGTGTCCACATTGCGCTTTGGGGCATTTCCTGTCGCGGGCGCTAGGCCTACCCACACAAGTGAGGTATCATTTTTATCGGGAGACTTGGGGGAACGCTGGGTGGAAGTAAATTTGTGGCTCCTCTCAGACTCCAGAACTTTCTGCCACAGAAATGTGAGGAACATGTGTTTTTTTAAGCCAAATTTTGAGATTTGCAAAGGATTCTGGGTAACAGAACCTGGTCCGAGCCCCACAAGTCACCCCATCTTGGATTCCCCTATGTCTCTAGTTTTCAGAAATGCACAGGTTTGGTAGGTTTCCGTAGGTGCCGGCTGAGCTAGAGGCCAAAATCTACAGGTTGGCACTTCGCAAAAATCACCTCTGTTTTCTTTCAAAAAATTGGATGTGTCCACGTTGCGCTTTGGGGCGTTTCCTGTTGCGGGCGCTAGGCCTACCCACACAAGTGAGGTATCATTTTTATCGGGAGACTTGGGGGAACGCTGGGTGGAAGGAAATTTGTGGCTCCTCTCAGATTCCAGAACTTTCTGCCACAGAAATGTGAGGAACATGTGTTTTTTTAGGCAACTTTTGAGGTTTGCAAAGGATTCTGGGTAACAGAACCTGGTCCGAGCCCCACAAGTCACCCCATCTTGGATTCCCCTAGGTCTCTAGTTTTCAGAAATGCACAGGTTTGGTAGGTTTCCCTAGGTGCCGTCTGAGCTAGAGGCCAAAATCTACAGGTAGGCACTTCGCAAAAATCACCTCTGTTTTCTTTCAAAAAACTTGGATGTGTCCACGTTGCGCTTTGGGGCGTTTCCTGTTGCGGACGCTAGGCCTACCCACACAAGTGAGGTATCATTTTTATCGGGAGACTTGGGGGAACGCTGGGTGGAAGGAAATTTGTGGCTCCTCTCAGATTCCAGAACTTTCTGCCACAGAAATGTGAGGAACATGTGTTTTTTAGCCAAATTTTGAGGTTTGCAAAGGATTCTGGGTAACAGAACCTGGTCCGAGCCCCACAAGTCACCCCATCTTGGATTCCCCTAGGTCTCTAGTTTTCAGAAATGCACAGGTTTGGGAGGTTTCCCTAGGTGCCGGCTGAGCTAGAGGCCAAAATCTACAGGTAGGTACTTCGCAAAAATCACCTGTGTTTTTTTTAAAAAAATTGGATGTGTCCACGTTGCGCTTTGGGGCGTTTCCTGTCGCGGGCGCTAGGCCTACCCACACAAGTGAGGTATAATTTTTTTCGGGAGACATGGGGGAATGCTGGGTGGGAGGAAATTTGTGGCTCCTCTCAGATTCCTGAACTTTCTGCCACAGAAATGTGAGGAACATGTGTTTTTTTAGCCAAATTTTGAGGTTTAGAAAGGATTCTGGGTAACAGAACCTGGTTTGAGCCCCACAAGTCACCCCATCTTGGATTCCCCTAGGTCTCTAGTTTTCAGAAATGCACAGGTTTGGATGGTTTCCCTAGGTGCCGGCTGAGCTAGAGGCTAAAATCTACAGGTAGGCACTTCGCAAAAAACACCTCTGTTTTCTTTCAAAAATTTCGATGTGTCCACGTTGCGCTTTGGGGTGTTTCCTGTCGCGGGCGCTAGGCCTACCCACACAAGTGAGGTATCATTTTTATCGGGAGACTTGGGGGAACGCTGGGTGGAAGGAAATTTGTGGCTCCTCTCAGATTCCAGAACTTTCTGCCACAGAAATGTGAGGAACATGTGTTTTTTTAACCAAATTTTGAGGTTTGCAAAGGATTCTGGGTAACAGAACCTGGTCCAAGCCCCACAAGTCACCCCATCTTGGATTCCCCTAGGTCTCTAGTTTTCAGAAATGCACAGGTTTGGTACGTTTCCCTAGGTGCCGGCTGAGGAAGAGGCCAAAATCTACAGGTAGGTACTTCGCAAAAATCTCCTCTGTTTTCTTTAAAAAAATTGGATGTGTCCACGTTGCGCTTTGGGGCGTTTCCTGTCGCGGGCGCTAGGCCTACCCACACAAGTGAGGTATCATTTTTATCGGGAGACATGGGGGAATGCTGGGTGGAAGGAAATTTGTGGCTCCTCTCAGATTCCAGAACTTTCTGCCACAGAAATGTGAGGAACATGTGTTTTTTTAGCCAAATTTTGAGGTTTGCAAAGGATTATGGCTAACAGAACCTGGTCCGAGCCCCACAAGTCACCCCATCTTTGATTCCCCTAGGTCTCTAGTTTTCAGAAATGCACAGGTTTGGTAGGTTTTCCGAGGTGCCGGCTGAGCTAGAGGCCAAAATCTACAGGTAGGCACTTCGCAAAAATCACCTCTGTTTTCTTTCAAGAAATTGGATGTGTCCACGTTGCGCTTTGGGGCGTTTCCTGTCGCGGGCGCTAGGCCTACCCACACAAGTGAGGTATCATTTTTATCGGGAGACTTGGGGGAACGCTGGGTGGAAGGAAATTTGTGGCTCCTCTCAGATTCCAGAACTTTCTGCCACAGAAATGTGAGGAACATGTTTTTTTTTAGCCAAATTTTGAGGTTTGCAAAGGATTCTGGGTAACAGAACCTGGTCCGAGCCCCACAAGTCACCCCATCTTGGATTCCCCTAGGTCTCTAGTTTTCAGAAATGGACAGGTTTGGTAGGTTTCCCTAGGTGCCGGCTGAGCTAGAGGCCAAAATCTACAGGTAGGCACTTCGCAAAAATTACCTCTGTGTTCTTTAAAAAAATTGGATGTGTCCACGTTGCGCTTTGGGGCGTTTCCTGACGCGGGCGCTAGGCCTACCCACACAAGTGAGGTATCATTTTTGTCGGGAGACTTGGGGGAACGCTGGGAGGAAGGAAATTTGTGGCTCCTCTCAGATTCCAGAACTTTCTGCCACAGAAATGTGAGGAACATGTGTTTTTTTAGCCAACTTTTGAGGTTTGCAAAGGATTCTGGGTCACAGAACCTGGTCCGAGCCCCACAAGTCACCCCATCTTGGATTCCCCTAGGTCTCTAGTTTTCAGAAATGCACAGGTTTGGTAGGTTTCCCTAGGTGCCGGCTGAGCTAGAGGCCAAAATCTACAGGTAGGCACTTCGCAAAAAAAGCACCTCTGTTTTCTTTCAAAAAATTGGATGTGTCCACGTTACGCTTTGGGGCGTTTCCTGTTGCGGACGCTAGGGCTACCCACACAGGTGAGGTATCATTTTTATCGGGAGACTTGGGGGAACGCTGGGTGGAAGGAAATTTGTGGCTCCTCTCAGATTCCAGAACTTTCTGCCACAGCAATGTGAGGAACATGTGTTTTTTTAGCCAAATTTTGAGGTTTGCAAAGGATTCTGGGTAACAGAACCTGGTCCGAGCCCCACAAGTCACCCCATCTTGGATTCCCCTAGGTCTCTAGTTTTCAGAAATGCACAGGTTTGGTAGGTTTCCCTAGGTGCTGGCTGAGCTAGAGTCCAAAATCTACAGGTAGGCACTTCGCAAAAAACACCTCTGTTTTCTTTAAAAAATTTGGATGTGTCCACGTTGCGCTTTGGGGCGTTTCCTGTCGCGGGCGCTAGGCCTACCCACACAAGTGAGGTATCATTTTTATCGGGAGACTTGGGGGAACGCTGGGTGGAAGGAAATTTGTGGCTCCTCTCAGATTCCAGAACTTTCTGCCACAGAAATGTGAGGAATATGTGTTTTTTTAAGCCAAATTTTGAGGTTTGCAATAGATTCTGGGTAACAGAACCTGGTCCGAGCCCCACAAGTCACCCCATCTTGGATTCCCCTATGTCTCTAGTTTTCAGAAATGCACAGGTTTGGTAGGTTTCCCTAGGTGACGGCTGAGCTAGAGGCCAAAATCTACAGGTTGGCACTTCGCAAAAATCACCTCTGATTTCTTTCAAAAAATTGGATGTGTCCACATTGCGCTTTCAGGCGTTTCCTGTCACGGGCGCTAGGCCTACCCACACAAGTGAGGTATCATTTTTATCGGGAGACTTGGGGGAACGCTGGGTGGAATGAAATTTGTGGCTCCTCTCAGATTCCAGAACTTTCTGCCACAGAAATGTGAGGAACATGTGTTTTTTTAGCCAAATTTTGAGGTTTGCAAAGGATTCTGGGTAACAGAACCTGGTCCGAGCCCCACAAGTCACCCCATCTTGGATTCCCCTAGGTCTCTAGTTTTCAGAAATGCACAGGTTTGGGAGGTTTCCCTAGGTGCCGGCTGAGCTAGAGGCCAAAATCTACAGGTAGGTACTTCGCAAAAATCACCTGTGTTTTTTAAAAAAAAATTGGATGTGTCCACGTTGCGCTTTGGGGTGTTTCCTGTCGCGGGCGCTAGGCCTACCCACACAAGTGAGGTATAATTTTTATCGGGAGACATGGGGGAATGCTGGGTGGGAGGAAATTTGTGGCTCCTCTCAGATTCCAGAACTTTCTGCCACAGAAATGTGAGGAACATGTGTTTTTTTAGCCAAATTTTGAGGTTTAGAAAGGATTCTGGGTAACAGAACCTGGTTTGAGCCCCACAAGTCACCCCATCTTGGATTCCCCTAGGTCTCTAGTTTTCAGAAATGCACAGGTTTGGATGGTTTCCCTAGGTGCCGGCTGAGCTAGAGGCTAAAATCTACAGGTAGGCACTTCGCAAAAAACACCTCTGTTTTCTTTCAAAAATTTCGATGTGTCCACGTTGCGCTTTGGGGTGTTTCCTGTCGCGGGCGCTAGGCCTACCCACACAAGTGAGGTATCATTTTTATCGGGAGACTTGGGGGAACGCTGGGTGGAAGGAAATTTGTGGCTCCTCTCAGATTCCAGAACTTTCTGCCACAGAAATGTGAGGAACATGTGTTTTTTTAACCAAATTTTGAGGTTTGCAAAGGATTCTGGGTAACAGAACCTGGTCCAAGCCCCACAAGTCACCCCATCTTGGATTCCCCTAGGTCTCTAGTTTTCAGAAATGCACAGGTTTGGTACGTTTCCCTAGGTGCCGGCTGAGGAAGAGGCCAAAATCTACAGGTAGGTACTTCGCAAAAATCTCCTCTGTTTTCTTTAAAAAAATTGGATGTGTCCACGTTGCGCTTTGGGGCGTTTCCTGTCGCGGGCGCTAGGCCTACCCACACAAGTGAGGTATCATTTTTATCGGGAGACATGGGGGAATGCTGGGTGGAAGGAAATTTGTGGCTCCTCTCAGATTCCAGAACTTTCTGCCACAGAAATGTGAGGAACATGTGTTTTTTTAGCCAAATTTTGAGGTTTGCAAAGGATTATGGCTAACAGAACCTGGTCTGAGCCCCACAAGTCACCCCATCTTTGATTCCCCTAGGTCTCTAGTTTTCAGAAATGCACAGGTTTGGTAGGTTTTCCGAGGTGCCGGCTGAGCTAGAGGCCAAAATCTACAGGTAGGCACTTCGCAAAAATCACCTCTGTTTTCTTTCAAGAAATTGGATGTGTCCACGTTGCGCTTTGGGGCGTTTCCTGTCGCGGGCGCTAGGCCTACCCACACAAGTGAGGTATCATTTTTATCGGGAGACTTGGGGGAACGCTGGGTGGAAGGAAATTTGTGGCTCCTCTCAGATTCCAGAACTTTCTGCCACAGAAATGTGAGGAACATGTTTTTTTTTAGCCAAATTTTGAGGTTTGCAAAGGATTCTGGGTAACAGAACCTGGTCCGAGCCCCACAAGTCACCCCATCTTGGATTCCCCTAGGTCTCTAGTTTTCAGAAATGGACAGGTTTGGTAGGTTTCCCTAGGTGCCGGCTGAGCTAGAGGCCAAAATCTACAGGTAGGCACTTCGCAAAAATTACCTCTGTGTTCTTTAAAAAAATTGGATGTGTCCACGTTGCGCTTTGGGGCGTTTCCTGACGCGGGCGCTAGGCCTACCCACACAAGTGAGGTATCATTTTTGTCGGGAGACTTGGGGGAACGCTGGGAGGAAGGAAATTTGTGGCTCCTCTCAGATTCCAGAACTTTCTGCCACAGAAATGTGAGGAACATGTGTTTTTTTAGCCAACTTTTGAGGTTTGCAAAGGATTCTGGGTCACAGAACCTGGTCCGAGCCCCACAAGTCACCCCATCTTGGATTCCCCTAGGTCTCTAGTTTTCAGAAATGCACAGGTTTGGTAGGTTTCCCTAGGTGCCGGCTGAGCTAGAGGCCAAAATCTACAGGTAGGCACTTCGCAAAAAAATCACCTCTGTTTTCTTTCAAAAAATTGGATGTGTCCACGTTACGCTTTGGGGCGTTTCCTGTTGCGGACGCTAGGGCTACCCACACAGGTGAGGTATCATTTTTATCGGGAGACTTGGGGGAACGCTGGGTGGAAGGAAATTTGTGGCTCCTCTCAGATTCCAGAACTTTCTGCCACAGCAATGTGAGGAACATGTGTTTTTTTAGCCAAATTTTGAGGTTTGCAAAGGATTCTGGGTAACAGAACCTGGTCCGAGCCCCACAAGTCACCCCATCTTGGATTCCCCTAGGTCTCTAGTTTTCAGAAATGCACAGGTTTGGTAGGTTTCCCTAGGTGCTGGCTGAGCTAGAGTCCAAAATCTACAGGTAGGCACTTCGCAAAAAACACCTCTGTTTTCTTTAAAAAATTTGGATGTGTCCACGTTGCGCTTTGGGGCGTTTCCTGTCGCGGGCGCTAGGCCTACCCACACAAGTGAGGTATCATTTTTATCGGGAGACTTGGGGGAACGCTGGGTGGAAGGAAATTTGTGGCTCCTCTCAGATTCCAGAACTTTCTGCCACAGAAATGTGAGGAATATGTGTTTTTTTAAGCCAAATTTTGAGGTTTGCAATAGATTCTGGGTAACAGAACCTGGTCCGAGCCCCACAAGTCACCCCATCTTGGATTCCCCTATGTCTCTAGTTTTCAGAAATGCACAGGTTTGGTAGGTTTCCCTAGGTGACGGCTGAGCTAGAGGCCAAAATCTACAGGTTGGCACTTCGCAAAAATCACCTCTGATTTCTTTCAAAAAATTGGATGTGTCCACATTGCGCTTTCAGGCGTTTCCTGTCACGGGCGCTAGGCCTACCCACACAAGTGAGGTATCATTTTTATCGGGAGACTTGGGGGAACGCTGGGTGGAATGAAATTTGTGGCTCCTCTCAGATTCCAGAACTTTCTGCCACAGAAATGTGAGGAACATGTGTTTTTTTAGCCAAATTTTGAGGTTTGCAAAGGATTCTGGGTAACAGAACCTGGTCCGAGCCCCACAAGTCACCCCATCTTGGATTCCCCTAGGTCTCTAGTTTTCAGAAATGCACAGGTTTGGTAGGTTTCCCTAGGTGCTGGCTGAGCTAGAGTCCAAAATCTACAGGTAGGCACTTCTCAAAAAACACCTCTGTTTTCTTTAAAAAATTTGGATGTGTCCACGTTGCGCTTTGGGGCGTTTCCTGTCGCGGGCGCTAGGCCTACCCACACAAGTGAGGTATCATTTTTATCGGGAGACATGGGGGAATGCTGGGTGGAAGGAAATTTGTGGCTCCTCTCAGATTCCAGAACTTTCTGCCACAGAAATGTGAGGAACATGTGTTTTTTTAGCCAAATTTTGAGGTTTGCAAAGGATTATGGGTAACAGAACCTGGTCCGAGCCCCACAAGTCACCCCATCTTTGATTCCCCTAGGTCTCTAGTTTTCAGAAATGCACAGGTTTGGTAGGTTTTCCGAGGTGCCGGCTGAGCTAGAGGCCAAAATCTACAGGTAGGCACTTCGCAAAAATCACCTCTGTTTTCTTTCAAGAAATTGGATGTGTCCACGTTGCGCTTTGGGGCGTTTCCTGTCGCGGGCGCTAGGCCTACCCACACAAGTGAGGTATCATTTTTATCGGGAGACTTGGGGGAACGCTGGGTGGAAGGAAATTTGTGGCTCCTCTCAGATTCCAGAACTTTCTGCCACAGAAATGTGAGGAACATGTTTTTTTTTAGCCAAATTTTGAGGTTTGCAAAGGATTCTGGGTAACAGAACCTGGTCCGAGCCCCACAAGTCACCCCATCTTGGATTCCCCTAGGTCTCTAGTTTTCAGAAATGGACAGGTTTGGTAGGTTTCCCTAGGTGCCGGCTGAGCTAGAGGCCAAAATCTACAGGTAGGCACTTCGCAAAAATTACCTCTGTGTTCTTTAAAAAAATTGGATGTGTCCACGTTGCGCTTTGGGGCGTTTCCTGACGCGGGCGCTATGCCTACCCACACAAGTGAGGTATCATTTTTGTCGGGAGACTTGGGGGAACGCTGGGAGGAAGGAAATTTGTGGCTCCTCTCAGATTCCAGAACTTTCTGCCACAGAAATGTGAGGAACATGTGTTTTTTTAGCCAAATTTTGAGGTTTGCAAAGGATTCTGGGTAACAGAACCTGGTCCGAGCCCCACAAGTCACCCCATCTTGGATTCCCCTAGGTCTCTAGTTTTCATAAATGCACAGGTTTGGTAGGTTTCCCTAGGTGCTGGCTGAGCTAGAGTCCAAAATCTACAGGTAGGCACTTCTCAAAAAATCACCTCTGTTTTCTTTCAAAAAATTGGATGTGTCCACGTTACGCTTTGGGGCGTTTCCTGTTGCGGACGCTAGGGCTACCCACACAGGTGAGGTATAATTTTTATCGGGAGACTTGGGGGAACGCTGGGTGGAAGGAAATTTGTGGCTCCTCTCAGATTCCAGAACTTTCTGCCACAGAAATGTGAGGAACATGTGTTTTTTTAGCCAAATTTTGAGGTTTGCAAAGGATTCTGGGTAACAGAACCTGGTCCGAGCCCCACAAGTCACCCCATCTTGGATTCCCCTAGGTCTCTAGTTTTCAGAAATGCACAGGTTTGGTAGGTTTCCCTAGGTGCTGGCTGAGCTAGAGTCCAAAATCTACAGGTAGGCACTTCTCAAAAAACACCTCTGTTTTCTTGAAAAAATTTGGATGTGTCCACGTTGCGCTTTGGGGCGTTTCCTGTCGCGGGCGCTAGGCCTACCCACACAAGTGAGGTATCATTTTTATCGGGAGACTTGGGGGAACGCTGGGTGGAAGGAAATTTGTGGCTCCTCTCAGATTCCAGAACTTTCTGCCACAGAAATGTGAGGAATATGTGTTTTTTTAAGCCAAATTTTGAGGTTTGCAAAGGATTCTGGGTAACAGAACCTGGTCCGAGCCCCACAAGTCACCCCATCTTGGATTCCCCTATGTCTCTAGTTTTCAGAAATGCACAGGTTTGGTAGGTTTCCCTAGGTGACGGCTGAGCTAGAGGCCAAAATCTACAGGTTGGCACTTCGCAAAAATCACCTCTGATTTCTTTCAAAAAATTGGATGTGTCCACATTGCGCTTTCAGGCGTTTCCTGTCACGGGCGCTAGGCCTACCCACACAAGTGAGGTATCATTTTTATCGGGAGACTTGGGGGAACGCTGGGTGGAATGAAATTTGTGGCTCCTCTCAGATTCCAGAACTTTCTGCCACAGAAATGTGAGGAACATGTGTTTTTTTAGCCAAATTTTGAGGTTTGCAAAGGATTCTGGGTAACAGAACCTGGTCCGAGCCCCACAAGTCACCCCATCTTGGATTCCCCTAGGTCTCTAGTTTTCAGAAATGCACAGGTTTGGATGGTTTCCCTAGGTGCCGGCTGAGCTAGAGGCCAAAATCTACAGGTAGGCACTTTGCAAAAAACACCTCTGTTTTCTTTCAAAAATTTGGATGTGTCCACGTTGCGCTTTGGGGCGTTTCCTGTCGCGGGCGCTAGGCCTACCCACACAAGTGAGGTATCATTTTTATCGGGAGACTTGGGGGAACGCTGGGTGGAAGGAAATTTGTGGCTCCTCTCAGATTCCAGAACTTTCTGGCACAGAAATGTGAGGAACAAGTGTTTTTTTAGCCAAATTTTGAGGTTTGCAAAGGATTCTGGGTAACATAACCTGGTCCGAGCCCCACAAGTCACCCCATCTTGGATTCCCCTAGGTCTCTAGTTTTCAGAAATGCACAGGTTTGGTAGGTTTCCCTAGGTGCCGGCTGAGCTAGAGGCCAAAATCTACTGGTAGGCACTTCGCAAAAATCACCTCTGTTTTCTTTCAAAAAATTGGATGTGTCCACATTGCGCTTTCGGGCGTTTCCTGTCACGGGCGCTAGGCCTATCCACACAAGTGAGGTATCATTTTTATCGGGAGACTTGGGGGAACGCTGGGTGGAAGGAAATTTGTGGCTCCTCTCAGATTCCAGAACTTTCTGACACAGAAATGTGAGGAACATGTGTTTTTTTAGCCAAATTTTGAGGTTTGCAAAGGATTCTGGGTAACAGAACCTGGTGCGAGCCCCACAAGTCACCCCATCTTGTATTCCCCTAGGTCTCTAGTTTTCAGAAATGCACAGGTTTGGATGGTTTCCCTAGGTGCCGGCTGAGCTAGAGGCCAAAATCTACAGGTAGGCACTTCGCAAAAAACACCTCTGTTTTCTTTCAAAAATTTGGATGTGTCCACGTTGCGCTTTGGGGCGTTTCCTGTCGCGGGCGCTAGGCCTACCCACACAAGTGAGGTATCATTTTTATCGGGAGACTTGGGGGAACGCTGGGTGGAAGGAAATTTGTGGCTCCTCTCAGATTCCAGAACATTCTGCCGCAGAAATGTGAGGAACATGTGTTTTTTTAGCCAAATTTTGAGGTTTGCAAAGGATTCTGGGTAACAGAACCTGGTCCGAGCCCCCCAAGTCACCCCATCTTGGATTCCCCTAGGTCTCTAATTTTCAGAAATGCACAGGTTTGGTAGGTTTCCCTAGGTGCCGGCTGAGCTAGAGGCCAAAATCTACAGGTAGGTACTTCACAAAAATCACCACTGTTTTCTTTTAAAAAATTGGATGTGTCCACGTTGCGCTTTGGGGCGTTTCCTGACGCGGGCGCTAGGCCTACCCACACAAGTGAGGTATCATTTTTATCGGGAGACATGGGGGAATGCTGGGTGGAAGGAAATTTGTGGCTCCTCTCAGATTCCAGAACTTTCTGCCACAGAAATGTGAGGAACATGTGTTTTTTTAGCCAAATTTTGAGGTTTGCAAAGGATTCTGGGTAACAGAACCTGGTCCGAGCCCCACAAGTCACCCCATCTTGGATTCCCCTAGGTCTCTAGTTTTCAGAAATGCACAGGTTTGGATGGTTTCCCTAGGTGCCGGCTGAGCTAGAGGCCAAAATCTACAGGTAGGCACTTCGCAAAAAACACCTCTGTTTTCTTTCAAAAATTTAAATGTGTCCACGTTGCGCTTTGGGGCGTTTCCTGTCGCGGGCGCTAGGCCTACCCACACAAGTGAGGTATCATTTTTATCGGGAGACTTGGGGGAACGCTGAGTGGAAGGAAATTTGTGGCTCCTCTCAGATTCCAGAACTTTCTGCCACAGAAATGTGAGGAACATGTGTTTTTTTAGCCAAATTTTGAGGTTTGCAAAGGATTCTGGGTAACAGAACCTGGTCAGAGCCCCACAAGTCACCCCATCTTGGATTCCGCTAGGTCTCTAGTTTTCAGAAATGCACAGGTTTGGTAGGTTTCCCTAGGTGCCGGCTGAGCTAGAGGCCAAAATCTACAGGTTGGCACTTCGCAAAAATCCCCTCTGTTTTCTTTCAAAAAATTGGATGTGTCCACATTGCGTTTTCGGGCGTTTCCAGTCACGGGCGCTAGGCCTACCCACACAAGTGAGGTATGATTTTTATCGGGAGACTTGGGGGAACGCTGGGTGGAAGGAAATTTGTGGCTCCTCTCAGATTCCAGAACTTTCTGCCACAGAAATGTGAGGAACATGTGTTTTTTTAGCCAAATTTTGAGGTTTGCAAAGGATTCTGGGTAACAGAACCTGGTCCGAGCCCCACAAGTCACCCCATCTTGGATTCCCCTAGGTCTCTAGTTTTCAGAAATGCACAGGTTTGGTAGGTTTCCCTAGGTGCCGGCTGAGCTAGAGGCCAAAATCTACAGGTAGGCACTTCGCAAAAATCACCTCTGTTTTCTTTCAAAAAACTTGGATGTGTCCACGTTGCGCTTTGGGGCGTTTCCTGTTGCGGACGCTAGGCCTACCCACACAAGTGAGGTATCATTTTTATCGGGAGACTTGGGGGAACGCTGGGTGGAAGGAAATTTGGGGCTCCTCTCAGATTCCAGAACTTTCTGCCACAGAAATGTGAGGAACATGTGTTTTTTTAGCCAAATTTTGAGGATTGCAAAGGATTCTGGGTAACAGAACCTGGTCCGAGCCCCACAAGTCACCCCATCTTGGATTCCCCTAGGTCTCTAGTTTTCAGAAATGCACAGGTTTGGTAGCTTTCCCTAGGTGCCGGCTGAGCTAGAGTCCAAAATCTACAGGTTGGCACTTCGCAAAAATCACCTCTGTTTTCTTTCAAAAAATTGGATGTGTCCACGTTGCGCTTTGGGGCGTTTCCTGTTGCGGGCGCTAGGCCTACCCACACAAGTGAGGTATCATTTTTATCGGGAGACTTGGGGGAACGCTGGGTGGAAGGAAATTTGTGGCTCCTCTCAGATTCCAGAACTTTCTGCCACAGAAATGTGAGGAACATGTGTTTTTTTAGCCAACTTTTGAGGTTTGCAAAGGATTCTGGGTAACAGAACCTGGTCCGAGCCCCACAAGTCACCCCATCTTGGATTCCCCTAGGTCTCTAGTTTTCAGAAATGCACAGGTTTGGTAGATTTCCCTAGGTGCCGTCTGAGCTAGAGGCCAAAATCTACAGGTAGGCACTTCGCAAAAATCACCTCTGTTTTCTTTCAAAAAACTTGGATGTGGCCACGTTGCGCTTTGGGGCGTTTCCTGTTGCGGACGCTAGGCCTACCCACACAAGTGAGGTATCATTTTTATCGGGAGACTTGGGGGAACGCTGGGTGGAAGGAAATTTGTGGCTCCTCTCAGATTCCAGAACTTTCTGCCACAGAAATGTGAGGAACATGTGTTTTTTTAGCCAAATTTTGAGGTTTGCAAAGGATTCTGGGTAACAGAACCTGGTCCGAGCCCCACAAGTCACCCCATCTTGGATTCCCCTAGGTCTCTAGTTTTCAGAAATGCACAGGTTTGGGAGGTTTCCCTAGGTGCCGGCTGAGCTAGAGGCCAAAATCTACAGGTAGGTACTTCGCAAAAATCACCTCTGTTTTTTTTAAAAAAATTGGAGGTGTCCACGTTGCGCTTTGGGGCGTTTCCTGTCGCGGGCGCTAGGCCTACCCACACAAGTGAGGTATAATTTTTATCGGGAGACATGGGGGAATGCTGGGTGGGAGGAAATTTGTGGCTCCTCTCAGATTCCAGAACTTTCTGCCACAGAAATGTGAGGAACATGTGTTTTTTTAGCCAAATTTTGAGGTTTAGAAAGGATTCTGGGTAACAGAACCTGGTCCGAGCCCCACAAGTCACCCCATCTTGGATTCCCCTAGGTCTCTAGTTTTCAGAAATGCACAGGTTTGGATGGTTTCCCTAGGTGCCGGCTGAGCTAGAGGCTAAAATCTACAGGTAGGCACTTCGCAAAAAACACCTCTGTTTTCTTTCAAAAATTTCGATGTGTCCACGTTGCGCTTTGGGGTGTTTCCTGTCGCGGGCGCTAGGCCTACCCACACAAGTGAGGTATCATTTTTATCGGGAGACTTGGGGGAACGCTGGGTGGAAGGAAATTTGTGGCTCCTCTCAGATTCCAGAACTTTCTGCCACAGAAATGTGAGGAACATGTGTTTTTTTAACCAAATTTTGAGGTTTGCAAAGGATTCTGGGTAACAGAACCTGGTCCAAGCCCCACAAGTCACCCATCTTGGATTCCCCTAGGTCTCTAGTTTTCAGAAATGCACAGGTTTGGTAGGTTTCCCTAGGTGCCGGCTGAGGAAGAGGCCAAAATCTACAGGTAGGTACTTCGCAAAAATCTCCTCTGTTTTCTTTAAAAAAATTGGATGTGTCCACGTTGCGCTTTGGGGCGTTTCCTGTCGCGGGCGCTAGGCCTACCCACACAAGTGAGGTATCATTTTTATCGGGAGACATGGGGGAATGCTGGGTGGAAGGAAATTTGTGGCTCCTCTCAGATTCCAGAACTTTCTGCCACAGAAATGTGAGGAACATGTGTTTTTTTAGCCAAATTTTGAGGTTTGCAAAGGATTATGGGTAACAGAACCTGGTCCGAGCCCCACAAGTCACCCCATCTTTGATTCCCCTAGGTCTCTAGTTTTCAGAAATGCACAGGTTTGGTAGGTTTTCCGAGGTGCTGGCTGAGCTAGAGGCCAAAATCTACAGGTAGGCACTTCGCAAAAATCACCTCTGTTTTCTTTCAAGAAATTGGATGTGTCCACGTTGCGCTTTGGGGCGTTTCCTGTCGCGGGCGCTAGGCCTACCCACACAAGTGAGGTATCATTTTTATCGGGAGACTTGGGGGAACGCTGGGTGGAAGGAAATTTGTGGCTCCTCTCAGATTCCAGAACTTTCTGCCACAGAAATGTGAGGAACATGTGTTTTTTTAGCCAAATTTTGAGGTTTGCAAAGGATTCTGGGTAACAGAACCTGGTCCGAGCCCCACAAGTCACTCCATCTTGGATTCCCCTAGGTCTCTAGTTTTCAGAAATGCACAGGTTTGGTAGGTTTCCCTAGGTGCTGGCTGAGCTAGAGTCCAAAATCTACAGGTAGGCACTTCGCAAAAAACACCTCTGTTTTCTTTCAAAAATGTGGATGTGTCCACGTTGCGCTTTGGGGCGTTTCCTGTCGCGGGCGCTAGGCCTACCCACACAAGTGAGGTATCATTTTTATCGGGAGACTTGGGGGAACGCTGGGTGGAAGGAAATTTGTGGCTCCTCTCAGATTCCAGAACTTTCTGCCACAGAAATGTGAGGAACATGTTTTTTTTTAGCCAAATTTTGAGGTTTGCAAAGGATTCTGGGTAACAGAACCTGGTCCGAGCCCCACAAGTCACCCCATCTTGGATTCCCCTAGGTCTCTAGTTTTCAGAAATGGACAGGTTTGGTAGGTTTCCCTAGGTGCCGGCTGAGCTAGAGGCCAAAATCTACAGGTAGGCACTTCGCAAAAATTACCTCTGTGTTCTTTAAAAAAATTGGATGTGTCAACGTTGCGCTTTGGGGCGTTTCCTGACGCGGGCGCTAGGCCTACCCACACAAGTGAGGTATCATTTTTGTCGGGAGACTTGGGGGAACGCTGGGAGGAAGGAAATTTGTGGCTCCTCTCAGATTCCAGAACTTTCTGCCACAGAAATGTGAGGAACATGTGTTTTTTTAGCCAACTTTTGAGGTTTGCAAAGGATTCTGGGTCACAGAACCTGGTCCGAGCCCCACAAGTCACCCCATCTTGGATTCCCCTAGGTCTCTAGTTTTCAGAAATGCACAGGTTTGGTAGGTTTCCCTAGGTGCCGGCTGAGCTAGAGGCCAAAATCTACAGGTAGGCACTTCGCGAAAAAATCACCTCTGTTTTCTTTGAAAAAATTGGATGTGTCCACGTTACGCTTTGGGGCGTTTCCTGTTGCGGACGCTAGGGCTACCCACACAGGTGAGGTATCATTTTTATCGGGAGACTTGGGGGAACGCTGGGTGGAAGGAAATTTGTGGCTCCTCTCAGATTCCAGAACTTTCTGCCACAGAAATGTGAGGAACATGTGTTTTTTTAGCCAAATTTTGAGGTTTGCAAAGGATTCTGGGTAACAGAACCTGGTCCGAGCCCCACAAGTCACCCCATCTTGGATTCCCCTAGGTCTCTAGTTTTCAGAAATGCACAGGTTTGGTAGGTTTCCCTAGGTGCTGGCTGAGCTAGAGTCCAAAATCTACAGGTAGGCACTTCGCAAAAAACACCTCTGTTTTCTTTAAAAAATTTGGATGTGTCCACGTTGCGCTTTGGGGCGTTTCCTGTCGCGGGCGCTAGGCCTACCCACACAAGTGAGGTATCATTTTTATCGGGAGACTTGGGGGAACGCTGGGTGGAAGGAAATTTGTGGCTCCTCTCAGATTCCAGAACTTTCTGCCACAGAAATGTGAGGAATATGTGTTTTTTTAAGCCAAATTTTGAGGTTTGCAAAGGATTCTGGGTAACAGAACCTGGTCCGAGCCCCACAAGTCACCCCATCTTGGATTCCCCTATGTCTCTAGTTTTCAGAAATGCACAGGTTTTGTAGGTTTCCCTAGGTGACGGCTGAGCTAGAGGCCAAAATCTACAGGTTGGCACTTCGCAAAAATCACCTCTGATTTCTTTCAAAAAATTGGATGTGTCCACATTGCGCTTTCAGGCGTTTCCTGTCACGGGCGCTAGGCCTACCCACACAAGTGAGGTATCATTTTTATCGGGAGACTTGGGGGAACGCTGGGTGGAATGAAATTTGTGGCTCCTCTCAGATTCCAGAACTTTCTGCCACAGAAATGTGAGGAACATGTGTTTTTTTAGCCAAATTTTGAGGTTTGCAAAGGATTCTGGGTAACAGAACCTGGTCCGAGCCCCACAAGTCACCCCATCTTGGATTCCCCTAGGTCTCTAGTTTTCAGAAATGCACAGGTTTGGTAGGTTTCCCTAGGTGCTGGCTGAGCTAGAGTCCAAAATCTACAGGTAGGCACTTCTCAAAAAACACCTCTGTTTTCTTTAAAAAATTTGGAAGTGTCCACGTTGCGCTTTGGGGCGTTTCCTGTCGCGGGCGCTAGGCCTACCCACACAAGTGAGGTATCATTTTTATCGGGAGACATGGGGGAATGCTGGGTGGAAGGAAATTTGTGGCTCCTCTCAGATTCCAGAACTTTCTGCCACAGAAATGTGAGGAACATGTGTTTTTTTAGCCAAATTTTAAGGTTTGCAAAGGATTATGGGTAACAGAACCTGGTCCGAGCCCCACAAGTCACCCCATCTTTGATTCCCCTAGGTCTCTAGTTTTCAGAAATGCACAGGTTTGGTAGGTTTTCCGAGGTGCCGGCTGAGCTAGAGGCCAAAATCTACAGGTAGGCACTTCGCAAAAATCACCTCTGTTTTCTTTCAAGAAATTGGATGTGTCCACGTTGCGCTTTGGGGCGTTTCCTGTCGCGGGCGCTAGGCCTACCCACACAAGTGAGGTATCATTTTTATCGGGAGACTTGGGGGAACGCTGGGTGGAAGGAAATTTGTGGCTCCTCTCAGATTCCAGAACTTTCTGCCACAGAAATGTGAGGAACATGTTTTTTTTTAGCCAAATTTTGAGGTTTGCAAAGGATTCTGGGTAACAGAACCTGGTCCGAGCCCCACAAGTCACCCCATCTTGGATTCCCCTAGGTCTCTAGTTTTCAGAAATGGACAGGTTTGGTAGGTTTCCCTAGGTGCCGGCAGAGCTAGAGGCCAAAATCTACAGGTAGGCACTTCGCAAAAATTACCTCTGTGTTCTTTAAAAAAATTGGATGTGTCCACGTTGCGCTTTGGGGCGTTTCCTGACGCGGGCGCTAGGCCTACCCACACAAGTGAGGTATCATTTTTGTCGGGAGACTTGGGGGAACGCTGGGAGGAAGGAAATTTGTGGCTCCTCTCAGATTCCAGAACTTTCTGCCACAGAAATGTGAGGAACATGTGTTTTTTTAGCCAACTTTTGAGGTTTGCAAAGGATTCTGGGTCACAGAACCTGGTCCGAGCCCCACAAGTCACCCCATCTTGGATTCCCCTAGGTCTCTAGTTTTCAGAAATGCACAGGTTTGGTAGGTTTCCCTAGGTGCCGGCTGAGCTAGAGGCCAAAATCTACAGGTAGGCACTACGCAAAAAAATCACCTCTGTTTTCTTTCAAAAAATTGGATGTGTCCACGTTACGCTTTGGGGCGTTTCCTGTTGCGGACGCTAGGGCTACCCACACAGGTGAGGTATCATTTTTATCGGGAGACTTGGGGGAACGCTGGGTGGAAGGAAATTTGTGGCTCCTCTCAGATTCCAGAACTTTCTGCCACAGAAATGTGAGGAACATGTGTTTTTTTAGCCAAATTTTGAGGTTTGCAAAGGATTCTGGGTAACAGAACCTGGTCCGAGCCCCACAAGTCACCCCATCTTGGATTCCCCTAGGTCTCTAGTTTTCAGAAATGCACAGGTTTGGTAGGTTTCCCTAGGTGCTGGCTGAGCTAGAGTCCAAAATCTACAGGTAGGCACTTCTCAAAAAACACCTCTGATTTCTTTCAAAAAATTGGATGTGTCCACATTGCGCTTTCAGGCGTTTCCTGTCACGGGCGCTAGGCCTACCCACACAAGTGAGGTATCATTTTTATCGGGAGACTTGGGGGAACGCTGGGTGGAATGAAATTTGTGGCTCCTCTCAGATTCCAGAACTTTCTGCCACAGAAATGTGAGGAACATGTGTTTTTTTAGCCAACTTTTGAGGTTTGCAAAGGATTCTGGGTCACAGAACCTGGTCCGAGCCCCACAAGTCACCCCATCTTGGATTCCCCTAGGTCTCTAGTTTTCAGAAATGCACAGGTTTGGATGGTTTTCCTAGGTGCCGGCTGAGCTAGAGGCCAAAATCTACAGGTAGGCACTTCGCAAAAAACACCTCTGTTTTCTTTCAAAAATTTGGATGTGTCCACGTTGCGCTTTGGGGCGTTTCCTGTCGCGGGCGCTAGGCCTACCCACACAAGTGAGGTATCATTTTTATCGGGAGACTTGGGGGAACGCTGGGTGGAAGGAAATTTGTGGCTCCTCTCAGATTCCAGAACTTTCAGGCACAGAAATGTGAGGAACAAGTGTTTTTTTAGCCAAATTTTGAGGTTTGCAAAGGATTCTGGGTAACATAACCTGGTCCGAGCCCCACAAGTCACCCCATCTTGGATTCCCCTAGGTCTCTAGTTTTCAGAAATGCACAGGTTTGGTAGGTTTCCCTAGGTGCCGGCTGAGCTAGAGGCCAAAATCTACTGGTAGGCACTTCGCAAAAATCACCTCTGTTTTCTTTCAAAAAATTGGATGTGTCCACGTTGCGCTTTGGGGCGTTTCCTGTTGCGGACGCTAGGCCTACCCACACAAGTGAGGTATCATTTTTATCGGGAGACTTGGGGGAACGCTGGGTGGAAGGAAATTTGTGGCTCCTCTCAGATTCCAGAACTTTCTGCCACAGAAATGTGAAGAACATGTGTTTTTTTAGCCAAATTTTGAGGTTTGCAAAGGATTCTGGGTAACAGAACCTGGTCCGAGCCCCACAAGTCACCCCATCTTGGATTCCCCTAGGTCTCTAGTTTTCAGAAATGCACAGGTTTGGTAGGTTTCCCTAGGTGCTGGCTGAGCTAGACTCCAAAATCTACAGGTAGGCACTTCGCAAAAAACACCTCTGTTTTCTTTCAAAAATTTGGATGTGTCCACGTTGCGCTTTGGGGCGTTTCCTGTCGCGGGCGCTAGGCCTACCCACACAAGTGAGGTATCATTTTTATCGGGAGACTTGGGGGAACGCTGGGTGGAAGGAAATTTGTGGCTCCTCTCAGATTCCAGAACTTTCTGCCACAGAAATGTGAGGAATATGTGTTTTTTTAAGCCAAATTTTGAGGTTTGCAAAGGATTCTGGGTAACAGAACCTGGTCCGAGCCCCACAAGTCACCCCATCTTGGATTCCCCTATGTCTCTAGTTTTCAGAAATGCACAGGTTTGGTAGGTTTCCCTAGGTGACGGCTGAGCTAGAGGCCAAAATCTACAGGTTGGCACTTTGCAAAAATCACCTCTGTTTTCTTTCAAAAAATTGGATGTGTCCACATTGCGCTTTCAGGCGTTTCCTGTCACGGGCGCTAGGCCTACCCACACAAGTGAGGTATCATTTTTATCGGGAGACTTGGGGGAACGCTGGGTGGAAGGAAATTTGTGGCTCCTCTCAGATTCCAGAACTTTCTGCCGCAGAAATGTGAGGAACATGTGTTTTTTTAGCCAAATTTTGAGGTTTGCAAAGGATTCTGGGTAACAGAACCTGGTCCGAGCCCCACAAGTCACCACATCTTGGATTCCCCTAGGTCTCTAATTTTCAGAAATGCACAGGTTTGGTAGGTTTCCCTAGGTGCCGGCTGAGCTAGAGGCCAAAATCTACAGGTAGGTACTTCGCAAAAATCACCTCTGTTTTCTTTTTAAAAATTGGATGTGTCCACGTTGCGCTTTGGGGCGTTTCCTGTCGCGGGCGCTAGGCCTACCCACACAAGTGAGGTATCATTTTTATCGGGAGACTTGGGGGAACGCTGGGTGGAAGGAAATTTGTGGCTCCTCTCAGATTGCAGAACTTTCTGCCACAGAAATGTGAGGAACATGTGTTTTTTTAGCCAAATTTTGAGGTTTGCAAAGGATTCTGGGTAACAGAACCTGGTCCGAGCCCCACAAGTCACCCCATCTTGGATTCCCCTAGGTCTCTAGTTTTCAGAAATGCACAGGTTTGGTAGGATTCCCTAGGTGCCGGCTGAGCTAGAGGCCAAAATCTACAGGTTGGCACTTCGCAAAAATCACGTCTGTTTTCTTTCAAAAAATTGGATGTGTCCACATTGCGTTTTCGGGCGTTTCCTGTCACGGGCGCTAGGCCTACCCACACAAGTGAGGTATCATTTTTATCGGGAGACTTGGGGGAACGCTGGGTGGAAGGAAATTTGTGGCTCCTCTCAGATTCCAGAACTTTCTGCCACAGAAATGTGAGGAACATGTGTTTTTTTAGCCAAATTTTGAGGTTTGCAAAGGATTCTGGGTAACAGAACCTGGTCCGAGCCCCACAAGTCACCCCATCTTGGATTCCCCTAGGTCTGTAGTTTTCAGAAATGCACAGGTTTGGTAGGTTTCCCTAGGTGCCGGCTGAGCTAGAGGCCAAAATCTACAGGTAGGCACTTCGCAAAAATCACCTCTGTTTTCTTTCAAAAAATTGGATGTGTCCACATTGCGCTTTCGGGCGTTTCCTGTCACGGGCGCTAGGCCTACCCACACAAGTGAGGTATCATTTTTATCGGGAGACTTGGAGGAACGCTGGGTGGAAGGAAATTTGTGACTCCTCTCAGATTCCAGAACTTTCTGCCACAGAAATGTGAGGAACATGTGTTTTTTTAGCCAACTTTTGAGGTTTGCAAAGGATTCTGGGTCACAGAACCTGGTCCGAGCCCCACAAGTCACCCCATCTTGGATTCCCCTAGGTCTCTAGTTTTCAGAAATGCACAGGTTTGGTAGGTTTCCCTAGGTGCCGGCTGAGCTAGAGGCCAAAATCTACAGGTAGGCACTTCGCAAAAAAATCACCTCTGTTTTCTTTCAAAAAATTGGATGTGTCCACGTTACGCTTTGGGGCGTTTCCTGTTGCGGATGCTAGGGCTTCCCACACAGGTGAGGTATCATTTTTATCGGGAGACTTCAGGGAACGCTGGGTGGAAGGAAATTTGTGGCTCCTCCCAGATTCCAGAACTTTCTGCCACAGAAATGTGAGGAACATGTGTTTTTTTTGCCAAATTTTGAGGTTTGCAAAGGATTCTGGGTAACAGAACCTGGTCCGAGCCCCACAAGTCACCCCATCTTGGATTCCCCTAGGTCTCTAGTTTTCAGAAATGCACAGGTTTGGTAGGTTTCCCTAGGTGCCGGCTGAGCTAGAGGCCAAAATCTACAGGTAGGCACTTCGCAAAAATCACCTCTGTTTTCTTTCAAAAAATTGGATGTGTCCACATTGCGCTTTGGGGCGTTTCCTGTTGCGGACACTAGGCCTACCCACACAAGTGAGGTATCATTTTTATCGGGAGACTTGGGGGAACGCTGGGTGGAAGGAAATTTGTGGCTCCTCTCAGATTCCAGAACTTTCTGCCACAGAAATGTGAGGAACATGTGTTTTTTTAAGCCAAATTTTGAGGTTTGCAAAGGATTCTGGGTAACAGAACCTGGTCTGAGCCCCACAAGTCACCCCATCTTGGATTCCCCTAAGTCTCTAGTTTTCAGAAATGCACAGGTTTGGTAGGTTTCCCTAGGTGACGGCTGAGCTAGAGGCCAAAATCTACAGGTTGGCACTTCGCAAAAATCACCTCTGTTTTCTTTAAAAAAATTGGATGTGTCCACATTGCGCTTTCGGGCGTTTCCTGTCACGGGCGCTAGGCCTACCCACACAAGTGAGGTATAATTTTTATCGGGAGACTTGGGGGAACGCTGGGTGGAAGGAAATTTGTGGCTCCTCTCAGATTCCAGAACTTTCTGCCACAGAAATGTGAGGAACATGCATTTTTTTAGCCAAATTTTGAGGTTTGCAAAGGATTCTGGGTAACAGAACCTGGTCCGAGCCCCACAAGTCACCCCATCTTGGATTCCCCTAGGTCTCTAGTTTTCAGAAATGCACAGGTTTGGTAGGTTTCCCTAGGTGCCGGCTGAGCTAGAGGCCAAAATCTACAGGTAGGCACTTCACAAAAAACACCTCTGTTTTCTTTCAAAAATGTGGATGTGTCCACGTTGCGCTTTGGGGCGTTTCCTGTCGCGGGCGCTAGGCCTACCCACACAAGTGAGGTATCATTTTTATCGGAAGACTTGGGTGAACGCTGGGTGGAAGGAAATTTGTGGCTCCTCTCAGATTCCCGAACTTTCTGCCACAGAAATGTGAGGAACATGTGTTTTTTTAGCCAAATTTTGAGGTTTGCAAAGGATTCTAGGTAACAGAACCTGGTCCGAGCCCCAAAAGTCACCCCATCTTGGATTCCCCTAGGTCTCTAGTTTTCAGAAATGCACAGGTTTGGTAGGTTTCCCTAGGTGCCGGCTGAGCTAGAGGCCAAAATCTACAGGTAGGCACTTCGCAAAAAACACCTCTGTTTTCTTTCAAAAATTTGGATGTGTCCACGTTGCGCTTTGGGGCGTTTCCTGTCGCGGGCGCTAGGCCTACCCACACAAGTGAGGTATCATTTTTATCGGGAGACTTGGAGGAACGCTGGGTGGAAGGAAATTTGTGACTCCTCTCAGATTCCAGAACTTTCTGCCACAGAAATGTGAGGAACATGTGTTTTTTTAGCCAACTTTTGAGGTTTGCAAAGGATTCTGGGTCACAGAACCTGGTCCGAGCCCCACAAGTCACCCCATCTTGGATTCCCCTAGGTCTCTAGTTTTCAGAAATGCACAGGTTTGGTAGGTTTCCCTAGGTGCCGGCTGAGCTAGAGGCCAAAATCTACAGGTAGGCACTTCGCAAAAAAATCACCTCTGTTTTCTTTCAAAAAATTGGATGTGTCCACGTTACGCTTTGGGGCGTTTCCTGTCGTGGACGCTAGGGCTACCCACACAGGTGAGGTATCATTTTTATCGGGAGACTTGGGGGAACGCTGGGTGGAAGGAAATTTGTGGCTCCTCCCAGATTCCAGAACTTTCTGCCACAGAAATGTGAGGAACATGTGTTTTTTTAGCCAAATTTTGAGGTTTGCAAAGGATTCTGGGTAACAGAACCTGGTCCGAGCCCCACAAGTCACTCCATCTTGGATTCCCCTAGGTCTCTAGTTTTCAGAAATGCACAGGTTTGGTAGGTTTCCCTAGGTGCTGGCTGAGCTAGAGTCCAAAATCTACAGGTAGGCACTTCGCAAAAAACACCTCTGTTTTCTTTCAAAAATGTGGATGTGTCCACGTTGCGCTTTGGGGCGTTTCCTGTCGCGGGCGCTAGGCCTACCCACACAAGTGAGGTATCATTTTTATCGGGAGACTTGGGGGAACGCTGGGTGGAAGGAAATTTGTGGCTCCTCTCAGATTCCAGAACTTTCTGCCACAGAAATGTGAGGAACATGTGTTTTTTTAAGCCAAATTTTGAGGTTTGCAAAGGATTCTGGGTAACAGAACCTGGTCCGAGCCCCACAAGTCACCCCATCTTGGATTCCCCTATGTCTCTAGTTTTCAGAAATGCACAGGTTTGGTAGGTTTCCCTAGGTGACGGCTGAGCTAGAGGCCAAAATCTACAGGTTGGCACTTCGCAAAAATCACCTCTGTTTTCTTTCAAAAAATTGGATGTGTCCACATTGCGCTTTCGGGCGTTTCCTGTCACGGGCGCTAGGCCTACCCACACAAGTGAGGTATCATTTTTATCGGGAGACTTGGGGGAACGCTGGGTGGAAGGAAATTTGTGGCTCCTCTCAGATTCCAGAACTTTCTGCCACAGAAATGTGAGGAACATGTGTTTTTTGAGCCAAATTTTGAGGTTTGCAAAGGATTCTGGGTAACAGAACCTGGTCCGAGCCCCACAAGTCACCCCATCTTGGATTCCCCTATGTCTCTAGTTTTCAGAAATGCACAGGTTTGGTAAGTTTCCCTAGGTGACGGCTGAGCTAGAGGCCAAAATCTACAGGTTGGCACTTCGCAAAAATCACCTCTGTTTTCTTTAAAAAAATTGGATGTGTCCACTTTGCGCTTTCGGGCGTTTCCTGTCACGGGCGCTAGGCCTACCCACACAAGTGAGGTATAATTTTTATCGGGAGACTTGGGGGAACGCTGGGTGGAAGGAAATTTGTGGCTCCTCTCAGATTCCAGAACTTTCTGCCACAGAAATGTGAGGAACATGCGTTTTTTTAGCCAAATTTTGAGGTTTGCAAAGGATTCTGGGTAACAGAACCTGGTCCGAGCCCCACAAGTCACCCCATCTTGGATTCCCCTAGGTCTCTAGTTTTCAGAAATGCACAGGTTTGGTAGGTTTCCCTAGGTGCCGGCTGAGCTAGAGGCCAAAATCTACAGGTAGGCACTTCACAAAAAACACCTCTGTTTTCTTTCAAAAATGTGGATGTGTCCACGTTGCGCTTTGGGGCGTTTCCTGTCGCGGGCGCTAGGCCTACCCACACAAGTGAGGTATCATTTTTATCGGAAGACTTGGGTGAACGCTGGGTGGAAGGAAATTTGTGGCTCCTCTCAGATTCCCGAACTTTCTGCCACAGAAATGTGAGGAACATGTGTTTTTTTAGTCAAATTTTGAGGTTTGCAAAGGATTCTAGGTAACAGAACCTGGTCCGAGCCCCAAAAGTCACCCCATCTTGGATTCCCCTAGGTCTCTAGTTTTCAGAAATGCACAGGTTTGGTAGGTTTCCCTAGGTGCCGGCTGAGCTAGAGGCCAAAATCTACAGGTAGGCACTTCGCAAAAAACACCTCTGTTTTCTTTCAAAAATTTGGATGTGTCCACGTTGCGCTTTGGGGCGTTTCCTGTCGCGGGCGCTAGGCCTACCCACACAAGTGAGGTATCATTTTTATCGGGAGACTTGGAGGAACGCTGGGTGGAAGGAAATTTGTGACTCCTCTCAGATTCCAGAACTTTCTGCCACAGAAATGTGAGGAACATGTGTTTTTTTAGCCAACTTTTGAGGTTTGCAAAGGATTCTGGGTCACAGAACCTGGTCCGAGCCCCACAAGTCACCCCATCTTGGATTCCCCTAGGTCTCTAGTTTTCAGAAATGCACAGGTTTGGTAGGTTTCCCTAGGTGCCGGCTGAGCTAGAGGCCAAAATCTACAGGTAGGCACTTCGCAAAAAAATCACCTCTGTTTTCTTTCAAAAAATTGGATGTGTCCACGTTACGCTTTGGGGCGTTTCCTGTCGTGGACGCTAGGGCTACCCACACAGGTGAGGTATCATTTTTATCGGGAGACTTGGGGGAACGCTGGGTGGAAGGAAATTTGTGGCTCCTCCCAGATTCCAGAACTTTCTGCCACAGAAATGTGAGGAACATGTGTTTTTTTAGCCAAATTTTGAGGTTTGCAAAGGATTCTGGGTAACAGAACCTGGTCCGAGCCCCACAAGTCACTCCATCTTGGATTCCCCTAGGTCTCTAGTTTTCAGAAATGCACAGGTTTGGTAGGTTTCCCTAGGTGCTGGCTGAGCTAGAGTCCAAAATCTACAGGTAGGCACTTCGCAAAAAACACCTCTGTTTTCTTTCAAAAATGTGGATGTGTCCACGTTGCGCTTTGGGGCGTTTCCTGTCGCGGGCGCTAGGCCTACCCACACAAGTGAGGTATCATTTTTATCGGGAGACTTGGGGGAACGCTGGGTGGAAGGAAATTTGTGGCTCCTCTCAGATTCCAGAACTTTCTGCCACAGAAATGTGAGGAACATGTGTTTTTTTAAGCCAAATTTTGAGGTTTGCAAAGGATTCTGGGTAACAGAACCTGGTCCGAGCCCCACAAGTCACCCCATCTTGGATTCCCCTATGTCTCTAGTTTTCAGAAATGCACAGGTTTGGTAGGTTTCCCTAGGTGACGGCTGAGCTAGAGGCCAAAATCTACAGGTTGGCACTTCGCAAAAATCTCCTCTGTTTTCTTTAAAAAAATTGGATGTGTCCACGTTGCGCTTTGGGGCGTTTCCTGTCGCGGGCGCTAGGCCTACCCACACAAGTGAGGTATCATTTTTATCGGGAGACATGGGGGAATGCTGGGTGGAAGGAAATTTGTGGCTCCTCTCAGATTCCAGAACTTTCTGCCACAGAAATGTGAGGAACATGTGTTTTTTTAGCCAAATTTTGAGGTTTGCAAAGGATTATGGGTAACAGAACCTGGTCCGAGCCCCACAAGTCACCCCATCTTTGATTCCCCTAGGTCTCTAGTTTTCAGAAATGCACAGGTTTGGTAGGTTTTCCGAGGTGCTGGCTGAGCTAGAGGCCAAAATCTACAGGTAGGCACTTCGCAAAAATCACCTCTGTTTTCTTTCAAGAAATTGGATGTGTCCACGTTGCGCTTTGGGGCGTTTCCTGTCGCGGGCGCTAGGCCTACCCACACAAGTGAGGTATCATTTTTATCGGGAGACTTGGGGGAACGCTGGGTGGAAGGAAATTTGTGGCTCCTCTCAGATTCCAGAACTTTCTGCCACAGAAATGTGAGGAACATGTGTTTTTTTAGCCAAATTTTGAGGTTTGCAAAGGATTCTGGGTAACAGAACCTGGTCCGAGCCCCACAAGTCACTCCATCTTGGATTCCCCTAGGTCTCTAGTTTTCAGAAATGCACAGGTTTGGTAGGTTTCCCTAGGTGCTGGCTGAGCTAGAGTCCAAAATCTACAGGTAGGCACTTCGCAAAAAACACCTCTGTTTTCTTTCAAAAATGTGGATGTGTCCACGTTGCGCTTTGGGGCGTTTCCTGTCGCGGGCGCTAGGCCTACCCACACAAGTGAGGTATCATTTTTATCGGGAGACTTGGGGGAACGCTGGGTGGAAGGAAATTTGTGGCTCCTCTCAGATTCCAGAACTTTCTGCCACAGAAATGTGAGGAACATGTTTTTTTTTAGCCAAATTTTGAGGTTTGCAAAGGATTCTGGGTAACAGAACCTGGTCCGAGCCCCACAAGTCACCCCATCTTGGATTCCCCTAGGTCTCTAGTTTTCAGAAATGGACAGGTTTGGTAGGTTTCCCTAGGTGCCGGCTGAGCTAGAGGCCAAAATCTACAGGTAGGCACTTCGCAAAAATTACCTCTGTGTTCTTTAAAAAAATTGGATGTGTCCACGTTGCGCTTTGGGGCGTTTCCTGACGCGGGCGCTAGGCCTACCCACACAAGTGAGGTATCATTTTTGTCAGGAGACTTGGGGGAACGCTGGGAGGAAGGAAATTTGTGGCTCCTCTCAGATTCCAGAACTTTCTGCCACAGAAATGTGAGGAACATGTGTTTTTTTAGCCAACTTTTGAGGTTTGCAAAGGATTCTGGGTCACAGAACCTGGTCCGAGCCCCACAAGTCACCCCATCTTGGATTCCCCTAGGTCTCTAGTTTTCAGAAATGCACAGGTTTGGTAGGTTTCCCTAGGTGCCGGCTGAGCTAGAGGCCAAAATCTACAGGTAGGCACTTCGCGAAAAAATCACCTCTGTTTTCTTTGAAAAAATTGGATGTGTCCACGTTACGCTTTGGGGCGTTTCCTGTTGCGGACGCTAGGGCTACCCACACAGGTGAGGTATCATTTTTATCGGGAGACTTGGGGGAACGCTGGGTGGAAGGAAATTTGTGGCTCCTCTCAGATTCCAGAACTTTCTGCCACAGAAATGTGAGGAACATGTGTTTTTTTAGCCAAATTTTGAGGTTTGCAAAGGATTCTGGGTAACAGAACCTGGTCCGAGCCCCACAAGTCACCCCATCTTGGATTCCCCTAGGTCTCTAGTTTTCAGAAATGCACAGGTTTGGTAGGTTTCCCTAGGTGCTGGCTGAGCTAGAGTCCAAAATCTACAGGTAGGCACTTCGCAAAAAACACCTCTGTTTTCTTTAAAAAATTTGGATGTGTCCACGTTGCGCTTTGGGGCGTTTCCTGTCGCGGGCGCTAGGCCTACCCACACAAGTGAGGTATCATTTTTATCGGGAGACTTGGGGGAACGCTGGGTGGAAGGAAATTTGTGGCTCCTCTCAGATTCCAGAACTTTCTGCCACAGAAATGTGAGGAATATGTGTTTTTTTAAGCCAAATTTTGAGGTTTGCAAAGGATTCTGGGTAACAGAACCTGGTCCGAGCCCCACAAGTCACCCCATCTTGGATTCCCCTATGTCTCTAGTTTTCAGAAATGCACAGGTTTTGTAGGTTTCCCTAGGTGACGGCTGAGCTAGAGGCCAAAATCTACAGGTTGGCACTTCGCAAAAATCACCTCTGATTTCTTTCAAAAAATTGGATGTGTCCACATTGCGCTTTCAGGCGTTTCCTGTCACGGGCGCTAGGCCTACCCACACAAGTGAGGTATCATTTTTATCGGGAGACTTGGGGGAACGCTGGGTGGAATGAAATTTGTGGCTCCTCTCAGATTCCAGAACTTTCTGCCACAGAAATGTGAGGAACATGTGTTTTTTTAGCCAAATTTTGAGGTTTGCAAAGGATTCTGGGTAACAGAACCTGGTCCGAGCCCCACAAGTCACCCCATCTTGGATTCCCCTAGGTCTCTAGTTTTCAGAAATGCACAGGTTTGGTAGGTTTCCCTAGGTGCTGGCTGAGCTAGAGTCCAAAATCTACAGGTAGGCACTTCTCAAAAAACACCTCTGTTTTCTTTAAAAAATTTGGAAGTGTCCACGTTGCGCTTTGGGGCGTTTCCTGTCGCGGGCGCTAGGCCTACCCACACAAGTGAGGTATCATTTTTATCGGGAGACATGGGGGAATGCTGGGTGGAAGGAAATTTGTGGCTCCTCTCAGATTCCAGAACTTTCTGCCACAGAAATGTGAGGAACATGTGTTTTTTTAGCCAAATTTTAAGGTTTGCAAAGGATTATGGGTAACAGAACCTGGTCCGAGCCCCACAAGTCACCCCATCTTTGATTCCCCTAGGTCTCTAGTTTTCAGAAATGCACAGGTTTGGTAGGTTTTCCGAGGTGCCGGCTGAGCTAGAGGCCAAAATCTACAGGTAGGCACTTCGCAAAAATCACCTCTGTTTTCTTTCAAGAAATTGGATGTGTCCACGTTGCGCTTTGGGGCGTTTCCTGTCGCGGGCGCTAGGCCTACCCACACAAGTGAGGTATCATTTTTATCGGGAGACTTGGGGGAACGCTGGGTGGAAGGAAATTTGTGGCTCCTCTCAGATTCCAGAACTTTCTGCCACAGAAATGTGAGGAACATGTTTTTTTTTAGCCAAATTTTGAGGTTTGCAAAGGATTCTGGGTAACAGAACCTGGTCCGAGCCCCACAAGTCACCCCATCTTGGATTCCCCTAGGTCTCTAGTTTTCAGAAATGGACAGGTTTGGTAGGTTTCCCTAGGTGCCGGCAGAGCTAGAGGCCAAAATCTACAGGTAGGCACTTCGCAAAAATTACCTCTGTGTTCTTTAAAAAAATTGGATGTGTCCACGTTGCGCTTTGGGGCGTTTCCTGACGCGGGCGCTAGGCCTACCCACACAAGTGAGGTATCATTTTTGTCGGGAGACTTGGGGGAACGCTGGGAGGAAGGAAATTTGTGGCTCCTCTCAGATTCCAGAACTTTCTGCCACAGAAATGTGAGGAACATGTGTTTTTTTAGCCAACTTTTGAGGTTTGCAAAGGATTCTGGGTCACAGAACCTGGTCCGAGCCCCACAAGTCACCCCATCTTGGATTCCCCTAGGTCTCTAGTTTTCAGAAATGCACAGGTTTGGTAGGTTTCCCTAGGTGCCGGCTGAGCTAGAGGCCAAAATCTACAGGTAGGCACTACGCAAAAAAATCACCTCTGTTTTCTTTCAAAAAATTGGATGTGTCCACGTTACGCTTTGGGGCGTTTCCTGTTGCGGACGCTAGGGCTACCCACACAGGTGAGGTATCATTTTTATCGGGAGACTTGGGGGAACGCTGGGTGGAAGGAAATTTGTGGCTCCTCTCAGATTCCAGAACTTTCTGCCACAGAAATGTGAGGAACATGTGTTTTTTTAGCCAAATTTTGAGGTTTGCAAAGGATTCTGGGTAACAGAACCTGGTCCGAGCCCCACAAGTCACCCCATCTTGGATTCCCCTAGGTCTCTAGTTTTCAGAAATGCACAGGTTTGGTAGGTTTCCCTAGGTGCTGGCTGAGCTAGAGTCCAAAATCTACAGGTAGGCACTTCTCAAAAAACACCTCTGTTTTCTTTAAAAAATTTGGATGTGTCCACGTTGCGCTTTGGGGCGTTTCCTGTCGCGGGCGCTAGGCCTACCCACACAAGTGAGGTATCATTTTTATCGGGAGACTTGGGGGAACGCTGGGTGGAAGGAAATTTGTGGCTCCTCTCAGATTCCAGAACTTTCTGCCACAGAAATGTGAGGAATATGTGTTTTTTTAAGCCAAATTTTGAGGTTTGCAAAGGATTCTGGGTAACAGAACCTGGTCCGAGCCCCACAAGTCACCCCATCTTGGATTCCCCTATGTCTCTAGTTTTCAGAAATGCACAGGTTTGGTAGGTTCCCCTAGGTGACGGCTGAGCTAGAGGCCAAAATCTACAGGTTGGCACTTCGCAAAAATCACCTCTGATTTCTTTCAAAAAATTGGATGTGTCCACATTGCGCTTTCAGGCGTTTCCTGTCACGGGCGCTAGGCCTACCCACACAAGTGAGGTATCATTTTTATCGGGAGACTTGGGGGAACGCTGGGTGGAATGAAATTTGTGGCTCCTCTCAGATTCCAGAACTTTCTGCCACAGAAATGTGAGGAACATGTGTTTTTTTAGCCAACTTTTGAGGTTTGCAAAGGATTCTGGGTCACAGAACCTGGTCCGAGCCCCACAAGTCACCCCATCTTGGATTCCCCTAGGTCTCTAGTTTTCAGAAATGCACAGGTTTGGATGGTTTTCCTAGGTGCCGGCTGAGCTAGAGGCCAAAATCTACAGGTAGGCACTTCGCAAAAAACACCTCTGTTTTCTTTCAAAAATTTGGATGTGTCCACGTTGCGCTTTGGGGCGTTTCCTGTCGCGGGCGCTAGGCCTACCCACACAAGTGAGGTATCATTTTTATCGGGAGACTTGGGGGAACGCTGGGTGGAAGGAAATTTGTGGCTCCTCTCAGATTCCAGAACTTTCAGGCACAGAAATGTGAGGAACAAGTGTTTTTTTAGCCAAATTTTGAGGTTTGCAAAGGATTCTGGGTAACATAACCTGGTCCGAGCCCCACAAGTCACCCCATCTTGGATTCCCCTAGGTCTCTAGTTTTCAGAAATGCACAGGTTTGGTAGGTTTCCCTAGGTGCCGGCTGAGCTAGAGGCCAAAATCTACTGGTAGGCACTTCGCAAAAATCACCTCTGTTTTCTTTCAAAAAATTGGATGTGTCCACGTTGCGCTTTGGGGCGTTTCCTGTTGCGGACGCTAGGCCTACCCACACAAGTGAGGTATCATTTTTATCGGGAGACTTGGGGGAACGCTGGGTGGAAGGAAATTTGTGGCTCCTCTCAGATTCCAGAACTTTCTGCCACAGAAATGTGAAGAACATGTGTTTTTTTAGCCAAATTTTGAGGTTTGCAAAGGATTCTGGGTAACAGAACCTGGTCCGAGCCCCACAAGTCACCCCATCTTGGATTCCCCTAGGTCTCTAGTTTTCAGAAATGCACAGGTTTGGTAGGTTTCCCTAGGTGCTGGCTGAGCTAGACTCCAAAATCTACAGGTAGGCACTTCGCAAAAAACACCTCTGTTTTCTTTCAAAAATTTGGATGTGTCCACGTTGCGCTTTGGGGCGTTTCCTGTCGCGGGCGCTAGGCCTACCCACACAAGTGAGGTATCATTTTTATCGGGAGACTTGGGGGAACGCTGGGTGGAAGGAAATTTGTGGCTCCTCTCAGATTCCAGAACTTTCTGCCACAGAAATGTGAGGAATATGTGTTTTTTTAAGCCAAATTTTGAGGTTTGCAAAGGATTCTGGGTAACAGAACCTGGTCCGAGCCCCACAAGTCACCCCATCTTGGATTCCCCTATGTCTCTAGTTTTCAGAAATGCACAGGTTTGGTAGGTTTCCCTAGGTGACGGCTGAGCTAGAGACCAAAATCTACAGGTTGGCACTTTGCAAAAATCACCTCTGTTTTCTTTCAAAAAATTGGATGTGTCCACATTGCGCTTTCAGGCGTTTCCTGTCACGGGCGCTAGGCCTACCCACACAAGTGAGGTATCATTTTTATCGGGAGACTTGGGGGAACGCTGGGTGGAAGGAAATTTGTGGCTCCTCTCAGATTCCAGAACTTTCTGCCGCAGAAATGTGAGGAACATGTGTTTTTTTAGCCAAATTTTGAGGTTTGCAAAGGATTCTGGGTAACAGAACCTGGTCCGAGCCCCACAAGTCACCACATCTTGGATTCCCCTAGGTCTCTAATTTTCAGAAATGCACAGGTTTGGTAGGTTTCCCTAGGTGCCGGCTGAGCTAGAGGCCAAAATCTACAGGTAGGTACTTCGCAAAAATCACCTCTGTTTTCTTTTTAAAAATTGGATGTGTCCACGTTGCGCTTTGGGGCGTTTCCTGTCGCGGGCGCTAGGCCTACCCACACAAGTGAGGTATCATTTTTATCGGGAGACTTGGGGGAACGCTGGGTGGAAGGAAATTTGTGGCTCCTCTCAGATTGCAGAACTTTCTGCCACAGAAATGTGAGGAACATGTGTTTTTTTAGCCAAATTTTGAGGTTTGCAAAGGATTCTGGGTAACAGAACCTGGTCCGAGCCCCACAAGTCACCCCATCTTGGATTCCCCTAGGTCTCTAGTTTTCAGAAATGCACAGGTTTGGTAGGATTCCCTAGGTGCCGGCTGAGCTAGAGGCCAAAATCTACAGGTTGGCACTTCGCAAAAATCACGTCTGTTTTCTTTCAAAAAATTGGATGTGTCCACATTGCGTTTTCGGGCGTTTCCTGTCACGGGCGCTAGGCCTACCCACACAAGTGAGGTATCATTTTTATCGGGAGACTTGGGGGAACGCTGGGTGGAAGGAAATTTGTGGCTCCTCTCAGATTCCAGAACTTTCTGCCACAGAAATGTGAGGAACATGTGTTTTTTTAGCCAAATTTTGAGGTTTGCAAAGGATTCTGGGTAACAGAACCTGGTCCGAGCCCCACAAGTCACCCCATCTTGGATTCCCCTAGGTCTGTAGTTTTCAGAAATGCACAGGTTTGGTAGGTTTCCCTAGGTGCCGGCTGAGCTAGAGGCCAAAATCTACAGGTAGGCACTTCGCAAAAATCACCTCTGTTTTCTTTCAAAAAATTGGATGTGTCCACATTGCGCTTTCGGGCGTTTCCTGTCACGGGCGCTAGGCCTACCCACACAAGTGAGGTATCATTTTTATCGGGAGACTTGGAGGAACGCTGGGTGGAAGGAAATTTGTGACTCCTCTCAGATTCCAGAACTTTCTGCCACAGAAATGTGAGGAACATGTGTTTTTTTAGCCAACTTTTGAGGTTTGCAAAGGATTCTGGGTCACAGAACCTGGTCCGAGCCCCACAAGTCACCCCATCTTGGATTCCCCTAGGTCTCTAGTTTTCAGAAATGCACAGGTTTGGTAGGTTTCCCTAGGTGCCGGCTGAGCTAGAGGCCAAAATCTACAGGTAGGCACTTCGCAAAAAAATCACCTCTGTTTTCTTTCAAAAAATTGGATGTGTCCACGTTACGCTTTGGGGCGTTTCCTGTTGCGGATGCTAGGGCTTCCCACACAGGTGAGGTATCATTTTTATCGGGAGACTTCAGGGAACGCTGGGTGGAAGGAAATTTGTGGCTCCTCCCAGATTCCAGAACTTTCTGCCACAGAAATGTGAGGAACATGTGTTTTTTTTGCCAAATTTTGAGGTTTGCAAAGGATTCTGGGTAACAGAACCTGGTCCGAGCCCCACAAGTCACCCCATCTTGGATTCCCCTAGGTCTCTAGTTTTCAGAAATGCACAGGTTTGGTAGGTTTCCCTAGGTGCCGGCTGAGCTAGAGGCCAAAATCTACAGGTAGGCACTTCGCAAAAATCACCTCTGTTTTCTTTCAAAAAATTGGATGTGTCCACATTGCGCTTTGGGGCGTTTCCTGTTGCGGACACTAGGCCTACCCACACAAGTGAGGTATCATTTTTATCGGGAGACTTGGGGGAACGCTGGGTGGAAGGAAATTTGTGGCTCCTCTCAGATTCCAGAACTTTCTGCCACAGAAATGTGAGGAACATGTGTTTTTTTAAGCCAAATTTTGAGGTTTGCAAAGGATTCTGGGTAACAGAACCTGGTCTGAGCCCCACAAGTTACCCCATCTTGGATTCCCCTAAGTCTCTAGTTTTCAGAAATGCACAGGTTTGGTAGGTTTCCCTAGGTGACGGCTGAGCTAGAGGCCAAAATCTACAGGTTGGCACTTCGCAAAAATCACCTCTGTTTTCTTTAAAAAAATTGGATGTGTCCACATTGCGCTTTCGGGCGTTTCCTGTCACGGGCGCTAGGCCTACCCACACAAGTGAGGTATAATTTTTATCGGGAGACTTGGGGGAACGCTGGGTGGAAGGAAATTTGTGGCTCCTCTCAGATTCCAGAACTTTCTGCCACAGAAATGTGAGGAACATGCATTTTTTTAGCCAAATTTTGAGGTTTGCAAAGGATTCTGGGTAACAGAACCTGGTCCGAGCCCCACAAGTCACCCCATCTTGGATTCCCCTAGGTCTCTAGTTTTCAGAAATGCACAGGTTTGGTAGGTTTCCCTAGGTGCCGGCTGAGCTAGAGGCCAAAATCTACAGGTAGGCACTTCACAAAAAACACCTCTGTTTTCTTTCAAAAATGTGGATGTGTCCACGTTGCGCTTTGGGGCGTTTCCTGTCGCGGGCGCTAGGCCTACCCACACAAGTGAGGTATCATTTTTATCGGAAGACTTGGGTGAACGCTGGGTGGAAGGAAATTTGTGGCTCCTCTCAGATTCCCGAACTTTCTGCCACAGAAATGTGAGGAACATGTGTTTTTTTAGCCAAATTTTGAGGTTTGCAAAGGATTCTAGGTAACAGAACCTGGTCCGAGCCCCAAAAGTCACCCCATCTTGGATTCCCCTAGGTCTCTAGTTTTCAGAAATGCACAGGTTTGGTAGGTTTCCCTAGGTGCCGGCTGAGCTAGAGGCCAAAATCTACAGGTAGGCACTTCGCAAAAAACACCTCTGTTTTCTTTCAAAAATTTGGATGTGTCCACGTTGCGCTTTGGGGCGTTTCCTGTCGCGGGCGCTAGGCCTACCCACACAAGTGAGGTATCATTTTTATCGGGAGACTTGGAGGAACGCTGGGTGGAAGGAAATTTGTGACTCCTCTCAGATTCCAGAACTTTCTGCCACAGAAATGTGAGGAACATGTGTTTTTTTAGCCAACTTTTGAGGTTTGCAAAGGATTCTGGGTCACAGAACCTGGTCCGAGCCCCACAAGTCACCCCATCTTGGATTCCCCTAGGTCTCTAGTTTTCAGAAATGCACAGGTTTGGTAGGTTTCCCTAGGTGCCGGCTGAGCTAGAGGCCAAAATCTACAGGTAGGCACTTCGCAAAAAAATCACCTCTGTTTTCTTTCAAAAAATTGGATGTGTCCACGTTGCGCTTTGGGGCGTTTCCTGTTGCGGACGCTAGGCCTACCCACACAAGTGAGGTATCATTTTTATCGGGAGACTTGGGGGAACGCTGGGTGGAAGGAAATTTGTGGCTCCTCTCAGATTCCAGAACTTTCTGCCACAGAAATGTGAAGAACATGTGTTTTTTTAGCCAAATTTTGAGGTTTGCAAAGGATTCTGGGTAACAGAACCTGGTCCGAGCCCCACAAGTCACCCCATCTTGGATTCCCCTAGGTCTCTAGTTTTCAGAAATGCACAGGTTTGGTAGGTTTCCCTAGGTGCTGGCTGAGCTAGACTCCAAAATCTACAGGTAGGCACTTCGCAAAAAACACCTCTGTTTTCTTTCAAAAATTTGGATGTGTCCACGTTGCGCTTTGGGGCGTTTCCTGTCGCGGGCGCTAGGCCTACCCACACAAGTGAGGTATCATTTTTATCGGGAGACTTGGGGGAACGCTGGGAGGAAGGAAATTTGTGGCTCCTCTCAGATTCCAGAACTTTCTGCCACAGAAATGTGAGGAATATGTGTTTTTTTAAGCCAAATTTTGAGGTTTGCAAAGGATTCTGGGTAACAGAACCTGGTCCGAGCCCCACAAGTCACCCCATCTTGGATTCCCCTATGTCTCTAGTTTTCAGAAATGCACAGGTTTGGTAGGTTTCCCTAGGTGACGGCTGAGCTAGAGGCCAAAATCTACAGGTTGGCACTTTGCAAAAATCACCTCTGTTTTCTTTCAAAAAATTGGATGTGTCCACATTGCGCTTTCAGGCGTTTCCTGTCACGGGCGCTAGGCCTACCCACACAAGTGAGGTATCATTTTTATCGGGAGACTTGGGGGAACGCTGGGTGGAAGGAAATTTGTGGCTCCTCTCAGATTCCAGAACTTTCTGCCGCAGAAATGTGAGGAACATGTGTTTTTTTAGCCAAATTTTGAGGTTTGCAAAGGATTCTGGGTAACAGAACCTGGTCCGAGCCCCACAAGTCACCACATCTTGGATTCCCCTAGGTCTCTAATTTTCAGAAATGCACAGGTTTGGTAGGTTTCCCTAGGTGCCGGCTGAGCTAGAGGCCAAAATCTACAGGTAGGTACTTCGCAAAAATCACCTCTGTTTTCTTTTTAAAAATTGGATGTGTCCACGTTGCGCTTTGGGGCGTTTCCTGTCGCGGGCGCTAGGCCTACCCACACAAGTGAGGTATCATTTTTATCGGGAGACTTGGGGGAACGCTGGGTGGAAGGAAATTTGTGGCTCCTCTCAGATTGCAGAACTTTCTGCCACAGAAATGTGAGGAACATGTGTTTTTTTAGCCAAATTTTGAGGTTTGCAAAGGATTCTGGGTAACAGAACCTGGTCCGAGCCCCACAAGTCACCCCATCTTGGATTCCCCTAGGTCTCTAGTTTTCAGAAATGCACAGGTTTGGTAGGATTCCCTAGGTGCCGGCTGAGCTAGAGGCCAAAATCTACAGGTTGGCACTTCGCAAAAATCACGTCTGTTTTCTTTCAAAAAATTGGATGTGTCCACATTGCGTTTTCGGGCGTTTCCTGTCACGGGCGCTAGGCCTACCCACACAAGTGAGGTATCATTTTTATCGGGAGACTTGGGGGAACGCTGGGTGGAAGGAAATTTGTGGCTCCTCTCAGATTCCAGAACTTTCTGCCACAGAAATGTGAGGAACATGTGTTTTTTTAGCCAAATTTTGAGGTTTGCAAAGGATTCTGGGTAACAGAACCTGGTCCGAGCCCCACAAGTCACCCCATCTTGGATTCCCCTAGGTCTGTAGTTTTCAGAAATGCACAGGTTTGGTAGGTTTCCCTAGGTGCCGGCTGAGCTAGAGGCCAAAATCTACAGGTAGGCACTTCGCAAAAATCACCTCTGTTTTCTTTCAAAAAATTGGATGTGTCCACATTGCGCTTTCGGGCGTTTCCTGTCACGGGCGCTAGGCCTACCCACACAAGTGAGGTATCATTTTTATCGGGAGACTTGGAGGAACGCTGGGTGGAAGGAAATTTGTGACTCCTCTCAGATTCCAGAACTTTCTGCCACAGAAATGTGAGGAACATGTGTTTTTTTAGCCAACTTTTGAGGTTTGCAAAGGATTCTGGGTCACAGAACCTGGTCCGAGCCCCACAAGTCACCCCATCTTGGATTCCCCTAGGTCTCTAGTTTTCAGAAATGCACAGGTTTGGTAGGTTTCCCTAGGTGCCGGCTGAGCTAGAGGCCAAAATCTACAGGTAGGCACTTCGCAAAAAAATCACCTCTGTTTTCTTTCAAAAAATTGGATGTGTCCACGTTACGCTTTGGGGCGTTTCCTGTTGCGGATGCTAGGGCTTCCCACACAGGTGAGGTATCATTTTTATCGGGAGACTTCAGGGAACGCTGGGTGGAAGGAAATTTGTGGCTCCTCCCAGATTCCAGAACTTTCTGCCACAGAAATGTGAGGAACATGTGTTTTTTTAGCCAAATTTTGAGGTTTGCAAAGGATTCTGGGTAACAGAACCTGGTCCGAGCCCCACAAGTCACCCCATCTTGGATTCCCCTAGGTCTCTAGTTTTCAGAAATGCACAGGTTTGGTAGGTTTCCCTAGGTGCCGGCTGAGCTAGAGGCCAAAATCTACAGGTAGGCACTTCGCAAAAATCACCTCTGTTTTCTTTCAAAAAATTGGATGTGTCCACATTGCGCTTTGGGGCGTTTCCTGTTGCGGACGCTAGGCCTACCCACACAAGTGAGGTATCATTTTTATCGGGAGACTTGGGGGAACGCTGGGTGGAAGGAAATTTGTGGCTCCTCTCAGATTCCAGAACTTTCTGCCACAGAAATGTGAGGAACATGTGTTTTTTTAAGCCAAATTTTGAGGTTTGCAAAGGATTCTGGGTAACAGAACCTGGTCTGAGCCCCACAAGTCACCCCATCTTGGATTCCCCTATGTCTCTAGTTTTCAGAAATGCACAGGTTTGGTAGGTTTCCCTAGGTGACGGCTGAGCTAGAGGCCAAAATCTACAGGTTGGCACTTCGCAAAAATCACCTCTGTTTTCTTTAAAAAAATTGGATGTGTCCACATTGCGCTTTCGGGCGTTTCCTGTCACGGGCGCTAGGCCTACCCACACAAGTGAGGTATAATTTTTATCGGGAGACTTGGGGGAACGCTGGGTGGAAGGAAATTTGTGGCTCCTCTCAGATTCCAGAACTTTCTGCCACAGAAATGTGAGGAACATGCATTTTTTTAGCCAAATTTTGAGGTTTGCAAAGGATTCTGGGTAACAGAACCTGGTCCGAGCCCCACAAGTCACCCCATCTTGGATTCCCCTAGGTCTCTAGTTTTCAGAAATGCACAGGTTTGGTAGGTTTCCCTAGGTGCCGGCTGAGCTAGAGGCCAAAATCTACAGGTAGGCACTTCACAAAAAACACCTCTGTTTTCTTTCAAAAATGTGGATGTGTCCACGTTGCGCTTTGGGGCGTTTCCTGTCGCGGGCGCTAGGCCTACCCACACAAGTGAGGTATCATTTTTATCGGAAGACTTGGGTGAACGCTGGGTGGAAGGAAATTTGTGGCTCCTCTCAGATTCCCGAACTTTCTGCCACAGAAATGTGAGGAACATGTGTTTTTTTAGCCAAATTTTGAGGTTTGCAAAGGATTCTAGGTAACAGAACCTGGTCCGAGCCCCAAAAGTCACCCCATCTTGGATTCCCCTAGGTCTCTAGTTTTCAGAAATGCACAGGTTTGGTAGGTTTCCCTAGGTGCCGGCTGAGCTAGAGGCCAAAATCTACAGGTAGGCACTTCGCAAAAAACACCTCTGTTTTCTTTCAAAAATTTGGATGTGTCCACGTTGCGCTTTGGGGCGTTTCCTGTCGCGGGCGCTAGGCCTACCCACACAAGTGAGGTATCATTTTTATCGGGAGACTTGGAGGAACGCTGGGTGGAAGGAAATTTGTGACTCCTCTCAGATTCCAGAACTTTCTGCCACAGAAATGTGAGGAACATGTGTTTTTTTAGCCAACTTTTGAGGTTTGCAAAGGATTCTGGGTCACAGAACCTGGTCCGAGCCCCACAAGTCACCCCATCTTGGATTCCCCTAGGTCTCTAGTTTTCAGAAATGCACAGGTTTGGTAGGTTTCCCTAGGTGCCGGCTGAGCTAGAGGCCAAAATCTACAGGTAGGCACTTCGCAAAAAAATCACCTCTGTTTTCTTTCAAAAAATTGGATGTGTCCACGTTACGCTTTGGGGCGTTTCCTGTCGTGGACGCTAGGGCTACCCACACAGGTGAGGTATCATTTTTATCGGGAGACTTGGGGGAACGCTGGGTGGAAGGAAATTTGTGGCTCCTCCCAGATTCCAGAACTTTCTGCCACAGAAATGTGAGGAACATGTGTTTTTTTAGCCAAATTTTGAGGTTTGCAAAGGATTCTGGGTAACAGAACCTAGTCCGAGCCCCACAAGTCACTCCATCTTGGATTCCCCTAGGTCTCTAGTTTTCAGAAATGCACAGGTTTGGTAGGTTTCCCTAGGTGCTGGCTGAGCTAGAGTCCAAAATCTACAGGTAGGCACTTCGCAAAAAACACCTCTGTTTTCTTTCAAAAATGTGGATGTGTCCACGTTGCGCTTTGGGGCGTTTCCTGTCGCGGGCGCTAGGCCTACCCACACAAGTGAGGTATCATTTTTATCGGGAGACTTGGGGGAACGCTGGGTGGAAGGAAATTTGTGGCTCCTCTCAGATTCCAGAACTTTCTGCCACAGAAATGTGAGGAACATGTGTTTTTTTAGCCAAATTTTGAGGTTTGCAAAGGATTCTGGGTAACAGAACCTGGTCCGAGCCCCACAAGTCACCCCATCTTGGATTCCCCTAGGTCTCTAGTTTTCAGAAATGCACAGGTTTGGTAGGATTCCCTAGGTGCCGGCTGAGCTAGAGGCCAAAATCTACAGGTTGGCACTTCGCAAAAATCACGTCTGTTTTCTTTCAAAAAATTGGATGTGTCCACATTGCGTTTTCGGGCGTTTCCTGTCACGGGCGCTAGGCCTACCCACACAAGTGAGGTATCATTTTTATCGGGAGACTTGGGGGAACGCTGGGTGGAAGGAAATTTGTGGCTCCTCTCAGATTCCAGAACTTTCTGCCACAGAAATGTGAGGAACATGTGTTTTTTTAGCCAAATTTTGAGGTTTGCAAAGGATTCTGGGTAACAGAACCTGGTCCGAGCCCCACAAGTCACCCCATCTTGGATTCCCCTAGGTCTGTAGTTTTCAGAAATGCACAGGTTTGGTAGGTTTCCCTAGGTGCCGGCTGAGCTAGAGGCCAAAATCTACAGGTAGGCACTTCGCAAAAATCACCTCTGTTTTCTTTCAAAAAATTGGATGTGTCCACATTGCGCTTTCGGGCGTTTCCTGTCACGGGCGCTAGGCCTACCCACACAAGTGAGGTATCATTTTTATCGGGAGACTTGGAGGAACGCTGGGTGGAAGGAAATTTGTGACTCCTCTCAGATTCCAGAACTTTCTGCCACAGAAATGTGAGGAACATGTGTTTTTTTAGCCAACTTTTGAGGTTTGCAAAGGATTCTGGGTCACAGAACCTGGTCCGAGCCCCACAAGTCACCCCATCTTGGATTCCCCTAGGTCTCTAGTTTTCAGAAATGCACAGGTTTGGTAGGTTTCCCTAGGTGCCGGCTGAGCTAGAGGCCAAAATCTACAGGTAGGCACTTCGCAAAAAAATCACCTCTGTTTTCTTTCAAAAAATTGGATGTGTCCACGTTACGCTTTGGGGCGTTTCCTGTTGCGGATGCTAGGGCTTCCCACACAGGTGAGGTATCATTTTTATCGGGAGACTTCAGGGAACGCTGGGTGGAAGGAAATTTGTGGCTCCTCCCAGATTCCAGAACTTTCTGCCACAGAAATGTGAGGAACATGTGTTTTTTTAGCCAAATTTTGAGGTTTGCAAAGGATTCTGGGTAACAGAACCTGGTCCGAGCCCCACAAGTCACCCCATCTTGGATTCCCCTAGGTCTCTAGTTTTCAGAAATGCACAGGTTTGGTAGGTTTCCCTAGGTGCCGGCTGAGCTAGAGGCCAAAATCTACAGGTAGGCACTTCGCAAAAATCACCTCTGTTTTCTTTCAAAAAATTGGATGTGTCCACATTGCGCTTTGGGGCGTTTCCTGTTGCGGACGCTAGGCCTACCCACACAAGTGAGGTATCATTTTTATCGGGAGACTTGGGGGAACGCTGGGTGGAAGGAAATTTGTGGCTCCTCTCAGATTCCAGAACTTTCTGCCACAGAAATGTGAGGAACATGTGTTTTTTTAAGCCAAATTTTGAGGTTTGCAAAGGATTCTGGGTAACAGAACCTGGTCTGAGCCCCACAAGTCACCCCATCTTGGATTCCCCTATGTCTCTAGTTTTCAGAAATGCACAGGTTTGGTAGGTTTCCCTAGGTGACGGCTGAGCTAGAGGCCAAAATCTACAGGTTGGCACTTCGCAAAAATCACCTCTGTTTTCTTTAAAAAAATTGGATGTGTCCACATTGCGCTTTCGGGCGTTTCCTGTCACGGGCGCTAGGCCTACCCACACAAGTGAGGTATAATTTTTATCGGGAGACTTGGGGGAACGCTGGGTGGAAGGAAATTTGTGGCTCCTCTCAGATTCCAGAACTTTCTGCCACAGAAATGTGAGGAACATGCATTTTTTTAGCCAAATTTTGAGGTTTGCAAAGGATTCTGGGTAACAGAACCTGGTCCGAGCCCCACAAGTCACCCCATCTTGGATTCCCCTAGGTCTCTAGTTTTCAGAAATGCACAGGTTTGGTAGGTTTCCCTAGGTGCCGGCTGAGCTAGAGGCCAAAATCTACAGGTAGGCACTTCACAAAAAACACCTCTGTTTTCTTTCAAAAATGTGGATGTGTCCACGTTGCGCTTTGGGGCGTTTCCTGTCGCGGGCGCTAGGCCTACCCACACAAGTGAGGTATCATTTTTATCGGAAGACTTGGGTGAACGCTGGGTGGAAGGAAATTTGTGGCTCCTCTCAGATTCCCGAACTTTCTGCCACAGAAATGTGAGGAACATGTGTTTTTTTAGCCAAATTTTGAGGTTTGCAAAGGATTCTAGGTAACAGAACCTGGTCCGAGCCCCAAAAGTCACCCCATCTTGGATTCCCCTAGGTCTCTAGTTTTCAGAAATGCACAGGTTTGGTAGGTTTCCCTAGGTGCCGGCTGAGCTAGAGGCCAAAATCTACAGGTAGGCACTTCGCAAAAAACACCTCTGTTTTCTTTCAAAAATTTGGATGTGTCCACGTTGCGCTTTGGGGCGTTTCCTGTCGCGGGCGCTAGGCCTACCCACACAAGTGAGGTATCATTTTTATCGGGAGACTTGGAGGAACGCTGGGTGGAAGGAAATTTGTGACTCCTCTCAGATTCCAGAACTTTCTGCCACAGAAATGTGAGGAACATGTGTTTTTTTAGCCAACTTTTGAGGTTTGCAAAGGATTCTGGGTCACAGAACCTGGTCCGAGCCCCACAAGTCACCCCATCTTGGATTCCCCTAGGTCTCTAGTTTTCAGAAATGCACAGGTTTGGTAGGTTTCCCTAGGTGCCGGCTGAGCTAGAGGCCAAAATCTACAGGTAGGCACTTCGCAAAAAAATCACCTCTGTTTTCTTTCAAAAAATTGGATGTGTCCACGTTACGCTTTGGGGCGTTTCCTGTTGTGGACGCTAGGGCTACCCACACAGGTGAGGTATCATTTTTATCGGGAGACTTGGGGGAACGCTGGGTGGAAGGAAATTTGTGGCTCCTCCCAGATTCCAGAACTTTCTGCCACAGAAATGTGAGGAACATGTGTTTTTTTAGCCAAATTTTGAGGTTTGCAAAGGATTCTGGGTAACAGAACCTGGTCCGAGCCCCACAAGTCACTCCATCTTGGATTCCCCTAGGTCTCTAGTTTTCAGAAATGCACAGGTTTGGTAGGTTTCCCTAGGTGCTGGCTGAGCTAGAGTCCAAAATCTACAGGTAGGCACTTCGCAAAAAACACCTCTGTTTTCTTTCAAAAATGTGGATGTGTCCACGTTGCGCTTTGGGGCGTTTCCTGTCGCGGGCGCTAGGCCTACCCACACAAGTGAGGTATCATTTTTATCGGGAGACTTGGGGGAACGCTGGGTGGAAGGAAATTTGTGGCTCCTCTCAGATTCCAGAACTTTCTGCCACAGAAATGTGAGGAACATGTGTTTTTTTAAGCCAAATTTTGAGGTTTGCAAAGGATTCTGGGTAACAGAACCTGGTCCGAGCCCCACAAGTCACCCCATCTTGGATTCCCCTATGTCTCTAGTTTTCAGAAATGCACAGGTTTGGTAGGTTTCCCTAGGTGACGGCTGAGCTAGAGGCCAAAATCTACAGGTTGGCACTTCGCAAAAATCACCTCTGTTTTCTTTCAAAAAATTGGATGTGTCCACATTGCGCTTTCGGGCGTTTCCTGTCACGGGCGCTAGGCCTACCCACACAAGTGAGGTATCATTTTTATCGGGAGACTTGGGGGAACGCTGGGTGGAAGGAAATTTGTGGCTCCTCTCAGATTCCAGAACTTTCTGCCACAGAAATGTGAGGAACATGTGTTTTTTTAGCCAAATTTTGAGGTTTGCAAAGGATTCTGGGTAACAGAACCTGGTCCGAGCCCCACAAGTCACCCCATCTTGGATTCCCCTATGTCTCTAGTTTTCAGAAATGCACAGGTTTGGTAAGTTTCCCTAGGTGACGGCTGAGCTAGAGGCCAAAATCTACAGGTTGGCACTTCGCAAAAATCACCTCTGTTTTCTTTAAAAAAATTGGATGTGTCCACTTTGCGCTTTCGGGCGTTTCCTGTCACGGGCGCTAGGCCTACCCACACAAGTGAGGTATAATTTTTATCGGGAGACTTGGGGGAACGCTGGGTGGAAGGAAATTTGTGGCTCCTCTCAGATTCCAGAACTTTCTGCCACAGAAATGTGAGGAACATGCGTTTTTTTAGCCAAATTTTGAGGTTTGCAAAGGATTCTGGGTAACAGAACCTGGTCCGAGCCCCACAAGTCACCCCATCTTGGATTCCCCTAGGTCTCTAGTTTTCAGAAATGCACAGGTTTGGTAGGTTTCCCTAGGTGCCGGCTGAGCTAGAGGCCAAAATCTACAGGTAGGCACTTCACAAAAAACACCTCTGTTTTCTTTCAAAAATGTGGATGTGTCCACGTTGCGCTTTGGGGCGTTTCCTGTCGCGGGCGCTAGGCCTACCCACACAAGTGAGGTATCATTTTTATCGGAAGACTTGGGTGAACGCTGGGTGGAAGGAAATTTGTGGCTCCTCTCAGATTCCCGAACTTTCTGCCACAGAAATGTGAGGAACATGTGTTTTTTTAGTCAAATTTTGAGGTTTGCAAAGGATTCTAGGTAACAGAACCTGGTCCGAGCCCCAAAAGTCACCCCATCTTGGATTCCCCTAGGTCTCTAGTTTTCAGAAATGCACAGGTTTGGTAGGTTTCCCTAGGTGCCGGCTGAGCTAGAGGCCAAAATCTACAGGTAGGCACTTCGCAAAAAACACCTCTGTTTTCTTTCAAAAATTTGGATGTGTCCACGTTGCGCTTTGGGGCGTTTCCTGTAGCGGGCGCTAGGCCTACCCACACAAGTGAGGTATCATTTTTATCGGGAGACTTGGAGGAACGCTGGGTGGAAGGAAATTTGTGACTCCTCTCAGATTCCAGAACTTTCTGCCACAGAAATGTGAGGAACATGTGTTTTTTTAGCCAACTTTTGAGGTTTGCAAAGGATTCTGGGTCACAGAACCTGGTCCGAGCCCCACAAGTCACCCCATCTTGGATTCCCCTAGGTCTCTAGTTTTCAGAAATGCACAGGTTTGGTAGGTTTCCCTAGGTGCCGGCTGAGCTAGAGGCCAAAATCTACAGGTAGGCACTTCGCAAAAAAATCACCTCTGTTTTCTTTCAAAAAATTGGATGTGTCCACGTTACGCTTTGGGGCGTTTCCTGTCGTGGACGCTAGGGCTACCCACACAGGTGAGGTATCATTTTTATCGGGAGACTTGGGGGAACGCTGGGTGGAAGGAAATTTGTGGCTCCTCCCAGATTCCAGAACTTTCTGCCACAGAAATGTGAGGAACATGTGTTTTTTTAGCCAAATTTTGAGGTTTGCAAAGGATTCTGGGTAACAGAACCTGGTCCGAGCCCCACAAGTCACTCCATCTTGGATTCCCCTAGGTCTCTAGTTTTCAGAAATGCACAGGTTTGGTAGGTTTCCCTAGGTGCTGGCTGAGCTAGAGTCCAAAATCTACAGGTAGGCACTTCGCAAAAAACACCTCTGTTTTCTTTCAAAAATGTGGATGTGTCCACGTTGCGCTTTGGGGCGTTTCCTGTCGCGGGCGCTAGGCCTACCCACACAAGTGAGGTATCATTTTTATCGGGAGACTTGGGGGAACGATGGGTGGAAGGAAATTTGTGGCTCCTCTCAGATTCCAGAACTTTCTGCCACAGAAATGTGAGGAACATGTGTTTTTTTAAGCCAAATTTTGAGGTTTGCAAAGGATTCTGGGTAACAGAACCTGGTCCGAGCCCCACAAGTCACCCCATCTTGGATTCCCCTATGTCTCTAGTTTTCAGAAATGCACAGGTTTGGTAGGTTTCCCTAGGTGACGGCTGAGCTAGAGGCCAAAATCTACAGGTTGGCACTTCGCAAAAATCACCTCTGTTTTCTTTCAAAAAATTGGATGTGTCCACATTGCGCTTTCGGGCGTTTCCTGTCACGGGCGCTAGGCCTACCCACACAAGTGAGGTATCATTTTTATCGGGAGACTTTGGGAACGCTGGGTGGAAGGAAATTTGTGGCTCCTCTCAGATTCCAGAACTTTCTGCCACAGAAATGTGAGGAACATGTGTTTTTTTAGCCAAATTTTGAGGTTTGCAAAGGATTCTGGGTAACAGAACCTGGTCCGAGCCCCACAAGTCACCCCATCTTGGATTCCCCTAGGTCTCTAGTTTTCAGAAATGCACAGGTTTGGTAGGTTTCCCTAGGTGCTGGCTGAGCTAGAGTCCAAAATCTACAGGTAGGCACTTCGCAAAAAACACCTCTGTTTTCTTTCAAAAATGTGGATGTGTCCACGTTGCGCTTTGGGGCGTTTCCTGTCGCGGGCGCTAGGCCTACCCACACAAGTGAGGTATCATTTTTATCGGGAGACTTGGGGGAACGCTGGGTGGAAGGAAATTTGTGGCTCCTCTCAGATTCCAGAACTTTCTGCCACAGAAATGTGAGGAACATGTGTTTTTTTAAGCCAAATTTTGAGGTTTGCAAAGGATTCTGGGTAACAGAACCTGGTCCGAGCCCCACAAGTCACCCCATCTTGGATTCCCCTATGTCTCTAGTTTTCAGAAATGCACAGGTTTGGTAGGTTTCCCTAGGTGACGGCTGAGCTAGAGGCCAAAATCTACAGGTTGGCACTTCGCAAAAATCACCTCTGTTTTCTTTCAAAAAATTGGATGTGTCCACATTGCGCTTTCGGGCGTTTCCTGTCACGGGCGCTAGGCCTACCCACACAAGTGAGGTATCATTTTTATCGGGAGACTTGGGGGAACGCTGGGTGGAAGGAAATTTGTGGCTCCTCTCAGATTCCAGAACTTTCTGCCACAGAAATGTGAGGAACATGTGTTTTTTTAGCCAAATTTTGAGGTTTGCAAAGGATTCTGGGTAACAGAACCTGGTCCGAGCCCCACAAGTCACCCCATCTTGGATTCCCCTATGTCTCTAGTTTTCAGAAATGCACAGGTTTGGTAAGTTTCCCTAGGTGACGGCTGAGCTAGAGGCCAAAATCTACAGGTTGGCACTTCGCAAAAATCACCTCTGTTTTCTTTAAAAAAATTGGATGTGTCCACTTTGCGCTTTCGGGCGTTTCCTGTCACGGGCGCTAGGCCTACCCACACAAGTGAGGTATAATTTTTATCGGGAGACTTGGGGGAACGCTGGGTGGAAGGAAATTTGTGGCTCCTCTCAGATTCCAGAACTTTCTGCCACAGAAATGTGAGGAACATGCGTTTTTTTAGCCAAATTTTGAGGTTTGCAAAGGATTCTGGGTAACAGAACCTGGTCCGAGCCCCACAAGTCACCCCATCTTGGATTCCCCTAGGTCTCTAGTTTTCAGAAATGCACAGGTTTGGTAGGTTTCCCTAGGTGCCGGCTGAGCTAGAGGCCAAAATCTACAGGTAGGCACTTCACAAAAAACACCTCTGTTTTCTTTCAAAAATGTGGATGTGTCCACGTTGCGCTTTGGGGCGTTTCCTGTCGCGGGCGCTAGGCCTACCCACACAAGTGAGGTATCATTTTTATCGGAAGACTTGGGTGAACGCTGGGTGGAAGGAAATTTGTGGCTCCTCTCAGATTCCCGAACTTTCTGCCACAGAAATGTGAGGAACATGTGTTTTTTTAGCCAAATTTTGAGGTTTGCAAAGGATTCTAGGTAACAGAACCTGGTCCGAGCCCCAAAAGTCACCCCATCTTGGATTCCCCTAGGTCTCTAGTTTTCAGAAATGCACAGGTTTGGTAGGTTTCCCTAGGTGCCGGCTGAGCTAGAGGCCAAAATCTACAGGTAGGCACTTCGCAAAAAACACCTCTGTTTTCTTTCAAAAATTTGGATGTGTCCACGTTGCGCTTTGGGGCGTTTCCTGTCGCGGGCGCTAGGCCTACCCACACAAGTGAGGTATCATTTTTATCGGGAGACTTGGAGGAACGCTGGGTGGAAGGAAATTTGTGACTCCTCTCAGATTCCAGAACTTTCTGCCACAGAAATGTGAGGAACATGTGTTTTTTTAGCCAACTTTTGAGGTTTGCAAAGGATTCTGGGTCACAGAACCTGGTCCGAGCCCCACAAGTCACCCCATCTTGGATTCCCCTAGGTCTCTAGTTTTCAGAAATGCACAGGTTTGGTAGGTTTCCCTAGGTGCCGGCTGAGCTAGAGGCCAAAATCTACAGGTAGGCACTTCGCAAAAAAATCACCTCTGTTTTCTTTCAAAAAATTGGATGTGTCCACGTTACGCTTTGGGGCGTTTCCTGTCGTGGACGCTAGGGCTACCCACACAGGTGAGGTATCATTTTTATCGGGAGACTTGGGGGAACGCTGGGTGGAAGGAAATTTGTGGCTCCTCCCAGATTCCAGAACTTTCTGCCACAGAAATGTGAGGAACATGTGTTTTTTTAGCCAAATTTTGAGGTTTGCAAAGGATTCTGGGTAACAGAACCTGGTCCGAGCCCCACAAGTCACTCCATCTTGGATTCCCCTAGGTCTCTAGTTTTCAGAAATGCACAGGTTTGGTAGGTTTCCCTAGGTGCTGGCTGAGCCAGAGTCCAAAATCTACAGGTAGGCACTTCTCAAAAAACACCTCTGTTTTCTTTCAAAAATGTGGATGTGTCCACGTTGCGCTTTGGGGCGTTTCCTGTCGCGGGCGCTAGGCCTACCCACACAAGTGAGGTATCATTTTTATCGGGAGACTTGGGGGAACGCTGGGTGGAAGGAAATTTGTGGCTCCTCTCAGATTCCAGAACTTTCTGCCACAGAAATGTGAGGAACATGTGTTTTTTTAAGCCAAATTTTGAGGTTTGCAAAGGATTCTGGGTAACAGAACCTGGTCCGAGCCCCACAAGTCACCCCATCTTGGATTCCCCTATGTCTCTAGTTTTCAGAAATGCACAGGTTTGGTAGGTTTCCCTAGGTGACGGCTGAGCTAGAGGCCAAAATCTACAGGTTGGCACTTCGCAAAAATCACCTCTGTTTTCTTTCAAAAAATTGGATGTGTCCACATTGCGCTTTCGGGTGTTTCCTGTCACGGGCGCTAGGCCTACCCACACAAGTGAGGTATCATTTTTATCGGGAGACTTGGGGAACGCTGGGTGGAAGGAAATTTGTGGCTCCTCTCAGATTCCAGAACTTTCTGCCACAGAAATGTGAGGAACATGTGTTTTTTTAGCCAAATTTTGAGGTTTGCAAAGGATTCTGGGTAACAGAACCTGGTCCGAGCCCCACAAGTCACCCCATCTTGGATTCCCCTAGGTCTCTAGTTTTCAGAAATGCACAGGTTTGGATGGTTTCCCTAGGTGCCGGCTGAGCTAGAGGCCAAAATCTACAGGTAGGCACTTCGCAAAAAACACCTCTGTTTTCTTTCAAAAATTTGGATGTGTCCACGTTGCGCTTTGGGGCGTTTCCTGTCGCGGGCGCTAGGCCTACCCACACAAGTGAGGTATCATTTTTATCGGGAGACTTGGGGGAACGCTGGGTGGAAGGAAATTTGTGGCTCCTCTCAGATTCCAGAACTTTCTGCCACAGAAATGTGAGGAACATGTGTTTTTTTAGCCAAATTTTGAGGTTTGCAAAGGATTCTGGGTAACAGAACCTGGTCCGAGCCCCACAAGTCACTCCATCTTGGATTCCCCTAGGTCTCTAGTTTTCAGAAATGCACAGGTTTGGTAGGTTTCCCTAGGTGCTGGCTGAGCTAGAGTCCAAAATCTACAGGTAGGCACTTCGCAAAAAACACCTCTGTTTTCTTTCAAAAATGTGGATGTGTCCACGTTGCGCTTTGGGGCGTGTCCTGTCGCGGGCGCTAGGCCTACCCACACAAGTGAGGTATCATTTTTATCGGGAGACTTGGGGGAACGCTGGGTGGAAGGAAATTTGTGGCTCCTCTCAGATTCCAGAACTTTCTGCCACAGAAATGTGAGGAACATGTGTTTTTTTAAGCCAAATTTTGAGGTTTGCAAAGGATTCTGGGTAACAGAACCTGGTCCGAGCCCCACAAGTCACCCCATCTTGGATTCCCCTATGTCTCTAGTTTTCAGAAATGCACAGGTTTGGTAGGTTTCCCTAGGTGACGGCTGAGCTAGAGGCCAAAATCTACAGGTAGGCACTTCGCAAAAATCACCTCTGTTTTCTTTCAAAAAATTGGATGTGTCCACGTTGCGCTTTGGGGCATTTCCTGTTGCGGACGCTAGGCCTACCCACACAAGTGAGGTATCATTTTTATCGGGAGACTTGGGGGAACGCTGGGTGGAAGGAAATTTGTGGCTCCTCTCAGATTCCAGAACTTTCTGCCACAGAAATGTGAGGAACATGTGTTTTTTTAGCCAAATTTTGAGGTTTGCAAAGGATTCTGGGTAACAGAACCTGGTCCGAGCCCCACAAGTCACTCCATCTTGGATTCCCCTAGGTCTCTAGTTTTCAGAAATGCACAGGTTTGGTAGGTTTCCCTAGGTGCTGGCTGAGCTAGAGTCCAAAATCTACAGGTAGGCACTTCGCAAAAAACACCTCTGTTTTCTTTCAAAAATGTGGATGTGTCCACGTTGCGCTTTGGGGCGTTTCCTGTCGCGGGCGCTAGGCCTACCCACACAAGTGAGGTATCATTTTTATCGGGAGACTTGGGGGAACGCTGGGTGGAAGGAAATTTGTGGCTCCTCTCAGATTCCAGAACTTTCTGCCACAGAAATGTGAGGAACATGTGTTTTTTTAAGCCAAATTTTGAGGTTTGCAAAGGATTCTGGGTAACAGAACCTGGTCCGAGCCCCACAAGTCACCCCATCTTGGATTCCCCTATGTCTCTAGTTTTCAGAAATGCACAGGTTTGGTAGGTTTCCCTAGGTGACGGCTGAGCTAGAGGCCAAAATCTACAGGTTGGCACTTCGCAAAAATCACCTCTGTTTTCTTTCAAAAAATTGGATGTGTCCACATTGCGCTTTCGGGCGTTTCCTGTCACGGGCGCTAGGCCTACCCACACAAGTGAGGTATCATTTTTATCGGGAGACTTGGGGGAACGCTGGGTGGAAGGAAATTTGTGGCTCCTCTCAGATTCCAGAACTTTCTGCCACAGAAATGTGAGGAACATGTGTTTTTTTAGCCAAATTTTGAGGTTTGCAAAGGATTCTGGGTAACAGAACCTGGTCCGAGCCCCACAAGTCACCCCATCTTGGATTCCCCTAGGTCTCTAGTTTTCAGAAATGCACAGGTTTGGATGGTTTCCCTAGGTGCCGGCTGAGCTAGAGGCCAAAATCTACAGGTAGGCACTTCGCAAAAAACACCTCTGTTTTCTTTAAAAAATTTGGATGTGTCCACGTTGCGCTTTGGGGCGTTTCCTGTCGCGGGCGCTAGGCCTACCCACACAAGTGAGGTATCATTTTTATCGGGAGACTTGGGGGAACGCTGGGTGGAAGGAAATTTGTGGCTCCTCTCAGATTCCAGAACTTTCTGCCACAGAAATGTGAGGAACATGTGTTTTTTTAGCCAAATTTTGAGGTTTGCAAAGGATTCTGGGTAACAGAACCTGGTCCGAGCCCCACAAGTCACTCCATCTTGGATTCCCCTAGGTCTCTAGTTTTCAGAAATGCACAGGTTTGGTAGGTTTCCCTAGGTGCTGGCTGAGCTAGAGTCCAAAATCTACAGGTAGGCACTTCGCAAAAAACACCTCTGTTTTCTTTCAAAAATGTGGATGTGTCCACGTTGCGCTTTGGGGCGTGTCCTGTCGCGGGCGCTAGGCCTACCCACACAAGTGAGGTATCATTTTTATCGGGAGACTTGGGGGAACGCTGGGTGGAAGGAAATTTGTGGCTCCTCTCAGATTCCAGAACTTTCTGCCACAGAAATGTGAGGAACATGTGTTTTTTTAAGCCAAATTTTGAGGTTTGCAAAGGATTCTGGGTAACAGAACCTGGTCCGAGCCCCACAAGTCACCCCATCTTGGATTCCCCTATGTCTCTAGTTTTCAGAAATGCACAGGTTTGGTAGGTTTCCCTAGGTGACGGCTGAGCTAGAGGCCAAAATCTACAGGTTGGCACTTCGCAAAAATCACCTCTGTTTTCTTTCAAAAAATTGGATGTGTCCACATTGCGCTTTCGGGCGTTTCCTGTCACGGGCGCTAGGCCTACCCACACAAGTGAGGTATCATTTTTATCGGGAGACTTGGGGGAACGCTGGGTGGAAGGAAATTTGTGGCTCCTCTCAGATTCCAGAACTTTCTGCCACAGAAATGTGAGGAACATGTGTTTTTTTAGCCAAATTTTGAGGTTTGCAAAGGATTCTGGGTAACAGAACCTGGTCCGAGCCCCACAAGTCACCCCATCTTGGATTCCCCTAGGTCTCTAGTTTTCAGAAATGCACAGGTTTGGATGGTTTCCCTAGGTGCCGGCTGAGCTAGAGGCCAAAATCTACAGGTAGGCACTTCGCAAAAAACACCTCTGTTTTCTTTCAAAAATTTGGATGTGTCCACGTTGCGCTTTGGGGCGTTTCCTGTCGCGGGCGCTAGGCCTACCCACACAAGTGAGGTATCATTTTTATCGGGAGACTTGGGGGAACGCTGGGTGGAAGGAAATTTGTGGCTCCTCTCAGATTCCAGAACATTCTGCCGCAGAAATGTGAGGAACATGTGTTTCTTTAGCCAAATTTTGAGGTTTGCAAAGGATTCTGGGTAACAGAACCTGGTCCGAGCCCCACAAGTCACCCCATCTTGGATTCCCCTAGGTCTCTAATTTTCAGAAATGCACAGGTTTGGTAGGTTTCCCTAGGTGCCGGCTGAGCTAGAGGCCAAAATCTACAGGTAGGTACTTCACAAAAATCACCACTGTTTTCTTTTAAAAAATTGGATGTGTCCACGTTGCGCTTTGGGGCGTTTCCTGTCGCGGGCGCTAGGCCTACCCACACAAGTGAGGTATCATTTTTATCGGGAGACTTGGGGGAACGCTGAGTGGAAGGAAATTTGTGGCTCCTCTCAGATTCCAGAACTTTCTGCCACAGAAATGTGAGGAACATGTGTTTTTTTAGCCAAATTTTGAGGTTTGCAAAGGATTCTGGGTAACAGAACCTGGTCAGAGCCCCACAAGTCACCCCATCTTGGATTCCGCTAGGTCTCTAGTTTTCAGAAATGCACAGGTTTGGTAGGTTTCCCTAGGTGCCGGCTGAGCTAGAGGCCAAAATCTACAGGTTGGCACTTCGCAAAAATCACCTCTGTTTTCTTTCAAAAAATTGGATGTGTCCACATTGCGTTTTCGGGCGTTTCCAGTCACGGGCGCTAGGCCTACCCACACAAGTGAGGTATCATTTTTATCGGGAGACTTGGGGGAACGCTGGGTGGAAGGAAATTTGTGGCTCCTCTCAGATTCCAGAACTTTCTGCCACAGAAATGTGAGGAACATGTGTTTTTTTAGCCAAATTTTGAGGTTTGCAAAGGATTCTGGGTAACAGAACCTGGTCCGAGCCCCACAAGTCACCCCATCTTGGATTCCCCTAGGTCTCTAGTTTTCAGAAATGCACAGGTTTGGTAGGTTTCCCTAGGTGCCGGCTGAGCTAGAGGCCAAAATCTACAGGTAGGTACTTCGCAAAAATCACCTCTGTTTTCTTTAAAAAAATGTAATGTGTCCACGTTGCGCTTTGGGGCGTTTCTTGTCGCGGGCGCTAGGCCTACCCACACAAGTGAGGTATCATTTTTATCGGGAGACATGGGGGAATGCTGGGTGGAAGGAAATTTGTGGCTCCTCTCAGATTCCAGAACTTTCTGCCACAGAAATGTGAGGAACATGTGTTTTTTTAGCCAAATTTTGAGGTTTGCAAAGGATTCTGGGTAACAGAACCTGGTCCGAGCCCCACAAGTCACCCCATCTTGGATTCCCCTAGGTCTCTAGTTTTCAGAAATGCACAGGTTTGGTAGGTTTCCCTAGGTGCCGGCTGAGCTAGAGGCCAAAATCTACAGGTAGGTACTTCGCAAAAATCACCTCTGTTTTCTTTAAAAAAATTGGATGTGTCCACGTTGCGCTTTGGGGCGTTTCCTGTCGCGGGCGCTAGGCCTACCCACACAAGTGAGGTATCATTTTTATCGGGAGACATGGGGGCATGCTGGGTGGAAGGAAATTTGTGGCTCCTCTCAGATTCCAGAACTTTCTGCCACAGAAATGTGAGGAACATGTGTTTTTTTAGCCAAATTTTGAGGTTTGCAAAGGATTCTGGGTAACAGAACCTGGTCCGAGCCCCACAAGTCACCGCATCTTGGATTCCCCTAGGTCTCTAGTTTTCAGAAATGCACAGGTTTGGTAGGTTTCCCTAGGTGCCGGCTGAGCTAGAGGCCAAAATCTACAGGTTGGCACTTCGCAAAAATCACCTCTGTTTTCTTTCAAAAAATTGGATGTGTCCACATTGCGTTTTCGGGCGTTTCCAGTCACGGGCGCTAGGCCTACCCACACAAGTGAGGTATCATTTTTATCGGGAGACTTGGGGGAACGCTGGGTGGAAGGAAATTTGTGGCTCCTCTCAGATTCCAGAACTTTCTGCCACAGAAATGTGAGGAACATGTGTTTTTTTAGCCAAATTTTGAGGTTTGCAAAGGAATCTGGGTAACAGAACCTGGTCCGAGCCCCACAAGTCACCCCATCTTGGATTCCCCTAGGTCTCTAGTTTTCAGAAATGCACAGGTTTGGATGGTTTCCCTAGGTGCCGGCTGAGCTAGAGGCCAAAATCTACAGGTAGGCACTTCGCAAAAAACACCTCTGTTTTCTTTCAAAAATTTAAATGTGTCCACGTTGCGCTTTGGGGCGTTTCCTGTCGCGGGCGCTCGGCCTACCCACACAAGTGAGGTATCATTTTTATCGGGAGACTTGGGGGAACGCTGAGTGGAAGGAAATTTGTGGCTCCTCTCAGATTCCAGAACTTTCTGCCACAGAAATGTGAGGAACATGTGTTTTTTTAGCCAAATTTTGAGGTTTGCAAAGGATTCTGGGTAACAGAACCTGGTCAGAGCCCCACAAGTCACCCCATCTTGGATTCCGCTAGGTCTCTAGTTTTCAGAAATGCACAGGTTTGGTAGGTTTCCCTAGGTGCCGGCTGAGCTAGAGGCCAAAATCTACAGGTAGGCACTTCGCAAAAATCACCTCTGTTTTCTTTCAAAAACTTGGATGTGTCCATGTTGCGCTTTGGGGCGTTTCCTGTTGCGGACGCTAGGCCTACCCACACAAGTGAGGTATCATTTTTATCGGGAGACTTGGGGGAACGCTGGGTGGAAGGAAATTTGTGGTTCCTCTCAGATTCCAGAACTTTCTGCCACAGAAATGTGAGGAACATGTGTTTTTTTAGCCAAATTTTGAGGTTTGCAAAGGATTCTGGGTAACAGAACCTGGTCCGAGCCCCACAAGTCACCCCATCTTGGATTCCCCTAGGTCTCTAGTTTTCAGAAATGCACAGGTTTGGTAGGTTTCCCTAGGTGCCGGCTGAGCTAGAGGCCAAAATCTACAGGTAGGTACTTCGCAAAAATCACCTCTGTTTTCTTTAAAAAAATTTAATGTGTCCACGTTGCGCTTTGGGGCGTTTCCTGTCGCGGGCGCTAGGCCTACCCACACAAGTGAGGTATCATTTTTATCGGGAGACATGGGGGAATGCTGGGTGGAAGGAAATTTGTGGCTCCTCTCAGATTCCAGAACTTTCTGCCACAGAAATGTGAGGAACATGTGTTTTTTTAGCCAAATTTTGAGGTTTGCAAAGGATTCTGGGTAACAGAACCTGGTCCGAGCCCCACAAGTCACCCCATCTTGGATTCCCCTAGGTCTCTAGTTTTCAGAAATGCACAGGTGTGGATGGTTTCCCTAGGTGCCGGCTGAGCTAGAGGCCAAAATCTACAGGTAGGCCCTTCGCAAAAAACACCTCTGTTTTCTTTCAAAAATGTGGATGTGTCCACGTTGCGCTTTGGGGCGTTTCCTGTCACGGGCGCTAGGCCTACCCACACAAGTGAGGTATCATTTTTATCGGGAGACTTGGGGGAACGCTGGGTAAAAGGAAATTTGTTGCTCCTCTCAGATTCCAGAACTTTCTGCCACAGAAATGTGAGGAACATGTGTTTTTTTAGCCAAATTTTGAGGTTTGCAAAGGATTCTGGGTAACAGAACCTGGTCCGAGCCCCACAAGTCACCCCATCTTGGATTCCCCTAGGTCTCTAGTTTTCAGAAATGTACAGGTTTGGTAGGTTTCCCTAGGTGCCGGCTGAGCTAGAGGCCAAAATCTACAGGTAGGTACTTCGCAAAAATCACCTCTGTTTTCTTTAAAAAAGATGTAATGTGTCCACGTTGCGCTTTGGGGCGTTTCCTGTCGCGGGCGCTAGGCCTACCCACACAAGTGAGGTATCATTTTTATCGGGAGACATGGGGGAATGCTGGGTGGAAGGAAATTTGTGGCTCCTCTCAGATTCCAGAACTTTCTGCCACAGAAATGTGAGGAACATGTGTTTTTTTAGCCAAATTTTGAGGTTTGCAAAGGATTCTGGGTAACAGAACCTGGTCCGAGCCCCACAAGTCACCCCATCTTGGATTCCCCTAGGTCTCTAGTTTTCAGAAATGCACAGGTTTGGTAGGTTTCCCTAGGTGCCGGCTGAGCTAGAGGCCAAAATCTACAGGTAGGTACTTCGCAAAAATCACCTCTGTTTTCTTCAAAAAAATTGGATGTGTCCACGTTGCGCTTTGGGGCGTTTCCTGTCGCGGGCGCTAGGCCTACCCACACAAGTGAGGTATCATTTTTATCGGGAGACATGGGGGCATGCTGGGTGGAAGGAAATTTGTGGCTCCTCTCAGATTCCAGAACTTTCTGCCACAGAAATGTGAGGAACATGTGTTTTTTTAGCCAAATTTTGAGGTTTGCAAAGGATTCTGGGTAACAGAACCTGGTCCGAGCCCCACAAGTCACCGCATCTTGGATTCCTTCTAGGTCTCTAGTTTTCAGAAATGCACAGGTTTGGTAGGTTTCCCTAGGTGCCGGCTGAGCTAGAGGCCAAAATCTACAGGTAGGTACTTCGCAAAAATCACCTCTGTTTTCTTTAAAAAAATGTAATGTGTCCACGTTGCGCTTTGGGGCGTTTCCTGTCGCGGGCGCTAGGCCTACCCACACAAGTGAGGTATCATTTTTATCGGGAGACTTGGGGGAATGCTGGGTGGAAGGAAATTTGTGGCTCCTCTCAGATTCCAGAACTTTCTGCCACAGAAATGTGAGGAACATGTGTTTTTTTAACCAAATTTTGAGGTTTGCAAAGGATTCTGGGTAAGAGAACCTGGTCCGAGCCCCACAAGTCACCCCATCTTGGATTCCCCTAGGTCTCTAGTTTTCAGAAATGCACAGGTTTGGTAGGTTTCCCTAGGTGCCGGCTGAGCTAGAGGCCAAAATCTACAGGTAGGCACTTCGCAAAAAACACCTCTGTTTTCTTTCAAAAATTTGGAATTGTCCACCTTGCGCTTTGGGGCGTTTCCTGTCGCGGGCGCTAGGCCTACCCACACAAGTGAGGTATCATTTTTATCGGGAGACTTGGAGGAACGCTGGGTGGAAGGAAGTTTGTGACTCCTCTCAGATTCCCGAACTTTCTGCCACAGAAATGTGAGGAACATGTGTTTTTTTAGCCAACTTTTGAGGTTTGCAAAGGATTCTGGGTAACAGAACCTGGTCCGAGCCCCACAAGTCACCCCATCTTGGATTCCCCTAGGTCTCTAGTTTTCAGAAATGCACAGGTTTGGTAGGTTTCCCTAGGTGCCGGCTGAGCTAGAGGCCAAAATCTACAGGTAGGTACTTCGCAAAAATCACCTCTGTTTTCTTTAAAAAAATTGGATGTGTCCACGTTGCGCTTTGGGGCGTTTCCTGTCGCGGGCGCTAGGCCTACCCACACAAGTGAGGTATCATTTTTATCGGGAGACATGGGGGCATGCTGGGTGGAAGGAAATTTGTGGCTCCTCTCAGATTCCAGAACTTTCTGCCACAGAAATGTGAGGAACATGTGTTTTTTTAGCCAAATTTTGAGGTTTGCAAAGGATTCTGGGTAACAGAACCTGGTCCGAGCCCCACAAGTCACCGCATCTTGGATTCCCCTAGGTCTCTAGTTTTCAGAAATGCACAGGTTTGGTAGGTTTCCCTAGGTGCCGGCTGAGCTAGAGGCCAAAATCTACAGGTTGGCACTTCGCAAAAATCACCTCTGTTTTCTTTCAAAAAATTGGATGTGTCCACATTGCGTTTTCGGGCGTTTCCAGTCACGAGCGCTAGGCCTACCCACACAAGTGAGGTATCATTTTTATCGGGAGACTTGGGGGAACGCTGGGTGGAAGGAAATTTGTGGCTCCTCTCAGATTCCAGAACTTTCTGCCACAGAAATGTGAGGAACATGTGTTTTTTTAGCCAAATTTTGAGGTTTGCAAAGGAATCTGGGTAACAGAACCTGGTCCGAGCCCCACAAGTCACCCCATCTTGGATTCCCCTAGGTCTCTAGTTTTCAGAAATGCACAGGTTTGGATGGTTTCCCTAGGTGCCGGCTGAGCTAGAGGCCAAAATCTACAGGTAGGCACTTCGCAAAAAACACCTCTGTTTTCTTTCAAAAATTTAAATGTGTCCACGTTGCGCTTTGGGGCGTTTCCTGTCGCGGGCGCTCGGCCTACCCACACAAGTGAGGTATCATTTTTATCGGGAGACTTGGGGGAACGCTGAGTGGAAGGAAATTTGTGGCTCCTCTCAGATTCCAGAACTTTCTGCCACAGAAATGTGAGGAACATGTGTTTTTTTAGCCAAATTTTGAGGTTTGCAAAGGATTCTGGGTAACAGAACCTGGTCAGAGCCCCACAAGTCACCCCATCTTGGATTCCGCTAGGTCTCTAGTTTTCAGAAATGCACAGGTTTGGTAGGTTTCCCTAGGTGCCGGCTGAGCTAGAGGCCAAAATCTACAGGTAGGCACTTCGCAAAAATCACCTCTGTTTTCTTTCAAAAACTTGGATGTGTCCATGTTGCGCTTTGGGGCGTTTCCTGTTGCGGACGCTAGGCCTACCCACACAAGTGAGGTATCATTTTTATCGGGAGACTTGGGGGAACGCTGGGTGGAAGGAAATTTGTGGTTCCTCTCAGATTCCAGAACTTTCTGCCACAGAAATGTGAGGAACATGTGTTTTTTTAGCCAAATTTTGAGGTTTGCAAAGGATTCTGGGTAACAGAACCTGGTCCGAGCCCCACAAGTCACCCCATCTTGGATTCCCCTAGGTCTCTAGTTTTCAGAAATGCACAGGTTTGGTAGGTTTCCCTAGGTGCCGGCTGAGCTAGAGGCCAAAATCTACAGGTAGGTACTTCGCAAAAATCACCTCTGTTTTCTTTAAAAAAATTTAATGTGTCCACGTTGCGCTTTGGGGCGTTTCCTGTCGCGGGCGCTAGGCCTACCCACACAAGTGAGGTATCATTTTTATCGGGAGACATGGGGGAATGCTGGGTGGAAGGAAATTTGTGGCTCCTCTCAGATTCCAGAACTTTCTGCCACAGAAATGTGAGGAACATGTGTTTTTTTAGCCAAATTTTGAGGTTTGCAAAGGATTCTGGGTAACAGAACCTGGTCCGAGCCCCACAAGTCACCCCATCTTGGATTCCCCTAGGTCTCTAGTTTTCAGAAATGCACAGGTGTGGATGGTTTCCCTAGGTGCCGGCTGAGCTAGAGGCCAAAATCTACAGGTAGGCCCTTCGCAAAAAACACCTCTGTTTTCTTTCAAAAATGTGGATGTGTCCACGTTGCGCTTTGGGGCGTTTCCTGTCACGGGCGCTAGGCCTACCCACACAAGTGAGGTATCATTTTTATCGGGAGACTTGGGGGAACGCTGGGTAAAAGGAAATTTGTTGCTCCTCTCAGATTCCAGAACTTTCTGCCACAGAAATGTGAGGAACATGTGTTTTTTTAGCCAAATTTTGAGGTTTGCAAAGGATTCTGGGTAACAGAACCTGGTCCGAGCCCCACAAGTCACCCCATCTTGGATTCCCCTAGGTCTCTAGTTTTCAGAAATGTACAGGTTTGGTAGGTTTCCCTAGGTGCCGGCTGAGCTAGAGGCCAAAATCTACAGGTAGGTACTTCGCAAAAATCACCTCTGTTTTCTTTAAAAAAGATGTAATGTGTCCACGTTGCGCTTTGGGGCGTTTCCTGTCGCGGGCGCTAGGCCTACCCACACAAGTGAGGTATCATTTTTATCGGGAGACATGGGGGAATGCTGGGTGGAAGGAAATTTGTGGCTCCTCTCAGATTCCAGAACTTTCTGCCACAGAAATGTGAGGAACATGTGTTTTTTTAGCCAAATTTTGAGGTTTGCAAAGGATTCTGGGTAACAGAACCTGGTCCGAGCCCCACAAGTCACCCCATCTTGGATTCCCCTAGGTCTCTAGTTTTCAGAAATGCACAGGTTTGGTAGGTTTCCCTAGGTGCCGGCTGAGCTAGAGGCCAAAATCTACAGGTAGGTACTTCGCAAAAATCACCTCTGTTTTCTTCAAAAAAATTGGATGTGTCCACGTTGCGCTTTGGGGCGTTTCCTGTCGCGGGCGCTAGGCCTACCCACACAAGTGAGGTATCATTTTTATCGGGAGACATGGGGGCATGCTGGGTGGAAGGAAATTTGTGGCTCCTCTCAGATTCCAGAACTTTCTGCCACAGAAATGTGAGGAACATGTGTTTTTTTAGCCAAATTTTGAGGTTTGCAAAGGATTCTGGGTAACAGAACCTGGTCCGAGCCCCACAAGTCACCGCATCTTGGATTCCTTCTAGGTCTCTAGTTTTCAGAAATGCACAGGTTTGGTAGGTTTCCCTAGGTGCCGGCTGAGCTAGAGGCCAAAATCTACAGGTAGGTACTTCGCAAAAATCACCTCTGTTTTCTTTAAAAAAATGTAATGTGTCCACGTTGCGCTTTGGGGCGTTTCCTGTCGCGGGCGCTAGGCCTACCCACACAAGTGAGGTATCATTTTTATCGGGAGACTTGGGGGAATGCTGGGTGGAAGGAAATTTGTGGCTCCTCTCAGATTCCAGAACTTTCTGCCACAGAAATGTGAGGAACATGTGTTTTTTTAACCAAATTTTGAGGTTTGCAAAGGATTCTGGGTAAGAGAACCTGGTCCGAGCCCCACAAGTCACCCCATCTTGGATTCCCCTAGGTCTCTAGTTTTCAGAAATGCACAGGTTTGGTAGGTTTCCCTAGGTGCCGGCTGAGCTAGAGGCCAAAATCTACAGGTAGGCACTTCGCAAAAAACACCTCTGTTTTCTTTCAAAAATTTGGAATTGTCCACCTTGCGCTTTGGGGCGTTTCCTGTCGCGGGCGCTAGGCCTACCCACACAAGTGAGGTATCATTTTTATCGGGAGACTTGGAGGAACGCTGGGTGGAAGGAAGTTTGTGACTCCTCTCAGATTCCCGAACTTTCTGCCACAGAAATGTGAGGAACATGTGTTTTTTTAGCCAACTTTTGAGGTTTGCAAAGGATTCTGGGTAACAGAACCTGGTCCGAGCCCCACAAGTCACCCCATCTTGGATTCCCCTAGGTCTCTAGTTTTCAGAAATGCACAGGTTTGGTAGGTTTCCCTAGGTGCCGGCTGAGCTAGAGGCCAAAATCTACAGGTAGGCACTTCGCAAAAATCACCTCTGTTTTCTTTCAAAAAACTTGGATGTGTCCATGTTGCGCTTTGGGGCGTTTCCTGTTGCGGACGCTAGGCCTACCCACACAAGTGAGGTATCATTTTTTTCGGGAGACTTGGGGGAACGCTGGGTGGAAGGAAATTTGTGGTTCCTCTCAGATTCCAGAACTTTCTGCCACAGAAATGTGAGGAACATGTGTTTTTTTAGCCAAATTTTGAGGTTTGCAAAGGATTCTGGGTAACAGAACCTGGTCCGAGCCCCACAAGTCACCCCATCTTGGATTCCCCTAGGTCTCTAGTTTTCAGAAATGCACAGGTTTGGTAGGTTTCCCTAGGTGCCGGCTGAGCTAGAGGCCAAAATCTACAGGTAGGTACTTCGCAAAAATCACCTCTGTTTTCTTTTAAAAAATTTAATGTGTCCACGTTGCGCTTTGGGGCGTTTCCTGTCGCGGGCGCTAGGCCTACCCACACAAGTGAGGTATCATTTTTATCGGGAGACATGGGGGAATGCTGGGTGGAAGGAAATTTGTGGCTCCTCTCAGATTCCAGAACTTTCTGCCACAGAAATGTGAGGAACATGTGTTTTTTTAGCCAAATTTTGAGGTTTGCAAAGGATTCTGGGTAACAGAACCTGGTCCGAGCCCCACAAGTCACCCCATCTTGGATTCCCCTAGGTCTCTAGTTTTCAGAGATGCACAGGTGTGGATGGTTTCCCTAGGTGCCGGCTGAGCTAGAGGCCAAAATCTACAGGTAGGCCCTTCGCAAAAAACACCTCTGTTTTCTTTCAAAAATGTGGATGTGTCCACGTTGCGCTTTGGGGCGTTTCCTGTCACGGGCGCTAGGCCTACCCACACAAGTGAGGTATCATTTTTATCGGGAGACTTGGGGGAACGCTGGGTAAACGGAAATTTGTTGCTCCTCTCAGATTCCAGAACTTTCTGCCACAGAAATGTGAGGAACATGTGTTTTTTTAGCCAAATTTTGAGGTTTGCAAAGGATTCTGGGTAACAGAACCTGGTCCGAGCCCCACAAGTCACCCCATCTTGGATTCCCCTAGGTCTCTAGTTTTCAGAAATGCACAGGTTTGGTAGGTTTCCCTAGGTGCCGGCTGAGCTAGAGGCCAAAATCTACAGGTAGGTACTTCGCAAAAATCACCTCTGTTTTCTTTAAAAAAATTTAATGTGTCCACGTTGCGCTTTGGGGCGTTTCCTGTCGCGGGCGCTAGGCCTACCCACACAAGAGAGGTATCATTTTTATCGGGAGACATGGGGGCATGCTGGGTGGAAGGAAATTTGTGGCTCCTCTCAGATTCCAGAACTTTCTGCCACAGAAATTTGAGGAACATGTGTTTTTTTAGCCAAATTTTGAGGTTTGCAAAGGATTCTGGGTAACAGAACCTGGTCCGAGCCCCACAAGTCACCCCATCTTGGATTCCCCTAGGTCTCTAGTTTTCAGAAATGCACAGATTTGGATGGTTTCCCTAGGTGCCGGCTGAGCTAGAGGCCAAAATCTACAGGTTCGCAAAAAACACCTCTGTTTTCTTTCAAAAATTTAAATGTGTCCACGTTGCGCTTTGGGGCGTTTCCTGTCGCGGGCGCTAGGCCTACCCATACAAGTGAGGTATCATTTTTATCGGGAGACTTGGGGGAACGCTGGGTGGAAGGAAATTTGTGGCTCCTCTCAGATTCCAGAACTTTCTGCCACAGAAATGTGAGGAACATGTGTTTTTTTAGCCAAATTTTGAGGTTTGCAAAGGATTCTGGGTAACAGAACCTGGTCCGAGCCCCACAAGTCACCCCATCTTGGATTCCCCTAGGTCTCTAGTTTTCAGAAATGCACAGGTTTGGTAGGTTTCCCTAGGTGCCGGCTGAGCTAGAGGCCAAAATCTACAGGTAGGTACTTCGCAAAAATCACCTCTGTTTTCTATAAAAAAAATTGGATGTGTCCACGTTGCGCTTTGGGGCGTTTCCTGTCGAGGGCGCTAGGCCTACCCACACAAGTGAGGTATCATTTTTATCGGGAGACAAGGGGGCATGCTGGGTGGAAGGAAATTTGTGGCTCCTCTCAGATTCCAGAACTTTCTGCCACAGAAATTTGAGGAACATGTGTTTTTTTAGCCAAATTTTGAGGTTTGCAAAAGATTCTGGGTAACAGAACCTTGTCCGAGCCCCACAAGTCACCCCATCTTGGATTCCCCTAGGTCTCTAGTTTTCAGAAATGCACAGATTTGGATGGTTTCCCTAGGTGCCGGCTGAGCTAGAGGTCAAAATCTACAGGTTCGCAAAAAACACCTCTGTTTTCTTTCAAAAATTTAAATGGGTCCACGTTGCGCTTTGGGGCGTTTCCTGTCGCGGGCGCTAGGCCTACCCATACAAGTGAGGTATCATTTTTATCGGGAGACTTGGGGGAACGCTGGGTGGAAGGAAATTTGTGGCTCCTCTCAGATTCCAGAACTTTCTGCCACAGAAATATGAGGAACATGTGTTTTTTTAGCCTAATTATGAGGTTTGCAAAGGATTCTGGGTAACAGAACCTGGTCCGAGCCCCACACGTCACCCCATCTTGGATTCCCCTAGGTCTCTAGTTTTCAGAAATGCACAGGTTTGGTAGGTTTCCCTAGGTGCCGGCTGAGCTAGAGGCCAAAATCTACAGGTTGGCACTTCGCAAAAATCACCTCTGTTTTCTTTCAAAAAATTGGATGTGTCCACGTTGCGCTTTGGGGCGTTTCCTGTTGCGGGCGCTAGGCCTACCCACACAAGTGAGGTATCATTTTTATCGGGAGACTTGGGGGAACGCTGGGTGGAAGGAAATTTGTGGCTCCTCTCAGATTCCAGAACTTTCTGCCACAGAAATGTGAGGAACATGTGTTTTTTTAGCCAACTTTTGAGGTTTGCAAAGGATTCTGGGTAACAGAACCTGGTCCGAGCCCCACAAGTCACCCCATCTTGGATTCCCCTAGGTCTCTAGTTTTCAGAAATGCACAGGTTTGGTAGGTTTCCCTAGGTGCCGTCTGAGCTAGAGGCTAAAATCTACAGGTAGGCACTTCGCAAAAAACACCTCTGTTTTCTTTCAAAAATTTGGATGTGTCCACGTTGCGCTTTGGGGCGTTTCCTGTCGCGGGCGCTAGGCCTACCCCACAAGTGAGGTATCATTTTTATCGGGAGACTTGGGGGAACGCTGGGTGGAAGGAAATTTGTGGCTCCTCTCAGATTCCAGAACTTTCTGCCACAGAAATGTGAGGAACATGTGTTTTTTTAGCCAAATTTTGAGGTTTGCAAAGGAATCTGGGTAACAGAACCTGGTCCGAGCCCCACAAGTCACCCCATCTTGGATTCCCCTAGGTCTCTAGTTTTCAGAAATGCACAGGTTTGGATGGTTTCCCTAGGTGCCGGCTGAGCTAGAGGCCAAAATCTACAGGTAGGCACTTCGCAAAAAACACCTCTGTTTTCTTTCAAAAATTTAAATGTGTCCACGTTGCGCTTTGGGGCGTTTCCTGTCGCGGGCGCTCGGCCTACCCACACAAGTGAGGTATCATTTTTATCGGGAGACTTGGGGGAACGCTGAGTGGAAGGAAATTTGTGGCTCCTCTCAGATTCCAGAACTTTCTGCCACAGAAATGTGAGGAACATGTGTTTTTTTAGCCAAATTTTGAGGTTTGCAAAGGATTCTGGGTAACAGAACCTGGTCAGAGCCCCACAAGTCACCCCATCTTGGATTCCGCTAGGTCTCTAGTTTTCAGAAATGCACAGGTTTGGTAGGTTTCCCTAGGTGCCGGCTGAGCTAGAGGCCAAAATCTACAGGTAGGCACTTCGCAAAAATCACCTCTGTTTTCTTTCAAAAACTTGGATGTGTCCATGTTGCGCTTTGGGGCGTTTCCTGTTGCGGACGCTAGGCCTACCCACACAAGTGAGGTATCATTTTTATCGGGAGACTTGGGGGAACGCTGGGTGGAAGGAAATTTGTGGTTCCTCTCAGATTCCAGAACTTTCTGCCACAGAAATGTGAGGAACATGTGTTTTTTTAGCCAAATTTTGAGGTTTGCAAAGGATTCTGGGTAACAGAACCTGGTCCGAGCCCCACAAGTCACCCCATCTTGGATTCCCCTAGGTCTCTAGTTTTCAGAAATGCACAGGTTTGGTAGGTTTCCCTAGGTGCCGGCTGAGCTAGAGGCCAAAATCTACAGGTAGGTACTTCGCAAAAATCACCTCTGTTTTCTTTAAAAAAATTTAATGTGTCCACGTTGCGCTTTGGGGCGTTTCCTGTCGCGGGCGCTAGGCCTACCCACACAAGTGAGGTATCATTTTTATCGGGAGACATGGGGGAATGCTGGGTGGAAGGAAATTTGTGGCTCCTCTCAGATTCCAGAACTTTCTGCCACAGAAATGTGAGGAACATGTGTTTTTTTAGCCAAATTTTGAGGTTTGCAAAGGATTCTGGGTAACAGAACCTGGTCCGAGCCCCACAAGTCACCCCATCTTGGATTCCCCTAGGTCTCTAGTTTTCAGAAATGCACAGGTGTGGATGGTTTCCCTAGGTGCCGGCTGAGCTAGAGGCCAAAATCTACAGGTAGGCCCTTCGCAAAAAACACCTCTGTTTTCTTTCAAAAATGTGGATGTGTCCACGTTGCGCTTTGGGGCGTTTCCTGTCACGGGCGCTAGGCCTACCCACACAAGTGAGGTATCATTTTTATCGGGAGACTTGGGGGAACGCTGGGTAAAAGGAAATTTGTTGCTCCTCTCAGATTCCAGAACTTTCTGCCACAGAAATGTGAGGAACATGTGTTTTTTTAGCCACATTTTGAGGTTTGCAAAGGATTCTGGGTAACAGAACCTGGTCCGAGCCCCACAAGTCACCCCATCTTGGATTCCCCTAGGTCTCTAGTTTTCAGAAATGTACAGGTTTGGTAGGTTTCCCTAGGTGCCGGCTGAGCTAGAGGCCAAAATCTACAGGTAGGTACTTCGCAAAAATCACCTCTGTTTTCTTTAAAAAAGATGTAATGTGTCCACGTTGCGCTTTGGGGCGTTTCCTGTCGCGGGCGCTAGGCCTACCCACACAAGTGAGGTATCATTTTTATCGGGAGACATGGGGGAATGCTGGGTGGAAGGAAATTTGTGGCTCCTCTCAGATTCCAGAACTTTCTGCCACAGAAATGTGAGGAACATGTGTTTTTTTAGCCAAATTTTGAGGTTTGCAAAGGATTCTGGGTAACAGAACCTGGTCCGAGCCCCACAAGTCACCCCATCTTGGATTCCCCTAGGTCTCTAGTTTTCAGAAATGCACAGGTTTGGTAGGTTTCCCTAGGTGCCGGCTGAGCTAGAGGCCAAAATCTACAGGTAGGTACTTCGCAAAAATCACCTCTGTTTTCTTCAAAAAAATTGGATGTGTCCACGTTGCGCTTTGGGGCGTTTCCTGTCGTGGGCGCTAGGCCTACCCACACAAGTGAGGTATCATTTTTATCGGGAGACTTGGGGGAATGCTGGGTGGAAGGAAATTTGTGGCTCCTCTCAGATTCCAGAACTTTCTGCCACAGAAATGTGAGGAACATGTGTTTTTTTAACCAAATTTTGAGGTTTGCAAAGGATTCTGGGTAAGAGAACCTGGTCCGAGCCCCACAAGTCACCCCATCTTGGATTCCCCTAGGTCTCTAGTTTTCAGAAATGCACAGGTTTGGTAGGTTTCCCTAGGTGCCGGCTGAGCTAGAGGCCAAAATCCACAGGTAGGCACTTCGCAAAAAACACCTCTGTTTTCTTTCAAAAATTTGGAATTGTCCACCTTGCGCTTTGGGGCGTTTCCTGTCGCGGGCGCTAGGCCTACCCACACAAGTGAGGTATCATTTTTATCGGGAGACTTGGAGGAACGCTGGGTGGAAGGAAGTTTGTGACTCCTCTCAGATTCCCGAACTTTCTGCCACAGAAATGTGAGGAACATGTGTTTTTTTAGCCAACTTTTGAGGTTTGCAAAGGATTCTGGGTAACAGAACCTGGTCCGAGCCCCACAAGTCACCCCATCTTGGATTCCCCTAGGTCTCTAGTTTTCAGAAATGCACAGGTTTGGTAGGTTTCCCTAGGTGCTGGCTGAGCTAGAGGCCAAAATCTACAGGTAGGCACTTCGCAAAAATCACCTCTGTTTTCTTTAAAAAAACTTGGATGTGTCCATGTTGCGCTTTGGGGCGTTTCCTGTTGCGGACGCTAGGCCTACCCACACAAGTGAGGTATCATTTTTTTCGGGAGACTTGGGGGAACGCTGGGTGGAAGGAAATTTTTGGTTCCTCTCAGATTCCAGAACTTTCTGCCACAGAAATGTGAGGAACATGTGTTTTTTTAGCCAAATTTTGAGGTTTGCAAAGGATTCTGGGTAACAGAACCTGGTCCGAGCCCCACAAGTCACCCCATCTTGGATTCCCCTAGGTCTCTAGTTTTCAGAAATGCACAGGTTTGGTAGGTTTCCCTAGGTGCCGGCTGAGCTAGAGGCCAAAATCTACAGGTAGGTACTTCGCAAAAATCACCTCTGTTTTCTTTAAAAAAATGTAATGTGTCCACGTTGCGCTTTGGGGCGTTTCCTGTCGCGGGCGCTAGGCCTACCCACACAAGTGAGGTATCATTTTTATCGGGAGACATGGGGGAATGCTGGGTGGAAGGAAATTTGTGGCTCCTCTCAGATTCCAGAACTTTCTGCCACAGAAATGTGAGGAACATGTGTTTTTTTAGCCAAATTTTGAGGTTTGCAAAGGATTCTGGGTAACAGAACCTTGTCCGAGCCCCACAAGTCACCCCATCTTGGATTCCCCTAGGTCTCTAGTTTTCAGAAATGCACAGATTTGGATGGTTTCCCTAGGTGCCGGCTGAGCTAGAGGTCAAAATCTACAGGTTCGCAAAAAACACCTCTGTTTTCTTTCAAAAATTTAAAAGGGTCCACGTTGCGCTTTGGGGCGTTTCCTGTCGCGGGCGCTAGGCCTACCCATACAAGTGAGGTATCATTTTTATCGGGAGACTTGGGGGAACGCTGGGAGGAAGGAAATTTGTGGCTCCTCTCAGATTCCAGAACTTTCTGCCACAGAAATATGAGGAACATGTGTTTTTTTAGCCAAATTATGAGGTTTGCAAAGGATTCTGGGTAACAGAACCTGGTCCGAGCCCCACACGTCACCCCATCTTGGATTCCCCTAGGTCTCTAGTTTTCAGAAATGCACAGGTTTGGTAGGTTTCCCTAGGTGCCGGCTGAGCTAGAGGCCAAAATCTACAGGTTGGCACTTCGCAAAAATCACCTCTGTTTTCTTTCAAAAAATTGGATGTGTCCACGTTGCGCTTTGGGGCGTTTCCTGTTGCGGGCGCTAGGCCTATCCACACAAGTGAGGTATCATTTTTATCGGGAGACTTGGGGGAACGCTGGGTGGAAGGAAATTTGTGGCTCCTCTCAGATTCCAGAACTTTCTGCCACAGAAATGTGAGGAACATGTGTTTTTTTAGCCAACTTTTGAGGTTTGCAAAGGATTCTGGGTAACAGAACCTGGTCCGAGCCCCACAAGTCACCCCATCTTGGATTCCCCTAGGTCTCTAGTTTTCAGAAATGCACAGGTTTGGTAGGTTTCCCTAGGTGCCGTCTGAGCTAGAGGCTAAAATCTACAGGTAGGCACTTCGCAAAAAACACCTCTGTTTTCTTTCAAAAATTTGGATGTGTCCACGTTGCGCTTTGGGGCGTTTCCTGTCGCGGGCGCTAGGCCTACCCACACAAGTGAGGTATCATTTTTATCGGGAGACTTGGGGGAACGCTGGGTGGAAGGAAATTTGTGGCTCCTCTCAGATTCCAGAACTTTCTGCCACAGAAATGTGAGGAACATGTGTTTTTTTAGCCAAATTTTGAGGTTTGCAAAGGATTCTGGGTAACAGAACCTGGTCCGAGCCCCACAAGTCACCCCATCTTGGATTCCCCTAGGTCTCTAGTTTTCAGAAATGCACAGGTTTGGTAGGTTTCCTTAGGTGCCGGCTGAGCAAGAGGCCAAAATCTACAGGTAGGTACTTCGCAAAAATCACCTCTGTTTTCTTAAAAAAAATTGGATGTGTCCACGTTGCGCTTTGGGGCGTTTCCTGTCGCGGGCGCTAGGCCTACCCACACAAGTGAGGTATCATTTTTATCGGGAGACTTGGGGGAACGCTGGGTGGAAGGAAATTTGTGGCTCCTCTCAGATTCCAGAACTTTCTGCCACAGAAATGTGAGGAACATGTGTTTTTTTAGCCAAATTTTGAGGTTTGCAAAGGATTCTGGGTAACAGAACCTGGTCCGAGCCCCACAAGTCACTCCATCTTGGATTCCCCTAGGTCTCTAGTTTTCAGAAATGGACAGGTTTGGTAGGTTTCCCTAGGTGCCGGCTGAGCTAAAGGCCAAAATCTACAGGTAGGCACTTCGCAAAAATCACCTCTGTGTTCTTTAAAAAAATTGGATGTGTCCACGTTGCGCTTTGGGGCGTTTCCTGACGCGGGCGCTATGCCTACCCACACAAGTGAGGTATCATTTTTATCGGGAGACTTGGGTGAACGCTGGGGGGAAGGAAATTTGTGGCTCCTCTCAGATTCCAGAACTTTCTGCGACAGAAATGTGAGGAACATGTGTTTTTTTAGCCAACTTTTGAGGTTTGCAAAGGATTCTGGGTCACAGAACCTGGTCCGAGCCCCACAAGTCACCCCATCTTGGATTCCCCTAGGTCTCTAGTTTTCAGAAATGCACAGGTTTGGTAGGTTTCCCTAGGTGCCGGCTAAGCTAGAGGCCAAAATCTACAGGTAGGCACTTCGCAAAAAAATCACCTCTGTTTTCTTTCAAAAAATTGGATGTGTCCACGTTACGCTTTGGGGCGTTTCCTGTTGCGGACGCTAGGGCTACCCACACAGGTGAGGTATCATTTTTATCGGGAGACTTGGGGGAACGCTGGGTGGAAGGAAATTTGTGGCTCCTCTCAGATTCCAGAACTTTCTGCCACAGAAATGTGAGGAACATGTGTTTTTTTAGCCAAATTTTGAGGTTTGCAAAGGATTCTGGGTAACAGAACCTGGTCCGAGCCCCACAAGTCATCCCATCTTGGATTCCCCTAGGTATCTAGTTTTCAGAAATGCACAGGTTTGGTAGGTTTCCCTAGGTGGCGGCTGAGCTAGAGGCCAAAATCTACAGGTAGGCACTTCGCAAAAATCACCTCTGTTTTCTTTAAAAAACTTGGATGTGTCCACGTTGCGCTTTGGGGCGTTTCCTGTTGCGGACGCTAGGCCTACCCACACAAGTGAGGTATCATTTTTATCGGGAGACTTGGGGGAACGCTGGGTGGAAGGAAATTTGTGGCTCCTCTCAGATTCCAGAACTTTCTGCCACAGAAATGTGAGGAACATGTGTTTTTTTAGCCAAATTTTGAGGTTTGCAAAGGATTCTGGGTAACAGAACCTGGTCCGAGCCCCACAAGTCACTCCATCTTGGATTCCCCTAGGTCTCTAGTTTTCAGAAATGGACAGGTTTGGTAGGTTTCCCTAGGTGCCGGCTGAGCTAAAGGCCAAAATCTACAGGTAGGCACTTCGCAAAAATCACCTCTGTGTTCTTTAAAAAAATTGGATGTGTCCACGTTGCGCTTTGGGGCGTTTCCTGACGCGGGCGCTATGCCTACCCACACAAGTGAGGTATCATTTTTATCGGGAGACTTGGGTGAACGCTGGGGGGAAGGAAATTTGTGGCTCCTCTCAGATTCCAGAACTTTCTGCGACAGAAATGTGAGGAACATGTGTTTTTTTAGCCAACTTTTGAGGTTTGCAAAGGATTCTGGGTCACAGAACCTGGTCCGAGCCCCACAAGTCACCCCATCTTGGATTCCCCTAGGTCTCTAGTTTTCAGAAATGCACAGGTTTGGTAGGTTTCCCTAGGTGCCGGCTAAGCTAGAGGCCAAAATCTACAGGTAGGCACTTCGCAAAAAAATCACCTCTGTTTTCTTTCAAAAAATTGGATGTGTCCACGTTACGCTTTGGGGCGTTTCCTGTTGCGGACGCTAGGGCTACCCACACAGGTGAGGTATCATTTTTATCGGGAGACTTGGGGGAACGCTGGGTGGAAGGAAATTTGTGGCTCCTCTCAGATTCCAGAACTTTCTGCCACAGAAATGTGAGGAACATGTGTTTTTTTAGCCAAATTTTGAGGTTTGCAAAGGATTCTGGGTAACAGAACCTGGTCCGAGCCCCACAAGTCATCCCATCTTGGATTCCCCTAGGTATCTAGTTTTCAGAAATGCACAGGTTTGGTAGGTTTCCCTAGGTGGCGGCTGAGCTAGAGGCCAAAATCTACAGGTAGGCACTTCGCAAAAATCACCTCTGTTTTCTTTAAAAAACTTGGATGTGTCCACGTTGCGCTTTGGGGCGTTTCCTGTTGCGGACGCTAGGCCTACCCACACAAGTGAGGTATCATTTTTATCGGGAGACTTGGGGGAACGCTGGGTGGAAGGAAATTTGTGGCTCCTCTCAGATTCCCGAACTTTCTGCCACAGAAATGTGAGGAACATGTGTTTTTTTAAGCCAAATTTTGAGGTTTGCAAAGGATTCTGGGTAACAGAACCTGGTCCGAGCCCCACAAGTCACCCCATCTTGGATTCCCCTAGGTCTCTAGTTTTCAGAAATGGACAGGTTTGGTAGGTTTCCCTAGGTGCCGGCTGAGCTAGAGGCCAAAATCTACAGGTAGGCACTTCGCAAAAATCACCTCTGTGTTCTTTAAAAAAATTGGATGTGTCCACGTTGCGCTTTGGGGCGTTTCCTGACGCGGGCGCTAGGCCTACCCACACAAGTGAGGTATCATTTTTATCGGGAGACTTGGGGGAACGCTGGGGGGAAGGAAATTTGTGGCTCCTCTCAGATTCCAGAACTTTCTGCCACAGAAATGTGAGGAACATGTGTTTTTTTAGCCAACTTTTGAGGTTTGCAAAGGATTCTGGGTCACAGAACCTGGTCCGAGCCCCACAAGTCACCCCATCTTGGATTCCCCTAGGTCTCTAGTTTTCAGAAATGCACAGGTTTGGTAGGTTTCCCTAGGTGCCGGCTAAGCTAGAGGCCAAAATCTACAGGTAGGCACTTCGCAAAAAAATCACCTCTGTTTTCTTTCAAAAAATTGGATGTGTCCACGTTACGCTTTGGGGCGTTTCCTGTTGCGGACGCTAGGGCTACCCACACAGGTGAGGTATCATTTTTATCGGGAGACTTGGGGGAAAGCTGGGTGGAAGGAAATTTGTGGCTCCTCTCAGATTCCAGAACTTTCTGCCACAGAAATGTGAGGAACATGTGTTTTTTTAGCCAAATTTTGAGGTTTGCAAAGGATTCTGGGTAACAGAACCTGGTCCGAGCCCCACAAGTCATCCCATCTTGGATTCCCCTAGGTCTCTAGTTTTGAGAAATGCACAGGTTTGGTAGGTTTCCCTAGGTGGCGGCTGAGCCAGAGGCCAAAATCTACAGGTAGGCACTTCGCAAAAATCACCTCTGTTTTCTTTAAAAAACTTGGATGTGTCCATGTTGCGCTTTGGGGCGTTTCCTGTTGCGGACGCTAGGCCTACCCACACAAGTGAGGTATCATTTTTATCGGGAGACTTGGGGGAACGCTGGGTGGAAGGAAATTTGTGGCTCCTCTCAGATTCCAGAACTTTCTGCCACAGAAATGTGAGGAACATGTGATTTTTTAGCCAAATTTTGAGGTTTGCAAAGGATTCTGGGTAACAGAACCTGGTCCGAGCCCCACAAGTCACCGCATCTTGGATTCCCCTAGGTCTCTAGTTTTCAGAAATGCACAGGTTTGGTAGGTTTCCCTAGGTGCCGGCTGAGCTAGAGGCCAAAATCTACAGGTAGGTACTTCGCAAAAATCACCTCTGTTTTCTTTAAAAAAATTGGATGTGTCCACGTTGCGCTTTGGGGCGTTTCCTGTCGCGGGCTCTAGGCCTACCCACACAAGTGAGGTATCATTTTTATCGGGAGACATGGGGGAATGCTGGGTGGAAGGAAATTTGTGGCTCCTCTCAGATTCCAGAACTTTCTGCCACAGAAATGTGAGGAACATGTGTTTTTTTAGCCAAATTTTGAGGTTTGCAAAGGATTCTGGGTAACAGAACCTGGTCCGAGCCCCACAAGTCACCCCATCTTGGATTCCCCTAGGTCTCTAGTTTTCAGAAATGGACAGGTTTGGTAGGTTTCCCTAGGTGCCGGCTGAGCTAGAGGCCAAAATCTACAGGTAGGCACTTCGCAAAAATCACCTCTGTGTTCTTTAAAAAAATTGGATGTGTCCACGTTGCGCTTTGGGGCGTTTCCTGACGCGGGCGCTAGGCCTACCCACACAAGTGAGGTATCATTTTTATCGGGAGACTTGGGGGAACGCTGGGGGGAAGGAAATTTGTGGCTCCTCTCAGATTCCAGAACTTTCTGCCACAGAAATGTGAGGAACATGTGTTTTTTTAGCCAACTTTTGTGGTTTGCAAAGGATTCTGGGTCACGGAACCTGGTCCGAGCCCCACAAGTCACCCCATCTTGGATTCCCCTAGGTCTCTAGTTTTCAGAAATGCACAGGTTTGGTAGGTTTCCCTAGGTGCCGGCTAAGCTAGAGGCCAAAATCTACAGGTAGGCACTTCGCAAAAAAATCACCTCTGTTTTCTTTCAAAAAATTGGATGTGTCCACGTTACGCTTTGGGGCGTTTCCTGTTGCGGACGCTAGGGCTACCCACACAGGTGAGGTATCATTTTTATCGGGAGACTTGGGGGAACGCTGGGTGGAAGGAAATTTGTGGCTCCTCTCAGATTCCAGAACTTTCTGCCACAGAAATGTGAGGAACATGTGTTTTTTTAGCCAAATTTTGCGGTTTGCAAAGGATTCTGGGTAACAGAACCTGGTCCGAGCCCCACAAGTCATCCCATCTTGGATTCCCCTAGGTCTCTAGTTTTCAGAAATGCACAGGTTTGGTAGGTTTCCCTAGGTGGCGGCTGAGCTAGAGGCCAAAATCTACAGGTAGGCACTTCGCAAAAATCACCTCTGCTTTCTTTAAAAAACTTGGATGTGTCCACGTTGCGCTTTGGGGCGTTTCCTGTTGCGGACGCTAGGCCTACCCACACAAGTGAGGTATCATTTTTATCGGGAGACTTGGGGGAACGCTGGGTGGAAGGAAATTTGTGGCTCCTCTCAGATTCCAGAACTTTCTGCCACAGAAATGTGAGGAACATGTGTTTTTTTAGCCAAATTTTGAGGTTTGCAAAGGATTCTGGGTAACAGAACCTGGTCCGAGCCCCACAAGTCACCGCATCTTGGATTCCCCTAGGTCTCTAGTTTTCAGAAATGCACAGGTTTGGTAGGTTTCCCTAGGTGCCGGCTGAGCTAGAGGCCAAAATCTACAGGTAGGTACTTCGCAAAAATCACCTCTGTTTTCTTTAAAAAAAATTGGATGTGTCCACGTTGCGCTTTGGGGCATTTCCTGTCGCGGGCGCTAGGCCTACCCACACAAGTGAGGTATCATTTTTATCGGGAGACATGGGGGAATGCTGGGTGGAAGGAAATTTGTGGCTCCTCTCAGATTCCAGAACTTTCTGCCACAGAAATGTGAGGAACATGTGTTTTTTTAGCCAAATTTTGAGGTTTGCAAAGGATTCTGGGTAACAGAACCTGGTCCGAGCCCCACAAGTCACCCCATCTTTGATTCCCCTAGGTCTCTAGTTTTCAGAAATGCACAGGTTTGGTAGGTTTTCCGAGGTGCCGGCTGAGCTAGAGGCCAAAATCTACAGGTAGGCACTTCGCAAAAAACACCTCTGTTTTCTTTCAAGAAATTGGATGTGTCCACGTTGCGCTTTGGGGCGTTTCCTGTCGCGGGCGCTAGGCCTACCCACACAAGTGAGGTATCATTTTTATCGGGAGACTTGGGGGAACGCTGGGTGGAAGGAAATTTGTGGCTCCTCTCGGATTCCAGAACTTTCTGCCACAGAAATGTGAGGAACATGTGTTTTTTTAAGCCAAATTTTGAGGTTTGCAAAGGATTCTGGGTAACAGAACCTGGTCCGAGCCCCACAAGTCACCCCATCTTGGATTCCCCTAGGTCTCTAGTTTTCAGAAATGGACAGGTTTGGTAGGTTTCCCTAGGTGCCGGCTGAGCTAGAGGCCAAAATCTACAGGTAGGCACTTCGCAAAAATCACCTCTGTGTTCTTTAAAAAAATTGGATGTGTCCACGTTGCGCTTTGGGGCGTTTCCTGACGCGGGCGCTAGGCCTACCCACACAAGTGAGGTATCATTTTTATCGGGAGACTTGGGGGAACGCTGGGGGGAAGGAAATTCGTGGCTCCTCTCAGATTCCAGAACTTTCTGCCACAGAAATGTGAGGAACATGTGTTTTTTTAGCCAACTTTTGAGGTTTGCAAAGGATTCTGGGTCACAGAACCTGGTCCGAGCCCCACAAGTCACCCCATCTTGGATTCCCCTAGGTCTCTAGTTTTCAGAAATGCACAGGTTTGGTAGGTTTCCCTAGGTGCCGGCTAAGCTAGAGGCCAAAATCTACAGGTAGGCACTTCGCAAAAAAATCACCTCTGTTTTCTTTCAAAAAATTGTATGTGTCCACGTTACGCTTTGGGGCGTTTCCTGTTGCGGACGCTAGGGCTACCCACACAGGTGAGGTATCATTTTTATCGGGAGACTTGGGGGAACGCTGGGTGGAAGGAAATTTGTGGCTCCTCTCAGATTCCAGAACTTTCTGCCACAGAAATGTGAGGAACATGTGTTTTTTTAGCCAAATTTTGAGGTTTGCAAAGGATTCTGGGTAACAGAACCTGGTCCGAGCCCCACAAGTCATCCCATCTTGGATTCCCCTAGGTCTCTAGTTTTCAGAAATGCACAGCTTTGGTAGGTTTCCCTAGGTGGCGGCTGAGCTAGAGGCCAAAATCTACAGGTAGGCACTTCGCAAAAAACACCTCTGTTTTCTTTCAAAAATTTGGATGTGTCCACGTTGCGCTTTGGGGCGTTTCCTGTCGCGGGCGCTAGGCCTACCCACACAAGTGAGGTATCATTTTTATCGGGAGACTTGGGGGAACGCTGGGTGGAAGGAAATTTGTGGCTCCTCTCAGATTCCAGAACTTTCTGCCACAGAAATGTGAGGAACATGTGTTTTTTTAAGCCAAATTTTGAGGTTTGCAAAGGATTCTGGGTAACAGAACCTGGTCCGAGCCCCACAAGTCACCCCATCTTGGATTCCCCTATGTCTCTAGTTTTCAGAAATGCACAGGTTTGGTAGGTTTCCCTAGGTGACGGCTGAGCTGGAGGCCAAAATCTACAGGTTGGCACTTCGCAAAAATCACCTCTGTTTTCTTTAAAAAAATTGGATGTGTCCACATAGCGCTTTCGGGTGTTTCCTGTCACGGGCGCTAGGCCTACCCACACAAGTGAGGAATCATTTTTATCGGGAGACTTGGGGGAACGCTGGGTGGAAGGAAATTTGTGGCTCCTCTCAGATTCCAGAACTTTCTGCCACAGAAATGTGAGGAACATGTGTTTTTTTAGCCAAATTTTGAGGTTTGCAAAGGATTCTGGGTAACAGAACCTGGTCCGAGCCCCACAAGTCACCCCATCTTGGATTCCCCTAGGTCTCTAGTTTTCAGAAATGCACAGGTTTGGTAGGTTTCCCTAGGTGCCGGCTGAGCTAGAGGCCAAAATCTACAGTTAGGCACTTTGCAAAAAACACCTCTGTTTTCTTTCAAAAATTTGGATGTGTCCACGTTGCGCTTTGGGGCGTTTCCTGTCGCGGGCGCTAGGCCTACCCACACAAGTGAGGTATAATTTTTATCGGAAGACTTGGGTGAACGCTGGGTGGAAGGAAATTTGTGGCTCCTCTCAGATTCCAGAACTTTCTGCCACAGAAATGTGAGGAACATGTGTTTTTTTAGCCAACTTTTGAGGTTTGCAAAGGATTCTGGGTAACAGAACCTGGTCCGAGCCCCACAAGTCACCCCATCTTGGATTCCCCTAGGTCTCTAGTTTTCAGAAATGCACAGGTTTGGTAGGTTTCCCTAGGTGACGGCTGAGCTGGAGGCCAAAATCTACAGGTTGGCACTTCGCAAAAATCACCTCTGTTTTCTTTAAAAAACTTGGATGTGTCCACGTTGCGCTTTGGGGCGTTTCCTGTTGCGGACGCTAGGCCTACCCACACAAGTGAGGTATCATTTTTATCGGGAGACTTGGGGGAACGCTGGATGGAAGGAAATTTGTGGCTCCTCTCAGATTCCAGAACTTTCTGCCACAGAAATGTGAGGAACATGTGTTTTTTTAGCCAAATTTTGAGGTTTGCAAAGGATTCTGGGTAACAGAACCTGGTCCGAGCCCCACAAGTCACCGCATCTTGGATTCCCCTAGGTCTCTAGTTTTCAGAAATGCACAGGTTTGGTAGGTTTCCCTAGGTGCCGGCTGAGCTAGAGGCCAAAATCTACAGGTAGGTACTTCGCAAAAATCACCTCTGTTTTCTTTAAAAAAAATTGGATGTGTCCACGTTGCGCTTTGGGGCATTTCCTGTCGCGGGCGCTAGGCCTACCCACACAAGTGAGGTATCATTTTTATCGGGAGACATGGGGGAATGCTGGGTGGAAGGAAATTTGTGGCTCCTCTCAGATTCCAGAACTTTCTGCCACAGAAATGTGAGGAACATGTGTTTTTTTAGCCAAATTTTGAGGTTTGCAAAGGATTCTGGGTAACAGAACCTGGTCCGAGCCCCACAAGTCACCCCATCTTTGATTCCCCTAGGTCTCTAGTTTTCAGAAATGCACAGGTTTGGTAGGTTTTCCGAGGTGCCGGCTGAGCTAGAGGCCAAAATCTACAGGTAGGCACTTCGCAAAAAACACCTCTGTTTTCTTTCAAGAAATTGGATGTGTCCACGTTGCGCTTTGGGGCGTTTCCTGTCGCGGGCGCTAGGCCTACCCACACAAGTGAGGTATCATTTTTATCGGGAGACTTGGGGGAACGCTGGGTGGAAGGAAATTTGTGGCTCCTCTCAGATTCCAGAACTTTCTGCCACAGAAATGTGAGGAACATGTGTTTTTTTAAGCCAAATTTTGAGGTTTGCAAAGGATTCTGGGTAACAGAACCTGGTCCGAGCCCCACAAGTCACCCCATCTTGGATTCCCCTAGGTCTCTAGTTTTCAGAAATGGACAGGTTTGGTAGGTTTCCCTAGGTGCCGGCTGAGCTAGAGGCCAAAATCTACAGGTAGGCACTTCGCAAAAATCACCTCTGTGTTCTTTAAAAAAATTGGATGTGTCCACGTTGCGCTTTGGGGCGTTTCCTGACGCGGGCGCTAGGCCTACCCACACAAGTGAGGTATCATTTTTATCGGGAGACTTGGGGGAACGCTGGGGGGAAGGAAATTTGTGGCTCCTCTCAGATTCCAGAACTTTCTGCCACAGAAATGTGAGGAACATGTGTTTTTTTAGCCAACTTTTGAGGTTTGCAAAGGATTCTGGGTCACAGAACCTGGTCTGAGCCCCACAAGTCACCCCATCTTGGATTCCCCTAGGTCTCTAGTTTTCAGAAATGCACAGGTTTGGTAGGTTTCCCTAGGTGCCGGCTAAGCTAGAGGCCAAAATCTACAGGTAGGCACTTCGCAAAAAAATCACCTCTGTTTTCTTTCAAAAAATTGGATGTGTCCACGTTACGCTTTGGGGCGTTTCCTGTTGCGGACGCTAGGGCTACCCACACAGGTGAGGTATCATTTTTATTGGGAGACTTGGGGGAACGCTGGGTGGAAGGAAATTTGTGGCTCCTCTCAGATTCCAGAACTTTCTGCCACAGAAATGTGAGGAACATGTGTTTTTTTAGCCAAATTTTGAGGTTTGCAAAGGATTCTGGGTAACAGAACCTGGTCCGAGCCCCACAAGTCATCCCATCTTGGATTCCCCTAGGTCTCTAGTTTTCAGAAATGCACAGCTTTGGTAGGTTTCCCTAGGTGGCGGCTGAGCTAGAGGCCAAAATCTACAGGTAGGCACTTCGCAAAAAACACCTCTGTTTTCTTTCAAAAATTTGGATGTGTCCACGTTGCGCTTTGGGGCGTTTCCTGTCGCGGGCGCTAGGCCTACCCACACAAGTGAGGTATCATTTTTATCGGGAGACTTGGGGGAACGCTGGGTGGAAGGAAATTTGTGGCTCCTCTCAGATTCCAGAACTTTCTGCCACAGAAATGTGAGGAACATGTGTTTTTTTAAGCCAAATTTTGAGGTTTGCAAAGGATTCTGGGTAACAGAACCTGGTCCGAGCCCCACAAGTCACCCCATCTTGGATTCCCCTATGTCTCTAGTTTTCAGAAATGCACAGGTTTGGTAGGTTTCCCTAGGTGACGGCTGAGCTGGAGGCCAAAATCTACAGGTTGGCACTTCGCAAAAATCACCTCTGTTTTCTTTAAAAAAATTGGATGTGTCCACATAGCGCTTTCGGGCGTTTCCTGTCACGGGCGCTAGGCCTACCCACACAAGTGAGGAATCATTTTTATCGGGAGACTTGGGGGAACGCTGGGTGGAAGGAAATGTGTGGCTCCTCTCAGATTCCAGAACTTTCTGCCACAGAAATGTGAGGAACATGTGTTTTTTTAGCCAAATTTTGAGGTTTGCAAAGGATTCTGGGTAACAGAACCTGGTCCGAGCCCCACAAGTCACCCCATCTTGGATTCCCCTAGGTCTCTAGTTTTCAGAAATGCACAGGTTTGGTAGGTTTCCCTAGGTGCCGGCTGAGCTAGAGGCCAAAATCTACAGTTAGGCACTTTGCAAAAAACACCTCTGTTTTCTTTCAAAAATTTGGATGTGTCCACGTTGCGCTTTGGGGCGTTTCCTGTTGCGGGCGCTAGGCCTACCCACACAAGTGAGGTATAATTTTTATCGGAAGACTTGGGTGAACGCTGGGTGGAAGGAAATTTGTGGCTCCTCTCAGATTCCAGAACTTTCTGCCACAGAAATGTGAGGAACATGTGTTTTTTTAGCCAACTTTTGAGGTTTGCAAAGGATTCTGGGTAACAGAACCTGGTCCGAGCCCCACAAGTCACCCCATCTTGGATTCCCCTAGGTCTCTAGTTTTCAGAAATGCACAGGTTTGGTAGGTTTCCCTAGGTGCCGGCTGAGCTAGAGGCCAAAATCTACAGGTAGGCACTTCGCAAAAATCACCTCTGTTTTCTTTAAAAAAATTGGATGTGTCCACGTTGCGCTTTGGGGCGTTTCCTGTCGCGGGCGCTAGGCCTACCCACACAAGTGAGGTATCATTTTTATCGGGAGACATGGGGGAATGCTGGGTGGAAGGAAATTTGTGGCTCCTCTCAGATTCCAGAACTTTCTGCCACAGAAATGTGAGGAACATGTGTTTTTTTAGCCAAATTTTGAGGTTTGCAAAGGATTCTGGGTAACAGAACCTGGTCCGAGCCCCACAAGTCATCCCATCTTGGATTCCCCTAGGTCTCTAGTTTTCAGAAATGCACAGGTTTGGTAGGTTTCCCTAGGTGGCGGCTGAGCTAGAGGCCAAAATCTACAGGTAGGCACTTCGCAAAAATCACCTCTGTTTTCTTTAAAAAAATTGGATGTGTCCACGTTGCGCTTTGGGGCGTTTCCTGTTGCGGACGCTAGGCCTACCCACACAAGTGAGGTATCATTTTTATCGGGAGACTTGGGGGAACGCTGGGTGGAAGGAAATTTGTGGCTCCTTTCAGATTCCAGAACTTTCTGCCACAGAAATGTGAGGAACATGTATTTTTTTAGCCAAATTTTGAGGTTTGCAAAGGATTCTGGGTAACAGGACCTGGTCCGAGCCCCACAAGTCACCCCATCTTGGATTCCCCTAGGTCTCTAGTTTTCAGAAATGCACAGGTTTGGTAGGTTTCCCTAGGTGCTGGCTGAGCTAGAGTCCAAAATCTACAGGTAGGCACTTCGCAAAAAACACCTCTGTTTTCTTTCAAAAATGTGGATGTGTCCACGTTGCGCTTTGGGGCGTTTCCTGTCGCGGGCGCTAGGCCTACCCACACAAGTGAGGTATCATTTTTATCGGGAGACTTGGGGGAACGCTGGGTGGAAGGAAATTTGTGGCTCCTCTCAGATTCCAGAACTTTCTGCCACAGAAATGTGAGGAACATGTGTTTTTTTAGCCAAATTTTGAGGTTTGCAAAGCATTCTGGGTAACAGAACCTGGTCCGAGCCCCACAAGTCACCCCATCTTGGATTCCCCTAGGTCTCTAATTTTCAGAAATGCACAGGTTTGGTAGGTTTCCCTAGGTGCCGGCTGAGCTAGAGGCCAAAATCTACAGGTAGGCACTTCGCAAAAATCACCTCTGTTTTCTTTCAAGAAATTGGATGTGTCCACGTTGCGCTTTGGGGCGTTTCCTGTCGTGGGCGCTAGGCTTACCCACACAAGTGAGGTATCATTTTTATCGGGAGACTTGGGGGAACGCTGGGTGGAAGGAAATTCGTGGCTCCTCTCAGATTCCAGAACTTTCTGCCACAGAAATGTGAGGAACATGTGTTTTTTTAGCCAAATTTTGAGGTTTGCAAAGGATTCTGGGTAACAGAACCTGGTCCGAGCCCCACAAGTCCCCCCATCTTGGATTCCCCTAGGTCTCTAGTTTTCAGAAATGCACAGGTTTGGTAGGATTCCCCTAGGTGCCGGCTGAGCTAGAGGCCAAAATCTACAGGTAGGTACTTCGCAAAAATCACCTCTGTTTTCTATAAAAAAATTGGATGTGTCCACGTTGCGCTTTGGGGCGTTTCCTGTCGCGGGCGCTAGGCCTACCCACACAAGTGAGGTATCATTTTTATCGGGAGACATGGGGGAATGCTGGGTGGAAGGAAATTTGTGGCTCCTCTCAGATTCCAGAACTTTCTGCCACAGAAATGTGAGGAACATGTGTTTTTTTAGCCAAATTTTGAGGTTTGCAAAGGATTCTGGGTAACAGAACCTGGTCCGAGCCCCACAAGTCACCCCATCTTGGATTCCCCTAGGTCTCTAGTTTTCAGAAATGCACAGGTTTGGATGGTTTCCCTAGGTGCCGGCTGAGCTAGAGGCCAAAATCTACAGGTAGGCACTTCGCAAAAAACACCTCTGTTTTCTTTCAAAAATGTGGATGTGTCCACGTTGCGCTTTGGGGCGTTTCCTGTCACGGGCGCTAGGCCTACCCACACAAGTGAGGTATCATTTTTATCGGGAGACTTGGGGGAACGCTGGGTAAAAGGAAATTTGTTGCTCCTCTCAGATTCCAGAACTTTCTGCCACAGAAATGTGAGGAACATGTGTTTTTTTAGCCAACTTTTGAGGTTTGCAAAGGATTCTGGGTAACAGAACCTGGTCCGAGCCCCACAAGTCACCCCATCTTGGATTCCCCTAGGTCTCTAGTTTTCAGAAATGCACAGGTTTGGTAGGTTTCCCTAGGTGCCGGCTGAGCTAGAGGCCAAAATCTACAGGTAGGTACTTCGCAAAAATCACCTCTGTTTTCTTTCAAGAAATTGGATGTGTCCACGTTGCGCTTTGAGGCGTTTCCTGTCGCGGGCGCTAGGCCTACCCACACAAGTGAGGTATCATTTTTATCGGGAGACTTGGGGGAACGCTGGGTGGAAGGAAATTCGTGGCTCCTCTCAGATTCCAGAACTTTCTGCCACAGAAATGTGAGGAACATGTGTTTTTTTAGCCAAATTTTGAGGTTTGCAAAGGATTCTGGGTAACAGAACCTGGTCCGAGCCCCACAAGTCACCCCATCTTGGATTCCCCTAGGTCTCTAGTTTTCAGAAATGCACAGGTTTGGTAGGTTTCCCTAGGTGCCGGCTGAGCTAGAGGCCAAAATCTACAGGTAGGCACTTCGCAAAAAGCACCTCTGTTTTCTTTCAAAAATTTGGATGTGTCCACGTTGCGCTTTGGGGCGTTTCCTGTCGCGGGCGCTAGGCCTACCCACACAAGTGAGGTATCATTTTTATCGGGAGACTTGGAGGAACGCTGGGTGGAAGGAAATTTGTGGCTCCTCTCAGATTCCAGAACTTTCTGCCACAGAAATGTGAGGATCATGTGTTTTTTTAAGCCAAATTTTGAGGTTTGCAAAGGATTCTGGGTAACAGAACCTGGTCCGAGCCCCACAAGTCACCCCATCTTGGATTCCCCTAGGTCTCTAGTTTTCAGAAATGCACAGGTTTGGTAGGTTTCCCTAGGTGCCGGCTGAGCTAGAGGCCAAAATCTACAGGTAGGCACTTCGCAAAAATCACCTCTGTTTTCTTTAAAAAAATTGGATGTGTCCACGTTGCGCTTTGGGGCGTTTCCTGTTGCGGACGCTAGGCCTACCCACACAAGTGAGGTATCATTTTTATCGGGAGACTTGGGGGAACGCTGGATGGAATGAAATTTGTGGCTCCTCTCAGATTCCAGAACTTTCTGCCACAGAAATGTGAGGAACATGTGTTTTTTTAAGCCAAATTTTGAGGTTTGCAAAGGATTCTGGGTAACAGAACCTGGTCCGAGCCCCACAAGTCACCCCATCTTGGATTCCCCTATGTCTCTAGTTTTCAGAAATGCACAGGTTTGGTAGGTTTCCCTAGGTGACGGCTGAGCTGGAGGCCAAAATCTACAGGTTGGCACTTCGCAAAAATCACCTCTGTTTTCTTTAAAAAAATTGGATGTGTCCACATAGCGCTTTCGGGTGTTTCCTGTCACGGGCGCTAGGCCTACCCACACAAGTGAGGAATCATTTTTATCGGGAGACTTGGGGGAACGCTGGGTGGAAGGAAATTTGTGGCTCCTCTCAGATTCCAGAACTTTCTGCCACAGAAATGTGAGGAACATGTGTTTTTTTAGCCAAATTTTGAGGTTTGCAAAGGATTCTGGGTAACAGAACCTGGTCCGAGCCCCACAAGTCACCCCATCTTGGATTCCCCTAGGTCTCTAGTTTTCAGAAATGCACAGGTTTGGTAGGTTTCCCTAGGTGCCGGCTGAGCTAGAGGCCAAAATCTACAGTTAGGCACTTTGCAAAAAACACCTCTGTTTTCTTTCAAAAATTTGGATGTGTCCACGTTGCGCTTTGGGGCGTTTCCTGTCGCGGGCGCTAGGCCTACCCACACAAGTGAGGTATAATTTTTATCGGAAGACTTGGGTGAACGCTGGGTGGAAGGAAATTTGTGGCTCCTCTCAGATTCCACAACTTTCTGCCACAGAAATGTGAGGAACATGTGTTTTTTTAGCCAACTTTTGAGGTTTGCAAAGGATTCTGGGTAACAGAACCTGGTCCGAGCCCCACAAGTCACCCCATCTTGGATTCCCCTAGGTCTCTAGTTTTCAGAAATGCACAGGTTTGGTAGGTTTCCCTAGGTGACGGCTGAGCTGGAGGCCAAAATCTACAGGTTGGCACTTCGCAAAAATCACCTCTGTTTTCTTTAAAAAACTTGGATGTGTCCACGTTGCGCTTTGGGGCGTTTCCTGTTGCGGACGCTAGGCCTACCCACACAAGTGAGGTATCATTTTTATCGGGAGACTTGGGGGAACGCTGGATGGAAGGAAATTTGTGGCTCCTCTCAGATTCCAGAACTTTCTGCCACAGAAATGTGAGGAACATGTGTTTTTTTAGCCAAATTTTGAGGTTTGCAAAGGATTCTGGGTAACAGAACCTGGTCCGAGCCCCACAAGTCACCGCATCTTGGATTCCCCTAGGTCTCTAGTTTTCAGAAATGCACAGGTTTGGTAGGTTTCCCTAGGTGCCGGCTGAGCTAGAGGCCAAAATCTACAGGTAGGTACTTCGCAAAAATCACCTCTGTTTTCTTTAAAAAAAATTGGATGTGTCCACGTTGCGCTTTGGGGCATTTCCTGTCGCGGGCGCTAGGCCTACCCACACAAGTGAGGTATCATTTTTATCGGGAGACATGGGGGAATGCTGGGTGGAAGGAAATTTGTGGCTCCTCTCAGATTCCAGAACTTTCTGCCACAGAAATGTGAGGAACATGTGTTTTTTTAGCCAAATTTTGAGGTTTGCAAAGGATTCTGGGTAACAGAACCTGGTCCGAGCCCCACAAGTCACCCCATCTTTGATTCCCCTAGGTCTCTAGTTTTCAGAAATGCACAGGTTTGGTAGGTTTTCCGAGGTGCCGGCTGAGCTAGAGGCCAAAATCTACAGGTAGGCACTTCGCAAAAAACACCTCTGTTTTCTTTCAAGAAATTGGATGTGTCCACGTTGCGCTTTGGGGCGTTTCCTGTCGCGGGCGCTAGGCCTACCCACACAAGTGAGGTATCATTTTTATCGGGAGACTTGGGGGAACGCTGGGTGGAAGGAAATTTGTGGCTCCTCTCAGATTCCAGAACTTTCTGCCACAGAAATGTGAGGAACATGTGTTTTTTTAAGCCAAATTTTGAGGTTTGCAAAGGATTCTGGGTAACAGAACCTGGTCCGAGCCCCACAAGTCACCCCATCTTGGATTCCCCTAGGTCTCTAGTTTTCAGAAATGGACAGGTTTGGTAGGTTTCCCTAGGTGCCGGCTGAGCTAGAGGCCAAAATCTACAGGTAGGCACTTCGCAAAAATCACCTCTGTGTTCTTTAAAAAAATTGGATGTGTCCACGTTGCGCTTTGGGGCGTTTCCTGACGCGGGCGCTAGGCCTACCCACACAAGTGAGGTATCATTTTTATCGGGAGACTTGGGGGAACGCTGGGGGGAAGGAAATTTGTGGCTCCTCTCAGATTCCAGAACTTTCTGCCACAGAAATGTGAGGAACATGTGTTTTTTTAGCCAACTTTTGAGGTTTGCAAAGGATTCTGGGTCACAGAACCTGGTCCGAGCCCCACAAGTCACCCCATCTTGGATTCCCCTAGGTCTCTAGTTTTCAGAAATGCACAGGTTTGGTAGGTTTCCCTAGGTGCCGGCTAAGCTAGAGGCCAAAATCTACAGGTAGGCACTTCGCAAAAAAATCACCTCTGTTTTCTTTCAAAAAATTGGATGTGTCCACGTTACGCTTTGGGGCGTTTCCTGTTGCGGACGCTAGGGCTACCCACACAGGTGAGGTATCATTTTTATTGGGAGACTTGGGGGAACGCTGGGTGGAAGGAAATTTGTGGCTCCTCTCAGATTCCAGAACTTTCTGCCACAGAAATGTGAGGAACATGTGTTTTTTTAGCCAAATTTTGAGGTTTGCAAAGGATTCTGGGTAACAGAACCTGGTCCGAGCCCCACAAGTCATCCCATCTTGGATTCCCCTAGGTCTCTAGTTTTCAGAAATGCACAGCTTTGGTAGGTTTCCCTAGGTGGCGGCTGAGCTAGAGGCCAAAATCTACAGGTAGGCACTTCGCAAAAAACACCTCTGTTTTCTTTCAAAAATTTGGATGTGTCCACGTTGCGCTTTGGGGCGTTTCCTGTCGCGGGCGCTAGGCCTACCCACACAAGTGAGGTATCATTTTTATCGGGAGACTTGGGGGAACGCTGGGTGGAAGGAAATTTGTGGCTCCTCTCAGATTCCAGAACTTTCTGCCACAGAAATGTGAGGAACATGTGTTTTTTTAAGCCAAATTTTGAGGTTTGCAAAGGATTCTGGGTAACAGAACCTGGTCCGAGCCCCACAAGTCACCCCATCTTGGATTCCCCTATGTCTCTAGTTTTCAGAAATGCACAGGTTTGGTAGGTTTCCCTAGGTGACGGCTGAGCTGGAGGCCAAAATCTACAGGTTGGCACTTCACAAAAATCACCTCTGTTTTCTTTAAAAAAATTGGATGTGTCCACATAGCGCTTTCGGGCGTTTCCTGTCACGGGCGCTAGGCCTACCCACACAAGTGAGGAATCATTTTTATCGGGAGACTTGGGGGAACGCTGGGTGGAAGGAAATTTGTGGCTCCTCTCAGATTCCAGAACTTTCTGCCACAGAAATGTGAGGAACATGTGTTTTTTTAGCCAAATTTTGAGGTTTGCAAAGGATTCTGGGTAACAGAACCTGGTCCGAGCCCCACAAGTCACCCCATCTTGGATTCCCCTAGGTCTCTAGTTTTCAGAAATGCACAGGTTTGGTAGGTTTCCCTAGGTGCCGGCTGAGCTAGAGGCCAAAATCTACAGTTAGGCACTTTGCAAAAAACACCTCTGTTTTCTTTCAAAAATTTGGATGTGTCCACGTTGCGCTTTGGGGCGTTTCCTGTTGCGGGCGCTAGGCCTACCCACACAAGTGAGGTATAATTTTTATCGGAAGACTTGGGTGAACGCTGGGTGGAAGGAAATTTGTGGCTCCTCTCAGATTCCAGAACTTTCTGCCACAGAAATGTGAGGAACATGTGTTTTTTTAGCCAACTTTTGAGGTTTGCAAAGGATTCTGGGTAACAGAACCTGGTCCGAGCCCCACAAGTCACCCCATCTTGGATTCCCCTAGGTCTCTAGTTTTCAGAAATGCACAGGTTTGGTAGGTTTCCCTAGGTGCCGGCTGAGCTAGAGGCCAAAATCTACAGGTAGGCACTTCGCAAAAATCACCTCTGTTTTCTTTAAAAAAATTGGATGTGTCCACGTTGCGCTTTGGGGCGTTTCCTGTCGCGGGCGCTAGGCCTACCCACACAAGTGAGGTATCATTTTTATCGGGAGACATGGGGGAATGCTGGGTGGAAGGAAATTTGTGGCTCCTCTCAGATTCCAGAACTTTCTGCCACAGAAATGTGAGGAACATGTGTTTTTTTAGCCAAATTTTGAGGTTTGCAAAGGATTCTGGGTAACAGAACCTGGTCCGAGCCCCACAAGTCATCCCATCTTGGATTCCCCTAGGTCTCTAGTTTTCAGAAATGCACAGGTTTGGTAGGTTTCCCTAGGTGGCGGCTGAGCTAGAGGCCAAAATCTACAGGTAGGCACTTCGCAAAAATCACCTCTGTTTTCTTTAAAAAAATTGGATGTGTCCACGTTGCGCTTTGGGGCGTTTCCTGTTGCGGACGCTAGGCCTACCCACACAAGTGAGGTATCATTTTTATCGAGAGACTTGGGGGAACGCTGGGTGGAAGGAAATTTGTGGCTCCTTTCAGATTCCAGAACTTTCTGCCACAGAAATGTGAGGAACATGTGTTTTTTTAGCCAAATTTTGAGGTTTGCAAAGGATTCTGGGTAACAGGACCTGGTCCGAGCCCCACAAGTCACCCCATCTTGGATTCCCCTAGGTCTCTAGTTTTCAGAAATGCACAGGTTTGGTAGGTTTCCCTAGGTGCTGGCTGAGCTAGAGTCCAAAATCTACAGGTAGGCACTTCGCAAAAAACACCTCTGTTTTCTTTCAAAAATGTGGATGTGTCCACGTTGCGCTTTGGGGCGTTTCCTGTCGCGGGCGCTAGGCCTACCCACACAAGTGAGGTATCATTTTTATCGGGAGACTTGGGGGAACGCTGGGTGGAAGGAAATTTGTGGCTCCACTCAGATTCCAGAACTTTCTGCCACAGAAATGTGAGGAACATGTGTTTTTTTAGCCAAATTTTGAGGTTTGCAAAGGATTCTGGGTAACAGAACCTGGTCCGAGCCCCACAAGTCACCCCATCTTGGATTCCCCTAGGTCTCTAATTTTCAGAAATGCACAGGTTTGGTAGGTTTCCCTAGGTGCCGGCTGAGCTAGAGGCCAAAATCTACAGGTAGGCACTTCGCAAAAATCACCTCTGTTTTCTTTCAAGAAATTGGATGTGTCCATGTTGCGCTTTGGGGCGTTTCCTGTCGTGGGCGCTAGGCTTACCCACACAAGTGAGGTATCATTTTTATCGGGAGACTTGGGGGAACGCTGGGTGGAAGGAAATTCGTGGCTCCTCTCAGATTCCAGAACTTTCTGCCACAGAAATGTGAGGAACATGTGTTTTTTTAGCCAAATTTTGAGGTTTGCAAAGGATTCTGGGTAACAGAACCTGGTCCGAGCCCCACAAGTCCCCCCATCTTGGATTCCCCTAGGTCTCTAGTTTTCAGAAATGCACAGGTTTGGTAGGATTCCCCTAGGTGCCGGCTGAGCTAGAGGCCAAAATCTACAGGTAGGTACTTCGCAAAAATCACCTCTGTTTTCTATAAAAAAATTGGATGTGTCCACGTTGCGCTTTGGGGCGTTTCCTGTCGCGGGCGCTAGGCCTACCCACACAAGTGAGGTATCATTTTTATCGGGAGACATGGGGGAATGCTGGGTGGAAGGAAATTTGTGGCTCCTCTCAGATTCCAGAACTTTCTGCCACAGAAATGTGAGGAACATGTGTTTTTTTAGCCAAATTTTGAGGTTTGCAAAGGATTCTGGGTAACAGAACCTGGTCCGAGCCCCACAAGTCACCCCATCTTGGATTCCCCTAGGTCTCTAGTTTTCAGAAATGCACAGGTTTGGATGGTTTCCCTAGGTGCCGGCTGAGCTAGAGGCCAAAATCTACAGGTAGGCACTTCGCAAAAAACACCTCTGTTTTCTTTCAAAAATGTGGATGTGTCCACATTGCGCTTTGGGGCGTTTCCTGTCACGGGCGCTAGGCCTACCCACACAAGTGAGGTATCATTTTTATCGGGAGACTTGGGGGAACGCTGGGTAAAAGGAAATTTGTTGCTCCTCTCAGATTCCAGAACTTTCTGCCACAGAAATGTGAGGAACATGTGTTTTTTTAGCCAACTTTTGAGGTTTGCAAAGGATTCTGGGTAACAGAACCTGGTCCGAGCCCCACAAGTCACCCCATCTTGGATTCCCCTAGGTCTCTAGTTTTCAGAAATGCACAGGTTTGGTAGGTTTCCCTAGGTGCCGGCTGAGCTAGAGGCCAAAATCTACAGGTAGGTACTTCGCAAAAATCACCTCTGTTTTCTTTCAAGAAATTGGATGTGTCCACGTTGCGCTTTGAGGCGTTTCCTGTCGCGGGCGCTAGGCCTACCCACACAAGTGAGGTATCATTTTTATCGGGAGACTTGGGGGAACGCTGGGTGGAAGGAAATTCGTGGCTCCTCTCAGATTCCAGAACTTTCTGCCACAGAAATGTGAGGAACATGTGTTTTTTTAGCCAAATTTTGAGGTTTGCAAAGGATTCTGGGTAACAGAACCTGGTCCGAGCCCCACAAGTCACCCCATCTTGGATTCCCCTAGGTCTCTAGTTTTCAGAAATGCACAGGTTTGGTAGGTTTCCCTAGGTGCCGGCTGAGCTAGAGGCCAAAATCTACAGTTAGGCACTTCGCAAAAAGCACCTCTGTTTTCTTTCAAAAATTTGGATGTGTCCACGTTGCGCTTTGGGGCGTTTCCTGTCGCGGGCGCTAGGCCTACCCACACAAGTGAGGTATCATTTTTATCGGGAGACTTGGAGGAACGCTGGGTGGAAGGAAATTTGTGGCTCCTCTCAGATTCCAGAACTTTCTGCCACAGAAATGTGAGGATCATGTGTTTTTTTAAGCCAAATTTTGAGGTTTGCAAAGGATTCTGGGTAACAGAACCTGGTCCGAGCCCCACAAGTCACCCCATCTTGGATTCCCCTAGGTCTCTAGTTTTCAGAAATGCACAGGTTTGGTAGGTTTCCCTAGGTGCCAGCTAAGCTAGAGGCCAAAATCTACAGGTAGGCACTTCGCAAAAATCACCTCTGTTTTCTTTAAAAAAATTGGATGTGTCCACGTTGCGCTTTGGGGCGTTTCCTGTTGCGGACGCTAGGCCTACCCACACAAGTGAGGTATCATTTTTATCGGGAGACTTGGGGGAACGCTGGATGGAATGAAATTTGTGGCTCCTCTCAGATTCCAGAACTTTCTGCCACAGAAATGTGAGGAACATGTGTTTTTTTAGCCAAATTTTAGGTTTGCAAAGGATTCTGGGTAACAGAACCTGGTCCGAGCCCCACAAGTCACCCCATCTTGGATTCCCCTAGGTCTCTAGTTTTCAGTAATGCACAGGTTTGGTAGGTTTCCCTAGGTGCCGGCTGAGCTAGAGGCCAAAATCTACAGGTAGGTACTTAGCAAAAATCACCTCTGTTTTCTTTAAAAAAATTGGATGTGTCAACGTTGCGCTTTGGGGCGTTTCCTGTCGCGGGCGCTAGGCCTACCCACACAAGTGAGGTATCATTTTTATCGGGAGACTTGGAGGAACGCTGGGTGGAAGGAAGTTTGTGACTCCTCTCAGATACCAGAACATTCTGCCACAGAAATGTGAGGAACATGTATTTTTTTAGCCAAATTTTGAGGTTTGCAAAGGATTCTGGGTAACAGAACCTGGTCCGAGCCCCACAAGTCACCCCATCTTGGATTCCCCTAGGTCTCTAGTTTTCAGAAATGCACAGGTTTGGTAGGTTTCCCTAGGTGCCGGCTGAGCTACAGTCCAAAATCCGGAGGTAGGCAATGTTTTCTTTCAAAAAATGGGTTGTGTCCACGTTACGCTTTGGGGCATTTCCTGTCGAGGGCGCTAGGCCTACCCACACAAATGAGGGATCATTTTTATCGGGAGACTTAGGGGAACGCTGGGTGGAAGGAAATTTGTGGCTCCTCTCAGATACCAGAACTTTCTGCCACAGAAATGTGAGGAACATGTATTTTTTTAGCCAAATTTTGAGGTTTGCAAAGGATTCTGGGTAACAGAACCTGGTCCGAGCCCCACAAGTCACCCCATCTTGAATTCCCCTAGGTCTCTAGTTTTCAGAAATGCACAGGTTTGGTAGGTTTCCCTAGGTGCCGGCTGAGCTAGAGGCCAAAATCTACAGGTAGGCACTTCGTAAAAATCACCTCTGTTTTCTTTAAAAAAATTGGATGTGTCCACGTTGCGCTTTGGGGCGTTTCCTGTTGCAGACGCTAGGCCTACCCACACAAGTGAGGTATCATTTTTATCGGGAGACTTGGGGGAACGCTGGGTGGAAGGAAATTTGTGGCTCCTCTCAGATTCCAGAACTTTCTGCCACAGAAATGTGAGGAACATGTGTTTTTTTAGCCAAATTTTGAGGTTTGCAAAGGATTCTGGGTAACAGAACCTGGTCCGAGCCCCACAAGTCACCCCATCTTGGATTCCCCTAGGTCTCTAGTTTTCAGAAATGCACAGGTTTGGTAGGTTTCCCTAGGTGCTGGCTGAGCTGGAGTCCAAAATCTACAGGTAGGCACTTCGCAAAAAACACCTCTGTTTTCTTTCAAAAAATTGGATGTGTCCACGTTGCGCTTTGGGGCGTTTCCTGTCGCGGGCGCTAGGCCTACCCACACAAGTGAGGTATCATTTTTATCGGGAGACTTGGGGGAACGCTGGGTGGAAGGAAATTTGTGGCTCCTCTCAGATTCCAGAACTTTCTGCCACAGAAATGTGAGGAACATGTGTTTTTTTAAGCCAAATTTTGAGGTTTGCAAAGGATTCTGGGTAACAGAACCTGGTCCGAGCCCCACAAGTCACCCCATCTTGGATTCCCCTAGGTCTCTAGTTTTCAGAAATGCACAGGTTTGGATGGTTTCCCTAGGTGCCGGCTGAGCTAGAGGCCAAAATCTACAGGTAGGTACTTCGCAAAAAACACCTCTGTTTTTTTTCAAAAATGTGGATGTGTCCACGTTGCGCTTTGGGGCGTTTCCTGTCACGGGCGCTAGGCCTACCCACACAAGTGAGGTATCATTTTTATCGGGAGACTTCGGGGAACGCTGGGTAAAAGGAAATTTGTTGCTCCTCTCAGATTCCAGAACTTTCTGCCACAGAAATGTGAGGAACATGTGTTTTTTTAGCCAAATTTTGAGGTTTGCAAAGGATTCTGGGTAACAGAACCTGGTCCGAGCCCCACAAGTCACCCCATCTTGGATTCCCCTAGGTCTCTAGTTTTCAGAAATGCACAGGTTTGGTAGGTTTCCCTAGGTGCCGGCTGAGCTAGAGGCCAAAATCTACAGGTAGGTACTTCGCAAAAATCACCTCTGTTTTCTATAAAAAAATTGGATGTGTCCACGTTGCGCTTTGGGGCGTTTCCTGTCACGGGCGCTAGGCCTACCCACACAAGTGAGGTATCATTTTTATCGGGAGACATGGGGGCATGCTGGTTGGAAGGAAATTTGTGGCTCCTCTCAGATTCCAGAACTTTCTGCCACAGAAATTTGAGGAACATGTGTTTTTTTAGCCAAATTTTGAGGTTTGCAAAGGATTCTGGGTAACAGAACCTGGTCCGAGCCCCACAAGTCACCCCATCTTGGATTCCCCTAGGTCTCTAGTTTTCAGAAATGCACAGGTTTGGTAGGTTTCCCTAGGTGCTGGCTGAGCTAGAGTCCAAAATCTACAGGTAGGCACTTCGCAAAAAACACCTCTGTTTTCTTTCAAAAATTTGGATGTGTCCACGTTGCGCTTTGGGGCGTTTCCTGTCGCGGGCGCTAGGCCTACCCACACAAGTGAGGTATCATTTTTATTGGGAGACTTGGGGGAACGCTGGGTGGAAGGAAATTTGTGGCTCCTCTCAGATTCCAGAACTTTCTGCCACAGAAATGTGAGGAACATGTGTTTTTTTAAGCCAAATTTTGAGGTTTGCAAAGGATTCTGGGTAACAGAACCTGGTCCGAGCCCCACAAGTCACCCCATCTTGGATTCCCCTATGTCTCTAGTTTTCAGAAATGCACAGGTTTGGTAGGTTTCCCTAGGTGACGGCTGAGCTGGAGGCCAAAATCTACAGGTTGGCACTTCGCAAAAATCACCTCTGTTTTCTTTTAAAAAATTGGATGTGTCCACGTTACGCTTTGGGGCGTTTCCTGTTGCGGACGCTAGGGCTACCCACACAGGTGAGGTATCATTTTTATCGGGAGACTTGGGGGAACGCTGGGTGGAAGGAAATTTGTGGCTCCTCTCAGATTCCAGAACTTTCTGCCACAGAAATGTGAGGATCATGTGTTTTTTTAGCCAAATTTTGAGGTTTGCAAAGGATTCTGGGTAACAGATCCTGGTCCGAGCCCCACAAGTCACCCCATCTTGGATTCCCCAAGGTCTCTAGTTTTCAGAAATGCACAGGTTTGGTAGGTTTCCCTAGGTGCCGGCTGAGCTAGAGGCCAAAATCTACAGGTAGGCACTTCGCAAAAATCACCTCTGTTTTCTTTAAAAAAATTGGATGTGTCCACGTTGCGCTTTGGGGCGTTTCCTGTTGCGGACGCTAGGCCTACCCACACAAGTGAGGTATCATTTTTATCGGGAGACTTGGGGGAACGCTGGATGGAATGACATTTGTGGCTCCTCTCAGATTCCAGAACTTTCTGCCACAGAAATGTGAGGAACATGTGTTTTTTTAGCCAAATTTTGAGGTTTGCAAAGGATTCTGGGTAACAGAACCTGGTCCGAGCCCCACAAGTCACCCCATCTTGGATTCCCCTAGGTCTCTAGTTTTCAGTAATGCACAGGTTTGGTAGGTTTCCCTAGGTGCCGGCTGAGCTAGAGGCCAAAATCTACAGGTAGGTACTTCGCAAAAATCACCACTGTTTTCTTTAAAAAAATTGGATGTGTCAACGTTGCGCTTTGGGGCGTTTCCTGTCGCGGGCGCTAGGCCTACCCACACAAGTGAGGTATCATTTTTATCGGGAGACATGGGGGAATGCTGGGTGGAAGGAAATTTGTGGCTCCTCTCAGATTCCAGAACTTTCTGCCACAGAAATGTGAGGAACATGTGTTTTTTTAGCCAAATTTTGAGGTTTAGAAAGGATTCTGGGTAACAGAACCTGGTCCAAACCCCACAAGTCACCCCATCTTGGATTCCCCTAGGTCTCTAGTTTTCAGAAATGCACAGGTTTGGATGGTTTCCCTAGGTGCCGGCTGAGCTAGAGGCTAAAATCTACAGGTAGGCACTTCGCAAAAAACACCTCTGTTTTCTTTCAAAAATTTGGATGTGTCCACGTTGCGCTTTGGGGCGTTTCCTGTCGCGGGCGCTAGGCCTACCCACACAAGTGAGGTATCATTTTTATCGGGAGACTTGGGGGAACGCTGGGTGGAAGGAAATTTGTGGCTCCTCTCAGATACCAGAACTTTCTGCCACAGAAATGTAAGGAACATGTGTTTTTTTAGCCAAATTTTGAGGTTTGCAAAGGATTCTGGGTAACAGAACCTGGTCCGAGCCCCACAAGTCACGCCATCTTGGATTCCCCTAGGTCTCTAGTTTTCAGAAATGCACAGGTTTGGTAGGTTTCCCTAGGTGCCGGCTGAGCTAGAGGCCAAAATCTACAGGTAGGAACTTCGCAAAAAGCACCTCTGTTTTCTTTCAAAAATTTGGATGTGTCCACCTTGCGCTTTGGGGCGTTTCCTGTCGCGGGCGCTAGGCCTACCCACACAAGTGAGGTATCATTTTTATCGGGAGACTTGGAGGAACGCTGGGTGGAAGGAAGTTTGTGACTCCTCTCAGATTCCAGAACTTTCTGCCACAGAAATGTGAGGAACATGTGTTTTTTTAGCCAACTTTTGAGGTTTGCAAAGGATTCTGGGTAACAGAACCTGGTCCGAGCCCCACAAGTCACCCCATCTTGGATTCCCCTAGGTCTCTAGTTTTCAGTAATGCACAGGTTTGGTAGGTTTCCCTAGGTGCCGGCTGAGCTAGAGGCCAAAATCTACGGGTAGGTACTTCGCAAAAATCACCTCTGTTTTCTTTAAAAAAATTGGATGTGTCCACGTTGCGCTTTGGGGCGTTTCCTGTCGCGGGCGCTAGGCCTACCCACACAAGTGAGGTATCATTTTTATCGGGAGACATGGGGGAATGCTGGGTGGAAGGAAATTTGTGGCTCCTCTCAGATTCCAGAACTTTCTGCCACAGAAATGTGAGGAACATGTGTTTTTTTAGCCAAATTTTGAGGATTGCAAAGGATTCTGGGTAACAGAACCTGGTCCAAACCCCACAAGTCACCCCATCTTGGATTCCCCTAGGTCTCTAGTTTTCAGAAATGCACAGGTTTGGATGGTTTCCCTAGGTGCCGGCTGAGCTAGAGGCTAAAATCTACAGGTAGGCACTTCGCAAAAAACACCTCTGTTTTCTTTCAAAAATTTGGATGTGTCCACGTTGCGCTTTGGGGCGTTTCCTGTCGCGGGCGCTAGGCCTACCCACACAAGTGAGGTATCATTTTTATCGGGAGACTTGGGGGAACGCTGGGTGGAAGGAAATTTGTGGCTCCTCTCAGATTCCAGAACTTTCTGCCACAGAAATGTAAGGAACATGAGTTTTTTTAGCCAAATTTTGATGTTTGCAAAGGATTCTGGGTAACAGAACCTGGTCCGAGCCCCACAAGTCACCCCATCTTGGATTCCCCTAGGTCTCTAGTTTTCAGAAATGCACAGGTTTGGTAGGTTTCCCTAGGTGCCGGCTGAGCTAGAGGCCAAAATCTACAGGTAGGCACTTCGCAAAAAGCACCTCTGTTTTCTTTCAAAAATTTGGATGTGTCCACCTTGCGCTTTGGGGCGTTTCCTGTCGCGGGCGCTAGGCCTACCCACACAAGTGAGGTATCATTTTTATCGGGAGACTTGGAGGAACGCTGGGTGGAAGGAAGTTTGTGACTCCTCTCAGATTCCAGAACTTTCTGCCACAGAAATGTGAGGAACATGTGTTTTTTTAGCCAACTTTTGAGGTTTGCAAAGGATTCTGGGTAACAGAACCTGGTACGAGCCCCACAAGTCACCCCATCTTGGATTCCCCTAGGTCTCTAGTTTTCAGTAATGCACAGGTTTGGTAGGTTTCCCTAGGTGCCGGCTGAGCTAGAGGCCAAAATCTACGGGTAGGTACTTCGCAAAAATCACCTCTGTTTTCTTTAAAAAAATTGGATGTGTCCACGTTGCGCTTTGGGGCGTTTCCTGTCGCGGGCGCTAGGCCTACCCACACAAGTGAGGTATCATTTTTATCGGGAGACATGGGGGAATGCTGGGTGGAAGGAAATTTGTGGCTCCTCTCAGATTCCAGAACTTTCTGCCACAGAAATGTGAGGAACATGTGTTTTTTTAGCCAAATTTTGAGGTTTAGAAAGGATTCTGGGTAACAGAACCTGGTCCGAGCCCCACAAGTCACCCCATCTTGGATTCCCCTATGTCTCTAGTTTTCAGAAATGCACAGGTTTGGTAGGTTTCCCTAGGTGACGGCTGAGCTGGAGGCCAAAATCTACAGGTTGGCACTTCGCAAAAATCACCTCTGTTTTCTTTTAAAAAATTGGATGTGTCCACGTTACGCTTTGGGGCGTTTCCTGTTGCGGACGCTAGGGCTACCCACACAGGTGAGGTATCATTTTTATCGGGAGACTTGGGGGAACGCTGGGTGGAAGGAAATTTGTGGCTCCTCTCAGATTCCAGAACTTTCTGCCACAGAAATGTGAGGATCATGTGTTTTTTTAGCCAAATTTTGAGGTTTGCAAAGGATTCTGGGTAACAGATCCTGGTCCGAGCCCCACAAGTCACCCCATCTTGGATTCCCCAAGGTCTCTAGTTTTCAGAAATGCACAGGTTTGGTAGGTTTCCCTAGGTGCCGGCTGAGCTAGAGGCCAAAATCTACAGGTAGGCACTTCGCAAAAATCACCTCTGTTTTCTTTAAAAAAATTGGATGTGTCCACGTTGCGCTTTGGGGCGTTTCCTGTTGCGGACGCTAGGCCTACCCACACAAGTGAGGTATCATTTTTATCGGGAGACTTGGGGGAACGCTGGATGGAATGACATTTGTGGCTCCTCTCAGATTCCAGAACTTTCTGCCACAGAAATGTGAGGAACATGTGTTTTTTTAGCCAAATTTTGAGGTTTGCAAAGGATTCTGGGTAACAGAACCTGGTCCGAGCCCCACAAGTCACCCCATCTTGGATTCCCCTAGGTCTCTAGTTTTCAGTAATGCACAGGTTTGGTAGGTTTCCCTAGGTGCCGGCTGAGCTAGAGGCCAAAATCTACAGGTAGGTACTTCGCAAAAATCACCACTGTTTTCTTTAAAAAAATTGGATGTGTCAACGTTGCGCTTTGGGGCGTTTCCTGTCGCGGGCGCTAGGCCTACCCACACAAGTGAGGTATCATTTTTATCGGGAGACATGGGGGAATGCTGGGTGGAAGGAAATTTGTGGCTCCTCTCAGATTCCAGAACTTTCTGCCACAGAAATGTGAGGAACATGTGTTTTTTTAGCCAAATTTTGAGGTTTAGAAAGGATTCTGGGTAACAGAACCTGGTCCAAACCCCACAAGTCACCCCATCTTGGATTCCCCTAGGTCTCTAGTTTTCAGAAATGCACAGGTTTGGATGGTTTCCCTAGGTGCCGGCTGAGCTAGAGGCTAAAATCTACAGGTAGGCACTTCGCAAAAAACACCTCTGTTTTCTTTCAAAAATTTGGATGTGTCCACGTTGCGCTTTGGGGCGTTTCCTGTCGCGGGCGCTAGGCCTACCCACACAAGTGAGGTATCATTTTTATCGGGAGACTTGGGGGAACGCTGGGTGGAAGGAAATTTGTGGCTCCTCTCAGATACCAGAACTTTCTGCCACAGAAATGTAAGGAACATGTGTTTTTTTAGCCAAATTTTGAGGTTTGCAAAGGATTCTGGGTAACAGAACCTGGTCCGAGCCCCACAAGTCACGCCATCTTGGATTCCCCTAGGTCTCTAGTTTTCAGAAATGCACAGGTTTGGTAGGTTTCCCTAGGTGCCGGCTGAGCTAGAGGCCAAAATCTACAGGTAGGAACTTCGCAAAAAGCACCTCTGTTTTCTTTCAAAAATTTGGATGTGTCCACCTTGCGCTTTGGGGCGTTTCCTGTCGCGGGCGCTAGGCCTACCCACACAAGTGAGGTATCATTTTTATCGGGAGACTTGGAGGAACGCTGGGTGGAAGGAAGTTTGTGACTCCTCTCAGATTCCAGAACTTTCTGCCACAGAAATGTGAGGAACATGTGTTTTTTTAGCCAACTTTTGAGGTTTGCAAAGGATTCTGGGTAACAGAACCTGGTCCGAGCCCCACAAGTCACCCCATCTTGGATTCCCCTAGGTCTCTAGTTTTCAGTAATGCACAGGTTTGGTAGGTTTCCCTAGGTGCCGGCTGAGCTAGAGGCCAAAATCTACGGGTAGGTACTTCGCAAAAATCACCTCTGTTTTCTTTAAAAAAATTGGATGTGTCCACGTTGCGCTTTGGGGCGTTTCCTGTCGCGGGCGCTAGGCCTACCCACACAAGTGAGGTATCATTTTTATCGGGAGACATGGGGGAATGCTGGGTGGAAGGAAATTTGTGCCTCCTCTCAGATTCCAGAACTTTCTGCCACAGAAATGTGAGGAACATGTGTTTTTTTAGCCAAATTTTGAGGATTGCAAAGGATTCTGGGTAACAGAACCTGGTCCAAACCCCACAAGTCACCCCATCTTGGATTCCCCTAGGTCTCTAGTTTTCAGAAATGCACAGGTTTGGATGGTTTCCCTAGGTGCCGGCTGAGCTAGAGGCTAAAATCTACAGGTAGGCACTTCGCAAAAAACACCTCTGTTTTCTTTCAAAAATTTGGATGTGTCCACGTTGCGCTTTGGGGCGTTTCCTGTCGCGGGCGCTAGGCCTACCCACACAAGTGAGGTATCATTTTTATCGGGAGACTTGGGGGAACGCTGGGTGGAAGGAAATTTGTGGCTCCTCTCAGATTCCAGAACTTTCTGCCACAGAAATGTAAGGAACATGAGTTTTTTTAGCCAAATTTTGATGTTTGCAAAGGATTCTGGGTAACAGAACCTGGTCCGAGCCCCACAAGTCACCCCATCTTGGATTCCCCTAGGTCTCTAGTTTTCAGAAATGCACAGGTTTGGTAGGTTTCCCTAGGTGCCGGCTGAGCTAGAGGCCAAAATCTACAGGTAGGCACTTCGCAAAAAGCACCTCTGTTTTCTTTCAAAAATTTGGATGTGTCCACCTTGCGCTTTGGGGCGTTTCCTGTCGCGGGCGCTAGGCCTACCCACACAAGTGAGGTATCATTTTTATCGGGAGACTTGGAGGAACGCTGGGTGGAAGGAAGTTTGTGACTCCTCTCAGATTCCAGAACTTTCTGCCACAGAAATGTGAGGAACATGTGTTTTTTTAGCCAACTTTTGAGGTTTGCAAAGGATTCTGGGTAACAGAACCTGGTACGAGCCCCACAAGTCACCCCATCTTGGATTCCCCTAGGTCTCTAGTTTTCAGTAATGCACAGGTTTGGTAGGTTTCCCTAGGTGCCGGCTGAGCTAGAGGCCAAAATCTACGGGTAGGTACTTCGCAAAAATCACCTCTGTTTTCTTTAAAAAAATTGGATGTGTCCACGTTGCGCTTTGGGGCGTTTCCTGTCGCGGGCGCTAGGCCTACCCACACAAGTGAGGTATCATTTTTATCGGGAGACATGGGGGAATGCTGGGTGGAAGGAAATTTGTGGCTCCTCTCAGATTCCAGAACTTTCTGCCACAGAAATGTGAGGAACATGTGTTTTTTTAGCCAAATTTTGAGGTTTAGAAAGGATTCTGGGTAACAGAACCTGGTCCAAACCCCACAAGTCACCCCATCTTGGATTCCCCTAGGTCTCTAGTTTTCAGAAATGCACAGGTTTGGATGGTTTCCCTAGGTGCCGGCTGAGCTAGAGGCTAAAATCTACAGGTAGGCACTTCGCAAAAAACACCTCTGTTTTCTTTCAAAAATTTGGATGTGTCCACGTTGCGCTTTGGGGCGTTTCCTGTCGCGGGCGCTAGGCCTACCCACACAAGTGAGGTATCATTTTTATCGGGAGACTTGGGGGAACGCTGGGTGGAAGGAAATTTGTGGCTCCTCTCAGATTCCAGAACTTTCTGCCACAGAAATGTAAGGAACATGTGTTTTTTTAGCCAAATTTTGAGGTTTGCAAAGGATTCTGGGTAACAGAACCTGGTCCGAGCCCCACAAGTCACCCCATCTTGGATTCCCCTAGGTCTCTAGTTTTCAGAAATGCACAGGTTTGGTAGGTTTCCCTAGGTGCCGGCTGAGCTAGAGGCCAAAATCTACAGGTAGGCACTTCGCAAAAATCACCTCTGTTTTCTTTCAAGAAATTGGATGTGTCCACGTTGCGCTTTGGGGCGTTTCCTGTCGCGGGCGCTAGGCCTACCCACACAAGTGAGGTATCATTTTTATCGGGAGACTTGGGGGAACGCTGGGTGGAAGGAAATTCGTGGCTCCTCTCAGATTCCAGAACTTTCTGCCACAGAAATGTGAGGAACATGTGTTTTTTTAGCCAAATTTTGAGGTTTGCAAAGGATTCTGGGTAACAGAACCTGGTCCGAGCCCCACAAGTCACCCCATCTTGGATTCCCCTAGGTCTCTAGTTTTCAGAAATGCACAGGTTTGGTAGGTTTCCCTAGGTGCCGGCTGAGCTAGAGGCCAAAATCTACAGGTAGGCACTTCGCAAAAAGCACCTCTGTTTTCTTTCAAAAATTTGGATGTGTCCACCTTGCGCTTTGGGGCGTTTCCTGTCGCGGGCGCTAGGCCTACCCACACAAGTGAGGTATCATTTTTATCGGGAGACTTGGAGGAACGCTGGGTGGAAGGAAGTTTGTGACTCCTCTCAGATTCCAGAACTTTCTGCCACAGAAATGTGAGGAACATGTGTTTTTTTAGCCAACTTTTGAGGTTTGCAAAGGATTCTGGGTAACAGAACCTGGTCCGAGCCCCACAAGTCACCCCATCTTGGATTCCCCTAGGTCTCTAGTTTTCAGTAATGCACAGGTTTGATAGGTTTCCCTAGGTGCCGGCTGAGCTAGAGGCCAAAATCTACGGGTAGGTACTTCGCAAAAATCACCTCTGTTTTCTTTAAAAAAATTGGATGTGTCCACGTTGCGCTTTGGGGCGTTTCCTGTCGCGGGCGCTAGGCCTACCCACACAAGTGAGGTATCATTTTTATCGGGAGACATGGGGGAATGCTGGGTGGAAGGAAATTTGTGGCTCCTCTCAGATTCTAGAACTTTCTGCCACAGAAATGTGAGGAACATGTGTTTTTTTAGCCAAATTTTGAGGTTTAGAAAGGATTCTGGGTAACAGAACCTGGTCCAAACCCCACAAGTCACCCCATCTTGGATTCCCCTAGGTCTCTAGTTTTCAGAAATGCACAGGTTTGGATGGTTTCCCTAGGTGCCGGCTGAGCTAGAGGCTAAAATCTACAGGTAGGCACTTCGCAAAAAACACCTCTGTTTTCTTTCAAAAATTTGGATGTGTCCACGTTGCGCTTTGGGGCGTTTCCTGTCGCGGGCGCTAGGCCTACCCACACAACTGAGGTATCATTTTTATCGGGAGACTTGGGGGAACGCTGGGTGGAAGGAAATTTGTGGCTCCTCTCAGATTCCAGAACTTTCTGCCACAGAAATGTAAGGAACATGTGTTTTTTTAGCCAAATTTTGAGGTTTGCAAAGGATTCTGGGTAACAGAACCTGGTCCGAGCCCCACAAGTCACCCCATCTTGGATTCCCCTAGGTCTCTAGTTTTCAGAAATGCACAGGTTTGGTAGGTTTCCCTAGGTGCCGGCTGAGCTAGAGGCCAAAATCTACAGGTAGGCACTTCGCAAAAATCACCTCTGTTTTCTTTCAAGAAATTGGATGTGTCCACGTTGCGCTTTGGGGCGTTTCCTGTCGCGGGCGCTAGGCCTACCCACACAAGTGAGGTATCATTTTTATCGGGAGACTTGGGGGAACGCTGGGTGGAAGGAAATTCGTGGCTCCTCTCAGATTCCAGAACTTTCTGCCACAGAAATGTGAGGAACATGTGTTTTTTTAGCCAAATTTTGAGGTTTGCAAAGGATTCTGGGTAACAGAACCTGGTCCGAGCCCCACAAGTCACCCCATCTTGGATTCCCCTAGGTCTCTAGTTTTCAGAAATGCACAGGTTTGGTAGGATTCCCCTAGGTGCCGGCTGAGCTAGAGGCCAAAATCTACAGGTAGGTACTTCGCAAAAATCACCTCTGTTTTCTATAAAAAAATTGGATGTGTCCACGTTGCGCTTTGGGGCGTTTCCTGTCGCGGGCGCTAGGCCTACCCACACAAGTGAGGTATCATTTTTATCGGGAGACATGGGGGAATGCTGGGTGGAAGGAAATTTGTGGCTCCTCTCAGATTCCAGAACTTTCTGCCACAGAAATGTGAGGAACATGTGTTTTTTTAGCCAAATTTTGAGGTTTGCAAAGGATTCTGGGTAACAGAACCTGGTCCGAGCCCCACAAGTCACCCCATCTTGGATTCCCCTAGGTCTCTAGTTTTCAGAAATGCACAGATTTGGATGGTTTCCCTAGGTGCCGGCTGAGCTAGAGGCCAAAATCTACAGGTTCGCAAAAAACACCTCTGTTTTCTTTCAAAAATTTAAATGTGTCCACGTTGCGCTTTGGGGCGTTTCCTGTCGCGGGCGCTAGGCCTACCCATACAAGTGAGGTATCATTTTTATCGGGAGACTTGGGGGAACGCTGGGTGGGAGGAAATTTGTGGCTCCTCTCAGAATCCAGAACTTTCTGCCGCAGAAATGTGAGGAACATGTGTTTTTTTAGCCAAATTTTGAGGTTTGCAAAGGATTCTGGGTAACAGAACCTGGTCCGAGCCCCACAAGTCATCCCATCTTGGATTCCCCTAGGTCTCTAGTTTTCAGAAATGCACAGGTTTGGTAGGTTTCCCTAGGTGCCGGCTGAGCTAGAGGCCAAAATCTACAGGTAGGCACTTCGCAAAAATCACCTCTGTTTTCTTTAAAAAAATTGGATGTGTCCACGTTGCGCTTTGGGGCGTTTCCTGTTGCGGACGCTAGGCCTACCCACACAAGTGAGGTATCATTTTTATCGGGAGACTTGGGGGAACTCTGGGTGGAAGGAAATTTGTGGCTCCTCTCAGATTCCAGAACTTTCTGCCACAGAAATGTGAGGAACATGTGTTTTTTTAGCCAAATTTTGAGGTTTGCAAAGGATTCTGGGTAACAGAACCTGGTCCGAGCCCCACAAGTCACCCCATCTTGGATTCCCCTAGGTCTCTAGTTTTCAGAAATGCACAGGTTTGGTAGGTTTCCCTAGGTGCTGGCTGAGCTAGAGTCCAAAATCTACAGGTAGGCACTTCGCAAAAAATACCTCTGTTTTCTTTCAAAAATTTGGATGTGTCCACGTTGCGCTTTGGGGCGTTTCCTGTCGCGGGCGCTAGGCCTACCCACACAAGTGAGGTATCATTTTTATCGGGAGACTTGGGGGAACGCTGGGTGGAAGGAAATTTGTGGCTCCTCTCAGATTCCAGAACTTTCTGCCACAGAAATGTGAGGAACATGTGTTTTTTTAAGCCAAATTTTGAGGTTTGCAAAGATTTCTGGGTAACAGAACCTGGTCCGAGCCCCACAAGTCACCCCATCTTGGATTCCCCTAGGTCTCTAGTTTTCAGAAATGCACATGTTTGGATGGTTTCCCTAGGTGCTGGCTGAGCTAGAGGCCAAAATCTACAGGTAGGCACTTCGCAAAAAACACCTCTGTTTTCTTTCAAAAATGTGGATGTGTCCACGTTGCGCTTTGGGGCGTTTCCTGTCACGGGCGCTAGGCCTACCCACACAAGTGAGGTATCATTTTTATCGGGAGACTTGGGGGAACGCTGGGTAAAAGGAAATTTGTTGCTCCTCTCAGATTCCAGAACTTTCTGCCACAGAAATGTGAGGAACATGTGTTTTTTTAGCCAAATTTTGAGGTTTGCAAAGGATTCTGGGTAACAGAACCTGGTCCGAGCCCCACAAGTCACCCCATCTTGGATTCCCCTAGGTCTCTAGTTTTCAGAAATGCACAGGTTTGGTAGGTTTCCCTAGGTGCCGGCTGAGCTAGAGGCCAAAATCTACAGGTAGGTACTTCGCAAAAATCACCTCTGTTTTCTATAAAAAAATTGGATGTGTCCACGTTGCGCTTTGGGGCGTTTCCTGTCGCGGGCGCTAGGCCTACCCACACAAGTGAGGTATCATTTTTATCGGGAGACATGGGGGCATGCTGGTTGGAAGGAAATTTGTGGCTCCTCTCAGATTCCAGAACTTTCTGCCACAGAAATTTGAGGAACATGTGTTTTTTTAGCCAAATTTTGAGGTTTGCAAAGGATTCTGGTAACAGAACCTGGTCCGAGCCCCACAAGTCACCCCATCTTGGATTCCCCTAGGTCTCTAGTTTTCTGAAATGCACAGATTTGGATGGTTTCTCTAGGTGCCGGCTGAGCTAGAGGCCAAAATCTACAGGTTCGCAAAAAACACCTCTGTTTTCTTTCAAAAATTTAAATGTGTCCACGTTGCGCTTTGGGGCGTTTCCTGTCGCGGGCGCTAGGCCTACCCATACAAGTGAGGTATCATTTTTATCGGGAGACTTGGGGGAACGCTGGGTGGAAGGAAATTTGTGGCTCCTCTCAGATTCCAGAACTTTCTGCCGCAGAAATGTGAGGAACATGTGTTTTTTTAGCCAAATTTTGAGGTTTGCAAAGGATTCTGGGTAACAGAACCTGGTCCGAGCCCCACAAGTCATCCCATCTTGGATTCCCCTAGGTCTCTAGTTTTCAGAAATGCACAGGTTTGGTAGGTTTCCCTAGGTGGCGGCTGAGCTAGAGGCCAAAATCTACAGGTAGGCACTTCGCAAAAAACAACTCTGTTTTCTTTCAAAAATTTGGATGTGTCCACGTTGCGCTTTGGGGCGTTTCCTGTCGCGGGCGCTAGGCCTACCCACACAACTGAGGTATCATTTTTATCGGGAGACTTGGGGGAACGCTGGGTGGAAGGAAATTTGTGGCTCCTCTCAGATTCCAGAACTTTCTGCCACAGAAATGTAAGGAACATGTGTTTTTTTAGCCAAATTTTGAGGTTTGCAAAGGATTCTGGGTAACAGAACCTGGTCCGAGCCCCACAAGTCACCCCATCTTGGATTCCCCTAGGTCTCTAGTTTTCAGAAATGCACAGGTTTGGTAGGTTTCCCTAGGTGCCGGCTGAGCTAGAGGCCAAAATCTACAGGTAGGCACTTCGCAAAAATCACCTCTGTTTTCTTTCAAGAAATTGGATGTGTCCACGTTGCGCTTTGGGGCGTTTCCTGTCGCGGGCGCTAGGCCTACCCACACAAGTGAGGTATCATTTTTATCGGGAGACTTGGGGGAACGCTGGGTGGAAGGAAATTCGTGGCTCCTCTCAGATTCCAGAACTTTCTGCCACAGAAATGTGAGGAACATGTGTTTTTTTAGCCAAATTTTGAGGTTTGCAAAGGATTCTGGGTAACAGAACCTGGTCCGAGCCCCACAAGTCACCCCATCTTGGATTCCCCTAGGTCTCTAGTTTTCAGAAATGCACAGGTTTGGTAGGATTCCCCTAGGTGCCGGCTGAGCTAGAGGCCAAAATCTACAGGTAGGTACTTCGCAAAAATCACCTCTGTTTTCTATAAAAAAATTGGATGTGTCCACGTTGCGCTTTGGGGCGTTTCCTGTCGCGGGCGCTAGGCCTACCCACACAAGTGAGGTATCATTTTTATCGGGAGACATGGGGGAATGCTGGGTGGAAGGAAATTTGTGGCTCCTCTCAGATTCCAGAACTTTCTGCCACAGAAATGTGAGGAACATGTGTTTTTTTAGCCAAATTTTGAGGTTTGCAAAGGATTCTGGGTAACAGAACCTGGTCCGAGCCCCACAAGTCACCCCATCTTGGATTCCCCTAGGTCTCTAGTTTTCAGAAATGCACAGATTTGGATGGTTTCCCTAGGTGCCGGCTGAGCTAGAGGCCAAAATCTACAGGTTCGCAAAAAACACCTGTGTTTTCTTTCAAAAATTTAAATGTGTCCACGTTGCGCTTTGGGGCGTTTCCTGTCGCGGGCGCTAGGCCTACCCATACAAGTGAGGTATCATTTTTATCGGGAGACTTGGGGGAACGCTGGGTGGAAGGAAATTTGTGGCTCCTCTCAGAATCCAGAACTTTCTGCCGCAGAAATGTGAGGAACATGTGTTTTTTTAGCCAAATTTAGAGGTTTGCAAAGGATTCTGGGTAACAGAACCTGGTCCGAGCCCCACAAGTCATCCCATCTTGGATTCCCCTAGGTCTCTAGTTTTCAGAAATGCACAGGTTTGGTAGGTTTCCCTAGGTGCCGGCTGAGCTAGAGGCCAAAATCTACAGGTAGGCACTTCGCAAAAATCACCTCTGTTTTCTTTAAAAAAATTGGATGTGTCCACGTTGCGCTTTGGGGCGTTTCCTGTTGCGGACGCTAGGCCTACCCACACAAGTGAGGTATCATTTTTATCGGGAGACTTGGGGGAACTCTGGGTGGAAGGAAATTTGTGGCTCCTCTCAGATTCCAGAACTTTCTGCCACAGAAATGTGAGGAACATGTATTTTTTTAGCCAAATTTTGAGGTTTGCAAAGGATTCTGGGTAACAGAACCTGGTCCGAGCCCCACAAGTCACCCCATCTTGGATTCCCCTAGGTCTCTAGTTTTCAGAAATGCACAGGTTTGGTAGGTTTCCCTAGGTGCTGGCTGAGCTAGAGTCCAAAATCTACAGGTAGGCACTTCGCAAAAAATACCTCTGTTTTCTTTCAAAAATTTGGATGTGTCCACGTTGCGCTTTGGGGCGTTTCCTGTCGCGGGCGCTAGGCCTACCCACACAAGTGAGGTATCATTTTTATCGGGAGACTTGGGGGAACGCTGGGTGGAAGGAAATTTGTGGCTCCTCTCAGATTCCAGAACTTTCTGCCACAGAAATGTGAGGAACATGTGTTTTTTTAAGCCAAATTTTGAGGTTTGCAAAGATTTCTGGGTAACAGAACCTGGTCCGAGCCCCACAAGTCACCCCATCTTGGATTTCCCTAGGTCTCTAGTTTTCAGAAATGCACATGTTTGGATGGTTTCCCTAGGTGCTGGCTGAGCTAGAGGCCAAAATCTACAGGTAGGCACTTCGCAAAAAACACCTCTGTTTTCTTTCAAAAATGTGGATGTGTCCACGTTGCGCTTTGGGGCGTTTCCTGTCACGGGCGCTAGGCCTACCCACACAAGTGAGGTATCATTTTTATCGGGAGACTTGGGGGAACGCTGGGTAAAAGGAAATTTGTTGCTCCTCTCAGATTCCAGAACTTTCTGCCACAGAAATGTGAGGAACATGTGTTTTTTTATCCAAATTTTGAGGTTTGCAAAGGATTCTGGGTAACAGAACCTGGTCCGAGCCCCACAAGTCACCCCATCTTGGATTCCCCTAGGTCTCTAGTTTTCAGAAATGCACAGGTTTGGTAGGTTTCCCTAGGTGCCGGCTGAGCTAGAGGCCAAAATCTACAGGTAGGTACTTCGCAAAAATCACCTCTGTTTTCTATAAAAAAATTGGATGTGTCCACGTTGCGCTTTGGGGCGTTTCCTGTCGCAGGCGCTAGGCCTACCCACACAAGTGAGGTATCATTTTTATCGGGAGACATGGGGGCATGCTGGTTGGAAGGAAATTTGTGGCTCCTCTCAGATTCCAGAACTTTCTGCCACAGAAATTTGAGGAACATGTGTTTTTTTAGCCAAATTTTGAGGTTTGCAAAGGATTCTGGGTAACAGAACCTGGTCCGAGCCCCACAAGTCACCCCATCTTGGATTCCCCTAGGTCTCTAGTTTTCTGAAATGCACAGATTTGGATGGTTTCCCTAGGTGCCGGCTGAGCTAGAGGCCAAAATCTACAGGTTCGCAAAAAACACCTCTGTTTTCTTTCAAAAATTTAAATGTGTCCACGTTGCGCTTTGGGGCGTTTCCTGTTGCGGACGCTAGGCCTACCCACACAAGTGAGGTATCATTTTTATCGGGAGACATGGGGGAATGCTGGGTGGAAGGAAATTTGTGGCTCCTCTCAGATTCCAGAACTTTCTGCCACAGAAATGTGAGGAACATGTGTTTTTTTAGCCAAATTTTGAGGTTTAGAAAGGATTCTGGGTAACAGAACCTGGTCCAAACCCCACAAGTCACCCCATCTTGGATTCCCCTAGGTCTCTAGTTTTCAGAAATGCACAGGTTTGGATGGTTTCCCTAGGTGCCGGCTGAGCTAGAGGCTAAAATCTACAGGTAGGCACTTCGCAAAAAACACCTCTGTTTTCTTTCAAAAATTTGGATGTGTCCACGTTGCGCTTTGGGGCGTTTCCTGTCGCGGGCGCTAGGCCTACCCACACAAGTGAGGTATCATTTTTATCGGGAGACTTGGGGGAACGCTGGGTGGAAGGAAATTTGTGGCTCCTCTCAGATACCAGAACTTTCTGCCACAGAAATGTAAGGAACATGTGTTTTTTTAGCCAAATTTTGAGGTTTGCAAAGGATTCTGGGTAACAGAACCTGGTCCGAGCCCCACAAGTCACGCCATCTTGGATTCCCCTAGGTCTCTAGTTTTCAGAAATGCACAGGTTTGGTAGGTTTCCCTAGGTGCCGGCTGAGCTAGAGGCCAAAATCTACAGGTAGGAACTTCGCAAAAAGCACCTCTGTTTTCTTTCAAAAATTTGGATGTGTCCACCTTGCGCTTTGGGGCGTTTCCTGTCGCGGGCGCTAGGCCTACCCACACAAGTGAGGTATCATTTTTATCGGGAGACTTGGAGGAACGCTGGGTGGAAGGAAGTTTGTGACTCCTCTCAGATTCCAGAACTTTCTGCCACAGAAATGTGAGGAACATGTGTTTTTTTAGCCAACTTTTGAGGTTTGCAAAGGATTCTGGGTAACAGAACCTGGTCCGAGCCCCACAAGTCACCCCATCTTGGATTCCCCTAGGTCTCTAGTTTTCAGTAATGCACAGGTTTGGTAGGTTTCCCTAGGTGCCGGCTGAGCTAGAGGCCAAAATCTACGGGTAGGTACTTCGCAAAAATCACCTCTGTTTTCTTTAAAAAAATTGGATGTGTCCACGTTGCGCTTTGGGGCGTTTCCTGTCGCGGGCGCTAGGCCTACCCACACAAGTGAGGTATCATTTTTATCGGGAGACATGGGGGAATGCTGGGTGGAAGGAAATTTGTGGCTCCTCTCAGATTCCAGAACTTTCTGCCACAGAAATGTGAGGAACATGTGTTTTTTTAGCCAAATTTTGAGGATTGCAAAGGATTCTGGGTAACAGAACCTGGTCCAAACCCCACAAGTCACCCCATCTTGGATTCCCCTAGGTCTCTAGTTTTCAGAAATGCACAGGTTTGGATGGTTTCCCTAGGTGCCGGCTGAGCTAGAGGCTAAAATCTACAGGTAGGCACTTCGCAAAAAACACCTCTGTTTTCTTTCAAAAATTTGGATGTGTCCACGTTGCGCTTTGGGGCGTTTCCTGTCGCGGGCGCTAGGCCTACCCACACAAGTGAGGTATCATTTTTATCGGGAGACTTGGGGGAACGCTGGGTGGAAGGAAATTTGTGGCTCCTCTCAGATTCCAGAACTTTCTGCCACAGAAATGTAAGGAACATGAGTTTTTTTAGCCAAATTTTGATGTTTGCAAAGGATTCTGGGTAACAGAACCTGGTCCGAGCCCCACAAGTCACCCCATCTTGGATTCCCCTAGGTCTCTAGTTTTCAGAAATGCACAGGTTTGGTAGGTTTCCCTAGGTGCCGGCTGAGCTAGAGGCCAAAATCTACAGGTAGGCACTTCGCAAAAAGCACCTCTGTTTTCTTTCAAAAATTTGGATGTGTCCACCTTGCGCTTTGGGGCGTTTCCTGTCGCGGGCGCTAGGCCTACCCACACAAGTGAGGTATCATTTTTATCGGGAGACTTGGAGGAACGCTGGGTGGAAGGAAGTTTGTGACTCCTCTCAGATTCCAGAACTTTCTGCCACAGAAATGTGAGGAACATGTGTTTTTTTAGCCAACTTTTGAGGTTTGCAAAGGATTCTGGGTAACAGAACCTGGTACGAGCCCCACAAGTCACCCCATCTTGGATTCCCCTAGGTCTCTAGTTTTCAGTAATGCACAGGTTTGGTAGGTTTCCCTAGGTGCCGGCTGAGCTAGAGGCCAAAATCTACGGGTAGGTACTTCGCAAAAATCACCTCTGTTTTCTTTAAAAAAATTGGATGTGTCCACGTTGCGCTTTGGGGCGTTTCCTGTCGCGGGCGCTAGGCCTACCCACACAAGTGAGGTATCATTTTTATCGGGAGACATGGGGGAATGCTGGGTGGAAGGAAATTTGTGGCTCCTCTCAGATTCCAGAACTTTCTGCCACAGAAATGTGAGGAACATGTGTTTTTTTAGCCAAATTTTGAGGTTTAGAAAGGATTCTGGGTAACAGAACCTGGTCCGAGCCCCACAAGTCACCCCATCTTGGATTCCCCTATGTCTCTAGTTTTCAGAAATGCACAGGTTTGGTAGGTTTCCCTAGGTGACGGCTGAGCTGGAGGCCAAAATCTACAGGTTGGCACTTCGCAAAAATCACCTCTGTTTTCTTTTAAAAAATTGGATGTGTCCACGTTACGCTTTGGGGCGTTTCCTGTTGCGGACGCTAGGGCTACCCACACAGGTGAGGTATCATTTTTATCGGGAGACTTGGGGGAACGCTGGGTGGAAGGAAATTTGTGGCTCCTCTCAGATTCCAGAACTTTCTGCCACAGAAATGTGAGGATCATGTGTTTTTTTAGCCAAATTTTGAGGTTTGCAAAGGATTCTGGGTAACAGATCCTGGTCCGAGCCCCACAAGTCACCCCATCTTGGATTCCCCAAGGTCTCTAGTTTTCAGAAATGCACAGGTTTGGTAGGTTTCCCTAGGTGCCGGCTGAGCTAGAGGCCAAAATCTACAGGTAGGCACTTCGCAAAAATCACCTCTGTTTTCTTTAAAAAAATTGGATGTGTCCACGTTGCGCTTTGGGGCGTTTCCTGTTGCGGACGCTAGGCCTACCCACACAAGTGAGGTATCATTTTTATCGGGAGACTTGGGGGAACGCTGGATGGAATGACATTTGTGGCTCCTCTCAGATTCCAGAACTTTCTGCCACAGAAATGTGAGGAACATGTGTTTTTTTAGCCAAATTTTGAGGTTTGCAAAGGATTCTGGGTAACAGAACCTGGTCCGAGCCCCACAAGTCACCCCATCTTGGATTCCCCTAGGTCTCTAGTTTTCAGTAATGCACAGGTTTGGTAGGTTTCCCTAGGTGCCGGCTGAGCTAGAGGCCAAAATCTACAGGTAGGTACTTCGCAAAAATCACCACTGTTTTCTTTAAAAAAATTGGATGTGTCAACGTTGCGCTTTGGGGCGTTTCCTGTCGCGGGCGCTAGGCCTACCCACACAAGTGAGGTATCATTTTTATCGGGAGACATGGGGGAATGCTGGGTGGAAGGAAATTTGTGGCTCCTCTCAGATTCCAGAACTTTCTGCCACAGAAATGTGAGGAACATGTGTTTTTTTAGCCAAATTTTGAGGTTTAGAAAGGATTCTGGGTAACAGAACCTGGTCCAAACCCCACAAGTCACCCCATCTTGGATTCCCCTAGGTCTCTAGTTTTCAGAAATGCACAGGTTTGGATGGTTTCCCTAGGTGCCGGCTGAGCTAGAGGCTAAAATCTACAGGTAGGCACTTCGCAAAAAACACCTCTGTTTTCTTTCAAAAATTTGGATGTGTCCACGTTGCGCTTTGGGGCGTTTCCTGTCGCGGGCGCTAGGCCTACCCACACAAGTGAGGTATCATTTTTATCGGGAGACTTGGGGGAACGCTGGGTGGAAGGAAATTTGTGGCTCCTCTCAGATACCAGAACTTTCTGCCACAGAAATGTAAGGAACATGTGTTTTTTTAGCCAAATTTTGAGGTTTGCAAAGGATTCTGGGTAACAGAACCTGGTCCGAGCCCCACAAGTCACGCCATCTTGGATTCCCCTAGGTCTCTAGTTTTCAGAAATGCACAGGTTTGGTAGGTTTCCCTAGGTGCCGGCTGAGCTAGAGGCCAAAATCTACAGGTAGGAACTTCGCAAAAAGCACCTCTGTTTTCTTTCAAAAATTTGGATGTGTCCACCTTGCGCTTTGGGGCGTTTCCTGTCGCGGGCGCTAGGCCTACCCACACAAGTGAGGTATCATTTTTATCGGGAGACTTGGAGGAACGCTGGGTGGAAGGAAGTTTGTGACTCCTCTCAGATTCCAGAACTTTCTGCCACAGAAATGTGAGGAACATGTGTTTTTTTAGCCAACTTTTGAGGTTTGCAAAGGATTCTGGGTAACAGAACCTGGTCCGAGCCCCACAAGTCACCCCATCTTGGATTCCCCTAGGTCTCTAGTTTTCAGTAATGCACAGGTTTGGTAGGTTTCCCTAGGTGCCGGCTGAGCTAGAGGCCAAAATCTACGGGTAGGTACTTCGCAAAAATCACCTCTGTTTTCTTTAAAAAAATTGGATGTGTCCACGTTGCGCTTTGGGGCGTTTCCTGTCGCGGGCGCTAGGCCTACCCACACAAGTGAGGTATCATTTTTATCGGGAGACATGGGGGAATGCTGGGTGGAAGGAAATTTGTGCCTCCTCTCAGATTCCAGAACTTTCTGCCACAGAAATGTGAGGAACATGTGTTTTTTTAGCCAAATTTTGAGGATTGCAAAGGATTCTGGGTAACAGAACCTGGTCCAAACCCCACAAGTCACCCCATCTTGGATTCCCCTAGGTCTCTAGTTTTCAGAAATGCACAGGTTTGGATGGTTTCCCTAGGTGCCGGCTGAGCTAGAGGCTAAAATCTACAGGTAGGCACTTCGCAAAAAACACCTCTGTTTTCTTTCAAAAATTTGGATGTGTCCACGTTGCGCTTTGGGGCGTTTCCTGTCGCGGGCGCTAGGCCTACCCACACAAGTGAGGTATCATTTTTATCGGGAGACTTGGGGGAACGCTGGGTGGAAGGAAATTTGTGGCTCCTCTCAGATTCCAGAACTTTCTGCCACAGAAATGTAAGGAACATGAGTTTTTTTAGCCAAATTTTGATGTTTGCAAAGGATTCTGGGTAACAGAACCTGGTCCGAGCCCCACAAGTCACCCCATCTTGGATTCCCCTAGGTCTCTAGTTTTCAGAAATGCACAGGTTTGGTAGGTTTCCCTAGGTGCCGGCTGAGCTAGAGGCCAAAATCTACAGGTAGGCACTTCGCAAAAAGCACCTCTGTTTTCTTTCAAAAATTTGGATGTGTCCACCTTGCGCTTTGGGGCGTTTCCTGTCGCGGGCGCTAGGCCTACCCACACAAGTGAGGTATCATTTTTATCGGGAGACTTGGAGGAACGCTGGGTGGAAGGAAGTTTGTGACTCCTCTCAGATTCCAGAACTTTCTGCCACAGAAATGTGAGGAACATGTGTTTTTTTAGCCAACTTTTGAGGTTTGCAAAGGATTCTGGGTAACAGAACCTGGTACGAGCCCCACAAGTCACCCCATCTTGGATTCCCCTAGGTCTCTAGTTTTCAGTAATGCACAGGTTTGGTAGGTTTCCCTAGGTGCCGGCTGAGCTAGAGGCCAAAATCTACGGGTAGGTACTTCGCAAAAATCACCTCTGTTTTCTTTAAAAAAATTGGATGTGTCCACGTTGCGCTTTGGGGCGTTTCCTGTCGCGGGCGCTAGGCCTACCCACACAAGTGAGGTATCATTTTTATCGGGAGACATGGGGGAATGCTGGGTGGAAGGAAATTTGTGGCTCCTCTCAGATTCCAGAACTTTCTGCCACAGAAATGTGAGGAACATGTGTTTTTTTAGCCAAATTTTGAGGTTTGCAAAGGATTCTGGGTAACAGAACCTGGTCCGAGCCCCACAAGTCACCCCATCTTGGATTCCCCTAGGTCTCTAGTTTTCAGAAATGCACAGATTTGGATGGTTTCCCTAGGTGCCGGCTGAGCTAGAGGCCAAAATCTACAGGTTCGCAAAAAACACCTGTGTTTTCTTTCAAAAATTTAAATGTGTCCACGTTGCGCTTTGGGGCGTTTCCTGTCGCGGGCGCTAGGCCTACCCATACAAGTGAGGTATCATTTTTATCGGGAGACTTGGGGGAACGCTGGGTGGAAGGAAATTTGTGGCTCCTCTCAGAATCCAGAACTTTCTGCCGCAGAAATGTGAGGAACATGTGTTTTTTTAGCCAAATTTAGAGGTTTGCAAAGGATTCTGGGTAACAGAACCTGGTCCGAGCCCCACAAGTCATCCCATCTTGGATTCCCCTAGGTCTCTAGTTTTCAGAAATGCACAGGTTTGGTAGGTTTCCCTAGGTGCCGGCTGAGCTAGAGGCCAAAATCTACAGGTAGGCACTTCGCAAAAATCACCTCTGTTTTCTTTAAAAAAATTGGATGTGTCCACGTTGCGCTTTGGGGCGTTTCCTGTTGCGGACGCTAGGCCTACCCACACAAGTGAGGTATCATTTTTATCGGGAGACTTGGGGGAACTCTGGGTGGAAGGAAATTTGTGGCTCCTCTCAGATTCCAGAACTTTCTGCCACAGAAATGTGAGGAACATGTGTTTTTTTAGCCAAATTTTGAGGTTTGCAAAGGATTCTGGGTAACAGAACCTGGTCCGAGCCCCACAAGTCACCCCATCTTGGATTCCCCTAGGTCTCTAGTTTTCAGAAATGCACAGGTTTGGTAGGTTTCCCTAGGTGCTGGCTGAGCTAGAGTCCAAAATCTACAGGTAGGCACTTCGCAAAAAATACCTCTGTTTTCTTTCAAAAATTTGGATGTGTCCACGTTGCGCTTTGGGGCGTTTCCTGTCGCGGGCGCTAGGCCTACCCACACAAGTGAGGTATCATTTTTATCGGGAGACTTGGGGGAACGCTGGGTGGAAGGAAATTTGTGGCTCCTCTCAGATTCCAGAACTTTCTGCCACAGAAATGTGAGAAACATGTGTTTTTTTAAGCCAAATTTTGAGGTTTGCAAAGATTTCTGGGTAACAGAACCTGGTCCGAGCCCCACAAGTCACCCCATCTTGGATTTCCCTAGGTCTCTAGTTTTCAGAAATGCACATGTTTGGATGGTTTCCCTAGGTGCTGGCTGAGCTAGAGGCCAAAATCTACAGGTAGGCACTTCGCAAAAAACACCTCTGTTTTCTTTCAAAAATGTGGATGTGTCCACGTTGCGCTTTGGGGCGTTTCCTGTCACGGGCGCTAGGCCTACCCACACAAGTGAGGTATCATTTTTATCGGGAGACTTGGGGGAACGCTGGGTAAAAGGAAATTTGTTGCTCCTCTCAGATTCCAGAACTTTCTGCCACAGAAATGTGAGGAACATGTGTTTTTTTAGCCAAATTTTGAGGTTTGCAAAGGATTCTGGGTAACAGAACCTGGTCCGAGCCCCACAAGTCACCCCATCTTGGATTCCCCTAGGTCTCTAGTTTTCAGAAATGCACAGGTTTGGTAGGTTTCCCTAGGTGCCGGCTGAGCTAGAGGCCAAAATCTACAGGTAGGTACTTCGCAAAAATCACCTCTGTTTTCTATAAAAAAATTGGATGTGTCCACGTTGCGCTTTGGGGCGTTTCCTGTCGCAGGCGCTAGGCCTACCCACACAAGTGAGGTATCATTTTTATCGGGAGACATGGGGGCATGCTGGTTGGAAGGAAATTTGTGGCTCCTCTCAGATTCCAGAACTTTCTGCCACAGAAATTTGAGGAACATGTGTTTTTTTAGCCAAATTTTGAGGTTTGCAAAGGATTCTGGGTAACAGAACCTGGTCCGAGCCCCACAAGTCACCCCATCTTGGATTCCCCTAGGTCTCTAGTTTTCTGAAATGCACAGATTTGGATGGTTTCCCTAGGTGCCGGCTGAGCTAGAGGCCAAAATCTACAGGTTCGCAAAAAACACCTCTGTTTTCTTTCAAAAATTTAAATGTGTCCACGTTGCGCTTTGGGGCGTTTCCTGTTGCGGACGCTAGGCCTACCCACACAAGTGAGGTATCATTTTTATCGGGAGACATGGGGGAATGCTGGGTGGAAGGAAATTTGTGGCTCCTCTCAGATTCCAGAACTTTCTGCCACAGAAATGTGAGGAACATGTGTTTTTTTAGCCAAATTTTGAGGTTTAGAAAGGATTCTGGGTAACAGAACCTGGTCCAAACCCCACAAGTCACCCCATCTTGGATTCCCCTAGGTCTCTAGTTTTCAGAAATGCACAGGTTTGGATGGTTTCCCTAGGTGCCGGCTGAGCTAGAGGCTAAAATCTACAGGTAGGCACTTCGCAAAAAACACCTCTGTTTTCTTTCAAAAATTTGGATGTGTCCACGTTGCGCTTTGGGGCGTTTCCTGTCGCGGGCGCTAGGCCTACCCACACAAGTGAGGTATCATTTTTATCGGGAGACTTGGGGGAACGCTGGGTGGAAGGAAATTTGTGGCTCCTCTCAGATACCAGAACTTTCTGCCACAGAAATGTAAGGAACATGTGTTTTTTTAGCCAAATTTTGAGGTTTGCAAAGGATTCTGGGTAACAGAACCTGGTCCGAGCCCCACAAGTCACGCCATCTTGGATTCCCCTAGGTCTCTAGTTTTCAGAAATGCACAGGTTTGGTAGGTTTCCCTAGGTGCCGGCTGAGCTAGAGGCCAAAATCTACAGGTAGGAACTTCGCAAAAAGCACCTCTGTTTTCTTTCAAAAATTTGGATGTGTCCACCTTGCGCTTTGGGGCGTTTCCTGTCGCGGGCGCTAGGCCTACCCACACAAGTGAGGTATCATTTTTATCGGGAGACTTGGAGGAACGCTGGGTGGAAGGAAGTTTGTGACTCCTCTCAGATTCCAGAACTTTCTGCCACAGAAATGTGAGGAACATGTGTTTTTTTAGCCAACTTTTGAGGTTTGCAAAGGATTCTGGGTAACAGAACCTGGTCCGAGCCCCACAAGTCACCCCATCTTGGATTCCCCTAGGTCTCTAGTTTTCAGTAATGCACAGGTTTGGTAGGTTTCCCTAGGTGCCGGCTGAGCTAGAGGCCAAAATCTACGGGTAGGTACTTCGCAAAAATCACCTCTGTTTTCTTTAAAAAAATTGGATGTGTCCACGTTGCGCTTTGGGGCGTTTCCTGTCGCGGGCGCTAGGCCTACCCACACAAGTGAGGTATCATTTTTATCGGGAGACATGGGGGAATGCTGGGTGGAAGGAAATTTGTGGCTCCTCTCAGATTCCAGAACTTTCTGCCACAGAAATGTGAGGAACATGTGTTTTTTTAGCCAAATTTTGAGGATTGCAAAGGATTCTGGGTAACAGAACCTGGTCCAAACCCCACAAGTCACCCCATCTTGGATTCCCCTAGGTCTCTAGTTTTCAGAAATGCACAGGTTTGGATGGTTTCCCTAGGTGCCGGCTGAGCTAGAGGCTAAAATCTACAGGTAGGCACTTCGCAAAAAACACCTCTGTTTTCTTTCAAAAATTTGGATGTGTCCACGTTGCGCTTTGGGGCGTTTCCTGTCGCGGGCGCTAGGCCTACCCACACAAGTGAGGTATCATTTTTATCGGGAGACTTGGGGGAACGCTGGGTGGAAGGAAATTTGTGGCTCCTCTCAGATTCCAGAACTTTCTGCCACAGAAATGTAAGGAACATGAGTTTTTTTAGCCAAATTTTGATGTTTGCAAAGGATTCTGGGTAACAGAACCTGGTCCGAGCCCCACAAGTCACCCCATCTTGGATTCCCCTAGGTCTCTAGTTTTCAGAAATGCACAGGTTTGGTAGGTTTCCCTAGGTGCCGGCTGAGCTAGAGGCCAAAATCTACAGGTAGGCACTTCGCAAAAAGCACCTCTGTTTTCTTTCAAAAATTTGGATGTGTCCACCTTGCGCTTTGGGGCGTTTCCTGTCGCGGGCGCTAGGCCTACCCACACAAGTGAGGTATCATTTTTATCGGGAGACTTGGAGGAACGCTGGGTGGAAGGAAGTTTGTGACTCCTCTCAGATTCCAGAACTTTCTGCCACAGAAATGTGAGGAACATGTGTTTTTTTAGCCAACTTTTGAGGTTTGCAAAGGATTCTGGGTAACAGAACCTGGTACGAGCCCCACAAGTCACCCCATCTTGGATTCCCCTAGGTCTCTAGTTTTCAGTAATGCACAGGTTTGGTAGGTTTCCCTAGGTGCCGGCTGAGCTAGAGGCCAAAATCTACGGGTAGGTACTTCGCAAAAATCACCTCTGTTTTCTTTAAAAAAATTGGATGTGTCCACGTTGCGCTTTGGGGCGTTTCCTGTCGCGGGCGCTAGGCCTACCCACACAAGTGAGGTATCATTTTTATCGGGAGACATGGGGGAATGCTGGGTGGAAGGAAATTTGTGGCTCCTCTCAGATTCCAGAACTTTCTGCCACAGAAATGTGAGGAACATGTGTTTTTTTAGCCAAATTTTGAGGTTTAGAAAGGATTCTGGGTAACAGAACCTGGTCCGAGCCCCACAAGTCACCCCATCTTGGATTCCCCTATGTCTCTAGTTTTCAGAAATGCACAGGTTTGGTAGGTTTCCCTAGGTGACGGCTGAGCTGGAGGCCAAAATCTACAGGTTGGCACTTCGCAAAAATCACCTCTGTTTTCTTTTAAAAAATTGGATGTGTCCACGTTACGCTTTGGGGCGTTTCCTGTTGCGGACGCTAGGGCTACCCACACAGGTGAGGTATCATTTTTATCGGGAGACTTGGGGGAACGCTGGGTGGAAGGAAATTTGTGGCTCCTCTCAGATTCCAGAACTTTCTGCCACAGAAATGTGAGGATCATGTGTTTTTTTAGCCAAATTTTGAGGTTTGCAAAGGATTCTGGGTAACAGATCCTGGTCCGAGCCCCACAAGTCACCCCATCTTGGATTCCCCAAGGTCTCTAGTTTTCAGAAATGCACAGGTTTGGTAGGTTTCCCTAGGTGCCGGCTGAGCTAGAGGCCAAAATCTACAGGTAGGCACTTCGCAAAAATCACCTCTGTTTTCTTTAAAAAAATTGGATGTGTCCACGTTGCGCTTTGGGGCGTTTCCTGTTGCGGACGCTAGGCCTACCCACACAAGTGAGGTATCATTTTTATCGGGAGACTTGGGGGAACGCTGGATGGAATGACATTTGTGGCTCCTCTCAGATTCCAGAACTTTCTGCCACAGAAATGTGAGGAACATGTGTTTTTTTAGCCAAATTTTGAGGTTTGCAAAGGATTCTGGGTAACAGAACCTGGTCCGAGCCCCACAAGTCACCCCATCTTGGATTCCCCTAGGTCTCTAGTTTTCAGTAATGCACAGGTTTGGTAGGTTTCCCTAGGTGCCGGCTGAGCTAGAGGCCAAAATCTACAGGTAGGTACTTCGCAAAAATCACCACTGTTTTCTTTAAAAAAATTGGATGTGTCAACGTTGCGCTTTGGGGCGTTTCCTGTCGCGGGCGCTAGGCCTACCCACACAAGTGAGGTATCATTTTTATCGGGAGACATGGGGGAATGCTGGGTGGAAGGAAATTTGTGGCTCCTCTCAGATTCCAGAACTTTCTGCCACAGAAATGTGAGGAACATGTGTTTTTTTAGCCAAATTTTGAGGTTTAGAAAGGATTCTGGGTAACAGAACCTGGTCCAAACCCCACAAGTCACCCCATCTTGGATTCCCCTAGGTCTCTAGTTTTCAGAAATGCACAGGTTTGGATGGTTTCCCTAGGTGCCGGCTGAGCTAGAGGCTAAAATCTACAGGTAGGCACTTCGCAAAAAACACCTCTGTTTTCTTTCAAAAATTTGGATGTGTCCACGTTGCGCTTTGGGGCGTTTCCTGTCGCGGGCGCTAGGCCTACCCACACAAGTGAGGTATCATTTTTATCGGGAGACTTGGGGGAACGCTGGGTGGAAGGAAATTTGTGGCTCCTCTCAGATACCAGAACTTTCTGCCACAGAAATGTAAGGAACATGTGTTTTTTTAGCCAAATTTTGAGGTTTGCAAAGGATTCTGGGTAACAGAACCTGGTCCGAGCCCCACAAGTCACGCCATCTTGGATTCCCCTAGGTCTCTAGTTTTCAGAAATGCACAGGTTTGGTAGGTTTCCCTAGGTGCCGGCTGAGCTAGAGGCCAAAATCTACAGGTAGGAACTTCGCAAAAAGCACCTCTGTTTTCTTTCAAAAATTTGGATGTGTCCACCTTGCGCTTTGGGGCGTTTCCTGTCGCGGGCGCTAGGCCTACCCACACAAGTGAGGTATCATTTTTATCGGGAGACTTGGAGGAACGCTGGGTGGAAGGAAGTTTGTGACTCCTCTCAGATTCCAGAACTTTCTGCCACAGAAATGTGAGGAACATGTGTTTTTTTAGCCAACTTTTGAGGTTTGCAAAGGATTCTGGGTAACAGAACCTGGTCCGAGCCCCACAAGTCACCCCATCTTGGATTCCCCTAGGTCTCTAGTTTTCAGTAATGCACAGGTTTGGTAGGTTTCCCTAGGTGCCGGCTGAGCTAGAGGCCAAAATCTACGGGTAGGTACTTCGCAAAAATCACCTCTGTTTTCTTTAAAAAAATTGGATGTGTCCACGTTGCGCTTTGGGGCGTTTCCTGTCGCGGGCGCTAGGCCTACCCACACAAGTGAGGTATCATTTTTATCGGGAGACATGGGGGAATGCTGGGTGGAAGGAAATTTGTGCCTCCTCTCAGATTCCAGAACTTTCTGCCACAGAAATGTGAGGAACATGTGTTTTTTTAGCCAAATTTTGAGGATTGCAAAGGATTCTGGGTAACAGAACCTGGTCCAAACCCCACAAGTCACCCCATCTTGGATTCCCCTAGGTCTCTAGTTTTCAGAAATGCACAGGTTTGGATGGTTTCCCTAGGTGCCGGCTGAGCTAGAGGCTAAAATCTACAGGTAGGCACTTCGCAAAAAACACCTCTGTTTTCTTTCAAAAATTTGGATGTGTCCACGTTGCGCTTTGGGGCGTTTCCTGTCGCGGGCGCTAGGCCTACCCACACAAGTGAGGTATCATTTTTATCGGGAGACTTGGGGGAACGCTGGGTGGAAGGAAATTTGTGGCTCCTCTCAGATTCCAGAACTTTCTGCCACAGAAATGTAAGGAACATGAGTTTTTTTAGCCAAATTTTGATGTTTGCAAAGGATTCTGGGTAACAGAACCTGGTCCGAGCCCCACAAGTCACCCCATCTTGGATTCCCCTAGGTCTCTAGTTTTCAGAAATGCACAGGTTTGGTAGGTTTCCCTAGGTGCCGGCTGAGCTAGAGGCCAAAATCTACAGGTAGGCACTTCGCAAAAAGCACCTCTGTTTTCTTTCAAAAATTTGGATGTGTCCACCTTGCGCTTTGGGGCGTTTCCTGTCGCGGGCGCTAGGCCTACCCACACAAGTGAGGTATCATTTTTATCGGGAGACTTGGAGGAACGCTGGGTGGAAGGAAGTTTGTGACTCCTCTCAGATTCCAGAACTTTCTGCCACAGAAATGTGAGGAACATGTGTTTTTTTAGCCAACTTTTGAGGTTTGCAAAGGATTCTGGGTAACAGAACCTGGTACGAGCCCCACAAGTCACCCCATCTTGGATTCCCCTAGGTCTCTAGTTTTCAGTAATGCACAGGTTTGGTAGGTTTCCCTAGGTGCCGGCTGAGCTAGAGGCCAAAATCTACGGGTAGGTACTTCGCAAAAATCACCTCTGTTTTCTTTAAAAAAATTGGATGTGTCCACGTTGCGCTTTGGGGCGTTTCCTGTCGCGGGCGCTAGGCCTACCCACACAAGTGAGGTATCATTTTTATCGGGAGACATGGGGGAATGCTGGGTGGAAGGAAATTTGTGGCTCCTCTCAGATTCCAGAACTTTCTGCCACAGAAATGTGAGGAACATGTGTTTTTTTAGCCAAATTTTGAGGTTTAGAAAGGATTCTGGGTAACAGAACCTGGTCCAAACCCCACAAGTCACCCCATCTTGGATTCCCCTAGGTCTCTAGTTTTCAGAAATGCACAGGTTTGGATGGTTTCCCTAGGTGCCGGCTGAGCTAGAGGCTAAAATCTACAGGTAGGCACTTCGCAAAAAACACCTCTGTTTTCTTTCAAAAATTTGGATGTGTCCACGTTGCGCTTTGGGGCGTTTCCTGTCGCGGGCGCTAGGCCTACCCACACAAGTGAGGTATCATTTTTATCGGGAGACTTGGGGGAACGCTGGGTGGAAGGAAATTTGTGGCTCCTCTCAGATTCCAGAACTTTCTGCCACAGAAATGTAAGGAACATGTGTTTTTTTAGCCAAATTTTGAGGTTTGCAAAGGATTCTGGGTAACAGAACCTGGTCCGAGCCCCACAAGTCACCCCATCTTGGATTCCCCTAGGTCTCTAGTTTTCAGAAATGCACAGGTTTGGTAGGTTTCCCTAGGTGCCGGCTGAGCTAGAGGCCAAAATCTACAGGTAGGCACTTCGCAAAAATCACCTCTGTTTTCTTTCAAGAAATTGGATGTGTCCACGTTGCGCTTTGGGGCGTTTCCTGTCGCGGGCGCTAGGCCTACCCACACAAGTGAGGTATCATTTTTATCGGGAGACTTGGGGGAACGCTGGGTGGAAGGAAATTCGTGGCTCCTCTCAGATTCCAGAACTTTCTGCCACAGAAATGTGAGGAACATGTGTTTTTTTAGCCAAATTTTGAGGTTTGCAAAGGATTCTGGGTAACAGAACCTGGTCCGAGCCCCACAAGTCACCCCATCTTGGATTCCCCTAGGTCTCTAGTTTTCAGAAATGCACAGGTTTGGTAGGTTTCCCTAGGTGCCGGCTGAGCTAGAGGCCAAAATCTACAGGTAGGCACTTCGCAAAAAGCACCTCTGTTTTCTTTCAAAAATTTGGATGTGTCCACCTTGCGCTTTGGGGCGTTTCCTGTCGCGGGCGCTAGGCCTACCCACACAAGTGAGGTATCATTTTTATCGGGAGACTTGGAGGAACGCTGGGTGGAAGGAAGTTTGTGACTCCTCTCAGATTCCAGAACTTTCTGCCACAGAAATGTGAGGAACATGTGTTTTTTTAGCCAACTTTTGAGGTTTGCAAAGGATTCTGGGTAACAGAACCTGGTCCGAGCCCCACAAGTCACCCCATCTTGGATTCCCCTAGGTCTCTAGTTTTCAGTAATGCACAGGTTTGATAGGTTTCCCTAGGTGCCGGCTGAGCTAGAGGCCAAAATCTACGGGTAGGTACTTCGCAAAAATCACCTCTGTTTTCTTTAAAAAAATTGGATGTGTCCACGTTGCGCTTTGGGGCGTTTCCTGTCGCGGGCGCTAGGCCTACCCACACAAGTGAGGTATCATTTTTATCGGGAGACATGGGGGAATGCTGGGTGGAAGGAAATTTGTGGCTCCTCTCAGATTCTAGAACTTTCTGCCACAGAAATGTGAGGAACATGTGTTTTTTTAGCCAAATTTTGAGGTTTAGAAAGGATTCTGGGTAACAGAACCTGGTCCAAACCCCACAAGTCACCCCATCTTGGATTCCCCTAGGTCTCTAGTTTTCAGAAATGCACAGGTTTGGATGGTTTCCCTAGGTGCCGGCTGAGCTAGAGGCTAAAATCTACAGGTAGGCACTTCGCAAAAAACACCTCTGTTTTCTTTCAAAAATTTGGATGTGTCCACGTTGCGCTTTGGGGCGTTTCCTGTCGCGGGCGCTAGGCCTACCCACACAACTGAGGTATCATTTTTATCGGGAGACTTGGGGGAACGCTGGGTGGAAGGAAATTTGTGGCTCCTCTCAGATTCCAGAACTTTCTGCCACAGAAATGTAAGGAACATGTGTTTTTTTAGCCAAATTTTGAGGTTTGCAAAGGATTCTGGGTAACAGAACCTGGTCCGAGCCCCACAAGTCACCCCATCTTGGATTCCCCTAGGTCTCTAGTTTTCAGAAATGCACAGGTTTGGTAGGTTTCCCTAGGTGCCGGCTGAGCTAGAGGCCAAAATCTACAGGTAGGCACTTCGCAAAAATCACCTCTGTTTTCTTTCAAGAAATTGGATGTGTCCACGTTGCGCTTTGGGGCGTTTCCTGTCGCGGGCGCTAGGCCTACCCACACAAGTGAGGTATCATTTTTATCGGGAGACTTGGGGGAACGCTGGGTGGAAGGAAATTCGTGGCTCCTCTCAGATTCCAGAACTTTCTGCCACAGAAATGTGAGGAACATGTGTTTTTTTAGCCAAATTTTGAGGTTTGCAAAGGATTCTGGGTAACAGAACCTGGTCCGAGCCCCACAAGTCACCCCATCTTGGATTCCCCTAGGTCTCTAGTTTTCAGAAATGCACAGGTTTGGTAGGATTCCCCTAGGTGCCGGCTGAGCTAGAGGCCAAAATCTACAGGTAGGTACTTCGCAAAAATCACCTCTGTTTTCTATAAAAAAATTGGATGTGTCCACGTTGCGCTTTGGGGCGTTTCCTGTCGCGGGCGCTAGGCCTACCCACACAAGTGAGGTATCATTTTTATCGGGAGACATGGGGGAATGCTGGGTGGAAGGAAATTTGTGGCTCCTCTCAGATTCCAGAACTTTCTGCCACAGAAATGTGAGGAACATGTGTTTTTTTAGCCAAATTTTGAGGTTTGCAAAGGATTCTGGGTAACAGAACCTGGTCCGAGCCCCACAAGTCACCCCATCTTGGATTCCCCTAGGTCTCTAGTTTTCAGAAATGCACAGATTTGGATGGTTTCCCTAGGTGCCGGCTGAGCTAGAGGCCAAAATCTACAGGTTCGCAAAAAACACCTCTGTTTTCTTTCAAAAATTTAAATGTGTCCACGTTGCGCTTTGGGGCGTTTCCTGTCGCGGGCGCTAGGCCTACCCATACAAGTGAGGTATCATTTTTATCGGGAGACTTGGGGGAACGCTGGGTGGGAGGAAATTTGTGGCTCCTCTCAGAATCCAGAACTTTCTGCCGCAGAAATGTGAGGAACATGTGTTTTTTTAGCCAAATTTTGAGGTTTGCAAAGGATTCTGGGTAACAGAACCTGGTCCGAGCCCCACAAGTCATCCCATCTTGGATTCCCCTAGGTCTCTAGTTTTCAGAAATGCACAGGTTTGGTAGGTTTCCCTAGGTGCCGGCTGAGCTAGAGGCCAAAATCTACAGGTAGGCACTTCGCAAAAATCACCTCTGTTTTCTTTAAAAAAATTGGATGTGTCCACGTTGCGCTTTGGGGCGTTTCCTGTTGCGGACGCTAGGCCTACCCACACAAGTGAGGTATCATTTTTATCGGGAGACTTGGGGGAACTCTGGGTGGAAGGAAATTTGTGGCTCCTCTCAGATTCCAGAACTTTCTGCCACAGAAATGTGAGGAACATGTGTTTTTTTAGCCAAATTTTGAGGTTTGCAAAGGATTCTGGGTAACAGAACCTGGTCCGAGCCCCACAAGTCACCCCATCTTGGATTCCCCTAGGTCTCTAGTTTTCAGAAATGCACAGGTTTGGTAGGTTTCCCTAGGTGCTGGCTGAGCTAGAGTCCAAAATCTACAGGTAGGCACTTCGCAAAAAATACCTCTGTTTTCTTTCAAAAATTTGGATGTGTCCACGTTGCGCTTTGGGGCGTTTCCTGTCGCGGGCGCTAGGCCTACCCACACAAGTGAGGTATCATTTTTATCGGGAGACTTGGGGGAACGCTGGGTGGAAGGAAATTTGTGGCTCCTCTCAGATTCCAGAACTTTCTGCCACAGAAATGTGAGGAACATGTGTTTTTTTAAGCCAAATTTTGAGGTTTGCAAAGATTTCTGGGTAACAGAACCTGGTCCGAGCCCCACAAGTCACCCCATCTTGGATTCCCCTAGGTCTCTAGTTTTCAGAAATGCACATGTTTGGATGGTTTCCCTAGGTGCTGGCTGAGCTAGAGGCCAAAATCTACAGGTAGGCACTTCGCAAAAAACACCTCTGTTTTCTTTCAAAAATGTGGATGTGTCCACGTTGCGCTTTGGGGCGTTTCCTGTCACGGGCGCTAGGCCTACCCACACAAGTGAGGTATCATTTTTATCGGGAGACTTGGGGGAACGCTGGGTAAAAGGAAATTTGTTGCTCCTCTCAGATTCCAGAACTTTCTGCCACAGAAATGTGAGGAACATGTGTTTTTTTAGCCAAATTTTGAGGTTTGCAAAGGATTCTGGGTAACAGAACCTGGTCCGAGCCCCACAAGTCACCCCATCTTGGATTCCCCTAGGTCTCTAGTTTTCAGAAATGCACAGGTTTGGTAGGTTTCCCTAGGTGCCGGCTGAGCTAGAGGCCAAAATCTACAGGTAGGTACTTCGCAAAAATCACCTCTGTTTTCTATAAAAAAATTGGATGTGTCCACGTTGCGCTTTGGGGCGTTTCCTGTCGCGGGCGCTAGGCCTACCCACACAAGTGAGGTATCATTTTTATCGGGAGACATGGGGGCATGCTGGTTGGAAGGAAATTTGTGGCTCCTCTCAGATTCCAGAACTTTCTGCCACAGAAATTTGAGGAACATGTGTTTTTTTAGCCAAATTTTGAGGTTTGCAAAGGATTCTGGTAACAGAACCTGGTCCGAGCCCCACAAGTCACCCCATCTTGGATTCCCCTAGGTCTCTAGTTTTCTGAAATGCACAGATTTGGATGGTTTCTCTAGGTGCCGGCTGAGCTAGAGGCCAAAATCTACAGGTTCGCAAAAAACACCTCTGTTTTCTTTCAAAAATTTAAATGTGTCCACGTTGCGCTTTGGGGCGTTTCCTGTCGCGGGCGCTAGGCCTACCCATACAAGTGAGGTATCATTTTTATCGGGAGACTTGGGGGAACGCTGGGTGGAAGGAAATTTGTGGCTCCTCTCAGATTCCAGAACTTTCTGCCGCAGAAATGTGAGGAACATGTGTTTTTTTAGCCAAATTTTGAGGTTTGCAAAGGATTCTGGGTAACAGAACCTGGTCCGAGCCCCACAAGTCATCCCATCTTGGATTCCCCTAGGTCTCTAGTTTTCAGAAATGCACAGGTTTGGTAGGTTTCCCTAGGTGGCGGCTGAGCTAGAGGCCAAAATCTACAGGTAGGCACTTCGCAAAAAACAACTCTGTTTTCTTTCAAAAATTTGGATGTGTCCACGTTGCGCTTTGGGGCGTTTCCTGTCGCGGGCGCTAGGCCTACCCACACAACTGAGGTATCATTTTTATCGGGAGACTTGGGGGAACGCTGGGTGGAAGGAAATTTGTGGCTCCTCTCAGATTCCAGAACTTTCTGCCACAGAAATGTAAGGAACATGTGTTTTTTTAGCCAAATTTTGAGGTTTGCAAAGGATTCTGGGTAACAGAACCTGGTCCGAGCCCCACAAGTCACCCCATCTTGGATTCCCCTAGGTCTCTAGTTTTCAGAAATGCACAGGTTTGGTAGGTTTCCCTAGGTGCCGGCTGAGCTAGAGGCCAAAATCTACAGGTAGGCACTTCGCAAAAATCACCTCTGTTTTCTTTCAAGAAATTGGATGTGTCCACGTTGCGCTTTGGGGCGTTTCCTGTCGCGGGCGCTAGGCCTACCCACACAAGTGAGGTATCATTTTTATCGGGAGACTTGGGGGAACGCTGGGTGGAAGGAAATTCGTGGCTCCTCTCAGATTCCAGAACTTTCTGCCACAGAAATGTGAGGAACATGTGTTTTTTTAGCCAAATTTTGAGGTTTGCAAAGGATTCTGGGTAACAGAACCTGGTCCGAGCCCCACAAGTCACCCCATCTTGGATTCCCCTAGGTCTCTAGTTTTCAGAAATGCACAGGTTTGGTAGGATTCCCCTAGGTGCCGGCTGAGCTAGAGGCCAAAATCTACAGGTAGGTACTTCGCAAAAATCACCTCTGTTTTCTATAAAAAAATTGGATGTGTCCACGTTGCGCTTTGGGGCGTTTCCTGTCGCGGGCGCTAGGCCTACCCACACAAGTGAGGTATCATTTTTATCGGGAGACATGGGGGAATGCTGGGTGGAAGGAAATTTGTGGCTCCTCTCAGATTCCAGAACTTTCTGCCACAGAAATGTGAGGAACATGTGTTTTTTTAGCCAAATTTTGAGGTTTGCAAAGGATTCTGGGTAACAGAACCTGGTCCGAGCCCCACAAGTCACCCCATCTTGGATTCCCCTAGGTCTCTAGTTTTCAGAAATGCACAGATTTGGATGGTTTCCCTAGGTGCCGGCTGAGCTAGAGGCCAAAATCTACAGGTTCGCAAAAAACACCTGTGTTTTCTTTCAAAAATTTAAATGTGTCCACGTTGCGCTTTGGGGCGTTTCCTGTCGCGGGCGCTAGGCCTACCCATACAAGTGAGGTATCATTTTTATCGGGAGACTTGGGGGAACGCTGGGTGGAAGGAAATTTGTGGCTCCTCTCAGAATCCAGAACTTTCTGCCGCAGAAATGTGAGGAACATGTGTTTTTTTAGCCAAATTTAGAGGTTTGCAAAGGATTCTGGGTAACAGAACCTGGTCCGAGCCCCACAAGTCATCCCATCTTGGATTCCCCTAGGTCTCTAGTTTTCAGAAATGCACAGGTTTGGTAGGTTTCCCTAGGTGCCGGCTGAGCTAGAGGCCAAAATCTACAGGTAGGCACTTCGCAAAAATCACCTCTGTTTTCTTTAAAAAAATTGGATGTGTCCACGTTGCGCTTTGGGGCGTTTCCTGTTGCGGACGCTAGGCCTACCCACACAAGTGAGGTATCATTTTTATCGGGAGACTTGGGGGAACTCTGGGTGGAAGGAAATTTGTGGCTCCTCTCAGATTCCAGAACTTTCTGCCACAGAAATGTGAGGAACATGTGTTTTTTTAGCCAAATTTTGAGGTTTGCAAAGGATTCTGGGTAACAGAACCTGGTCCGAGCCCCACAAGTCACCCCATCTTGGATTCCCCTAGGTCTCTAGTTTTCAGAAATGCACAGGTTTGGTAGGTTTCCCTAGGTGCTGGCTGAGCTAGAGTCCAAAATCTACAGGTAGGCACTTCGCAAAAAATACCTCTGTTTTCTTTCAAAAATTTGGATGTGTCCACGTTGCGCTTTGGGGCGTTTCCTGTCGCGGGCGCTAGGCCTACCCACACAAGTGAGGTATCATTTTTATCGGGAGACTTGGGGGAACGCTGGGTGGAAGGAAATTTGTGGCTCCTCTCAGATTCCAGAACTTTCTGCCACAGAAATGTGAGGAACATGTGTTTTTTTAAGCCAAATTTTGAGGTTTGCAAAGATTTCTGGGTAACAGAACCTGGTCCGAGCCCCACAAGTCACCCCATCTTGGATTTCCCTAGGTCTCTAGTTTTCAGAAATGCACATGTTTGGATGGTTTCCCTAGGTGCTGGCTGAGCTAGAGGCCAAAATCTACAGGTAGGCACTTCGCAAAAAACACCTCTGTTTTCTTTCAAAAATGTGGATGTGTCCACGTTGCGCTTTGGGGCGTTTCCTGTCACGGGCGCTAGGCCTACCCACACAAGTGAGGTATCATTTTTATCGGGAGACTTGGGGGAACGCTGGGTAAAAGGAAATTTGTTGCTCCTCTCAGATTCCAGAACTTTCTGCCACAGAAATGTGAGGAACATGTGTTTTTTTAGCCAAATTTTGAGGTTTGCAAAGGATTCTGGGTAACAGAACCTGGTCCGAGCCCCACAAGTCACCCCATCTTGGATTCCCCTAGGTCTCTAGTTTTCAGAAATGCACAGGTTTGGTAGGTTTCCCTAGGTGCCGGCTGAGCTAGAGGCCAAAATCTACAGGTAGGTACTTCGCAAAAATCACCTCTGTTTTCTATAAAAAAATTGGATGTGTCCACGTTGCGCTTTGGGGCGTTTCCTGTCGCAGGCGCTAGGCCTACCCACACAAGTGAGGTATCATTTTTATCGGGAGACATGGGGGCATGCTGGTTGGAAGGAAATTTGTGGCTCCTCTCAGATTCCAGAACTTTCTGCCACAGAAATTTGAGGAACATGTGTTTTTTTAGCCAAATTTTGAGGTTTGCAAAGGATTCTGGGTAACAGAACCTGGTCCGAGCCCCACAAGTCACCCCATCTTGGATTCCCCTAGGTCTCTAGTTTTCTGAAATGCACAGATTTGGATGGTTTCCCTAGGTGCCGGCTGAGCTAGAGGCCAAAATCTACAGGTTCGCAAAAAACACCTCTGTTTTCTTTCAAAAATTTAAATGTGTCCACGTTGCGCTTTGGGGCGTTTCCTGTCGCGGGCGCTAGGCCTACCCATACAAGTGAGGTATCATTTTTATCGGGAGACTTGGGGGAACGCTGGGTGGAAGGAAATTTGTGGCTCCTCTCAGATTCCAGAACTTTCTGCCGCAGAAATGTGAGGAACATGTGTTTTTTTAGCCAAATTTTGAGGTTTGCAAAGGATTCTGGGTAACAGAACCTGGTCCGAGCCCCACAAGTCATCCCATCTTGGATTCCCCTAGGTCTCTAGTTTTCAGAAATGCACAGGTTTGGTAGGTTTCCCTAGGTGGCGGCTGAGCTAGAGGCCAAAATCTACAGGTAGGCACTTCGCAAAAATCACCTCTGTTTTCTTTAAAAAAATTGGATGTGTCCACGTTGCGCTTTGGGGCGTTTCCTGTTGCGGACGCTAGGCCTACCCACACAAGTGAGGTATCATTTTTATCGGGAGACTTGGGGGAACGCTGGGTGGAAGGAAATTTGTGGCTCCTCTCAGATTCCAGAACTTTCTGCCACAGAAATGTGAGGAACATGTGTTTTTTTAGCCAAATTTTGAGGTTTGCAAAGGATTCTGGGTAACAGAACCTGGTCCGAGCCCCACAAGTCACCCCATCTTGGATTCCCCTAGGTCTCTAGTTTTCAGAAATGCACAGGTTTGGTAGGTTTCCCTAGGTGCTGGCTGAGCTAGAGTCCAAAATCTACAGGTAGACACTTCGCAAAAAACACCTCTGTTTTCTTTCAAAAATTTGGATGTGTCCACGTTGCGCTTTGGGGCGTTTCCTGTCGCGGGCGCTAGGCCTACCCACACAAGTGAGGTATCATTTTTATCGGGAGACTTGGGGGAACGCTGGGTGGAAGGAAATTTGTGGCTCCTCTCAGATTCCAGAACTTTCTGCCACAGAAATGTGAGGAACATGTGTTTTTTTAAGCCAAATTTTGAGGTTTGCAAAGGATTCTGGGTAACAGAACCTGGTCCGAGCCCCACAAGTCACCCCATCTTGGATTCCCCTATGTCTCTAGTTTTCAGAAATGCACAGGTTTGGTAGGTTTCCCTAGGTGACGGCTGAGCTGGAGGCCAAAATCTACAGGTTGGCACTTCGCAAAAATCACCTCTGTTTTCTTTAAAAAAATTGGATGTGTCCACGTTACGCTTTGGGGCGTTTCATGTTGCGGACGCTAGGGCTACCCACACAGGTGAGGTATCATTTTTATCGGGAGACTTGGGGGAACGCTGGGTGGAAGGAAATTTGTGGCTCCTCTCAGATTCCAGAACTTTCTGCCACAGAAATGTGAGGATCATGTGTTTTTTTAGCCAAATTTTGAGGTTTGCAAAGGATTCTGGGTAACAGAACCTGGTCCGAGCCCCACAAGTCACCCCATCTTGGATTCCCCTAGGTCTCTAGTTTTCAGAAATGCACAGGTTTGGTAGGTTTCCCTAGGTGCCGGCTGAGCTAGAGGCCAAAATCTACAGGTAGGCACTTCGCAAAAAGCACCTCTGTTTTCTTTCAAAAATTTGGATGTGTCCACCTTGCGCTTTGGGGCGTTTCCTGTCGCGGGCGCTAGGCCTACCCACACAAGTGAGGTATCATTTTTATCGGGAGACTTGGAGGAACGCTGGGTGGAAGGAAGTTTGTGACTCCTCTCAGATTCCAGAACTTTCTGCCACAGAAATGTGAGGAACATGTGTTTTTTTAGCCAACTTTTGAGGTTTGCAAAGGATTCTGGGTAACAGAACCTGGTCCGAGCCCCACAAGTCACCCCATCTTGGATTCCCCTAGGTCTCTAGTTTTCAGTAATGCACAGGTTTGATAGGTTTCCCTAGGTGCCGGCTGAGCTAGAGGCCAAAATCTACGGGTAGGTACTTCGCAAAAATCACCTCTGTTTTCTTTAAAAAAATTGGATGTGTCCACGTTGCGCTTTGGGGCGTTTCCTGTCGCGGGCGCTAGGCCTACCCACACAAGTGAGGTATCATTTTTATCGGGAGACATGGGGGAATGCTGGGTGGAAGGAAATTTGTGGCTCCTCTCAGATTCTAGAACTTTCTGCCACAGAAATGTGAGGAACATGTGTTTTTTTAGCCAAATTTTGAGGTTTAGAAAGGATTCTGGGTAACAGAACCTGGTCCAAACCCCACAAGTCACCCCATCTTGGATTCCCCTAGGTCTCTAGTTTTCAGAAATGCACAGGTTTGGATGGTTTCCCTAGGTGCCGGCTGAGCTAGAGGCTAAAATCTACAGGTAGGCACTTCGCAAAAAACACCTCTGTTTTCTTTCAAAAATTTGGATGTGTCCACGTTGCGCTTTGGGGCGTTTCCTGTCGCGGGCGCTAGGCCTACCCACACAACTGAGGTATCATTTTTATCGGGAGACTTGGGGGAACGCTGGGTGGAAGGAAATTTGTGGCTCCTCTCAGATTCCAGAACTTTCTGCCACAGAAATGTAAGGAACATGTGTTTTTTTAGCCAAATTTTGAGGTTTGCAAAGGATTCTGGGTAACAGAACCTGGTCCGAGCCCCACAAGTCACCCCATCTTGGATTCCCCTAGGTCTCTAGTTTTCAGAAATGCACAGGTTTGGTAGGTTTCCCTAGGTGCCGGCTGAGCTAGAGGCCAAAATCTACAGGTAGGCACTTCGCAAAAATCACCTCTGTTTTCTTTCAAGAAATTGGATGTGTCCACGTTGCGCTTTGGGGCGTTTCCTGTCGCGGGCGCTAGGCCTACCCACACAAGTGAGGTATCATTTTTATCGGGAGACTTGGGGGAACGCTGGGTGGAAGGAAATTCGTGGCTCCTCTCAGATTCCAGAACTTTCTGCCACAGAAATGTGAGGAACATGTGTTTTTTTAGCCAAATTTTGAGGTTTGCAAAGGATTCTGGGTAACAGAACCTGGTCCGAGCCCCACAAGTCATCCCATCTTGGATTCCCCTAGGTCTCTAGTTTTCAGAAATGCACAGGTTTGGTAGGATTCCCCTAGGTGCCGGCTGAGCTAGAGGCCAAAATCTACAGGTAGGTACTTCGCAAAAATCACCTCTGTTTTCTATAAAAAAATTGGATGTGTCCACGTTGCGCTTTGGGGCGTTTCCTGTCGCGGGCGCTAGGCCTACCCACACAAGTGAGGTATCATTTTTATCGGGAGACATGGGGGAATGCTGGGTGGAAGGAAATTTGTGGCTCCTCTCAGATTCCAGAACTTTCTGCCACAGAAATGTGAGGAACATGTGTTTTTTTAGCCAAATTTTGAGGTTTGCAAAGGATTCTGGGTAACAGAACCTGGTCCGAGCCCCACAAGTCACCCCATCTTGGATTCCCCTAGGTCTCTAGTTTTCAGAAATGCACAGATTTGGATGGTTTCCCTAGGTGCCGGCTGAGCTAGAGGCCAAAATCTACAGGTTCGCAAAAAACACCTCTGTTTTCTTTCAAAAATTTAAATGTGTCCACGTTGCGCTTTGGGGCGTTTCCTGTCGCGGGCGCTAGGCCTACCCATACAAGTGAGGTATCATTTTTATCGGGAGACTTGGGGGAACGCTGGGTGGAAGGAAATTTGTGGCTCCTCTCAGAATCCAGAACTTTCTGCCGCAGAAATGTGAGGAACATGTGTTTTTTTAGCCAAATTTTGAGGTTTGCAAAGGATTCTGGGTAACAGAACCTGGTCCGAGCCCCACAAGTCATCCCATCTTGGATTCCCCTAGGTCTCTAGTTTTCAGAAATGCACAGGTTTGGTAGGTTTCCCTAGGTGCCGGCTGAGCTAGAGGCCAAAATCTACAGGTAGGCACTTCGCAAAAATCACCTCTGTTTTCTTTAAAAAAATTGGATGTGTCCACGTTGCGCTTTGGGGCGTTTCCTGTTGCGGACGCTAGGCCTACCCACACAAGTGAGGTATCATTTTTATCGGGAGACTTGGGGGAACTCTGGGTGGAAGGAAATTTGTGGCTCCTCTCAGATTCCAGAACTTTCTGCCACAGAAATGTGAGGAACATGTGTTTTTTTAGCCAAATTTTGAGGTTTGCAAAGGATTCTGGGTAACAGAACCTGGTCCGAGCCCCACAAGTCACCCCATCTTGGATTCCCCTAGGTCTCTAGTTTTCAGAAATGCACAGGTTTGGTAGGTTTCCCTAGGTGCTGGCTGAGCTAGAGTCCAAAATCTACAGGTAGGCACTTCGCAAAAAATACCTCTGTTTTCTTTCAAAAATTTGGATGTGTCCACGTTGCGCTTTGGGGCGTTTCCTGTCGCGGGCGCTAGGCCTACCCACACAAGTGAGGTATCATTTTTATCGGGAGACTTGGGGGAACGCTGGGTGGAAGGAAATTTGTGGCTCCTCTCAGATTCCAGAACTTTCTGCCACAGAAATGTGAGGAACATGTGTTTTTTTAAGCCAAATTTTGAGGTTTGCAAAGATTTCTGGGTAACAGAACCTGGTCCGAGCCCCACAAGTCACCCCATCTTGGATTCCCCTAGGTCTCTAGTTTTCAGAAATGCACATGTTTGGATGGTTTCCCTAGGTGCTGGCTGAGCTAGAGGCCAAAATCTACAGGTAGGCACTTCGCAAAAAACACCTCTGTTTTCTTTCAAAAATGTGGATGTGTCCACGTTGCGCTTTGGGGCGTTTCCTGTCACGGGCGCTAGGCCTACCCACACAAGTGAGGTATCATTTTTATCGGGAGACTTGGGGGAACGCTGGGTAAAAGGAAATTTGTTGCTCCTCTCAGATTCCAGAACTTTCTGCCACAGAAATGTGAGGAACATGTGTTTTTTTAGCCAAATTTTGAGGTTTGCAAAGGATTCTGGGTAACAGAACCTGGTCCGAGCCCCACAAGTCACCCCATCTTGGATTCCCCTAGGTCTCTAGTTTTCAGAAATGCACAGGTTTGGTAGGTTTCCCTAGGTGCCGGCTGAGCTAGAGGCCAAAATCTACAGGTAGGTACTTCGCAAAAATCACCTCTGTTTTCTATAAAAAAATTGGATGTGTCCACGTTGCGCTTTGGGGCGTTTCCTGTCGCGGGCGCTAGGCCTACCCACACAAGTGAGGTATCATTTTTATCGGGAGACATGGGGGCATGCTGGTTGGAAGGAAATTTGTGGCTCCTCTCAGATTCCAGAACTTTCTGCCACAGAAATTTGAGGAACATGTGTTTTTTTAGCCAAATTTTGAGGTTTGCAAAGGATTCTGGTAACAGAACCTGGTCCGAGCCCCACAAGTCACCCCATCTTGGATTCCCCTAGGTCTCTAGTTTTCTGAAATGCACAGATTTGGATGGTTTCTCTAGGTGCCGGCTGAGCTAGAGGCCAAAATCTACAGGTTCGCAAAAAACACCTCTGTTTTCTTTCAAAAATTTAAATGTGTCCACGTTGCGCTTTGGGGCGTTTCCTGTCGCGGGCGCTAGGCCTACCCATACAAGTGAGGTATCATTTTTATCGGGAGACTTGGGGGGAACGCTGGGTGGAAGGAAATTTGTGGCTCCTCTCAGATTCCAGAACTTTCTGCCGCAGAAATGTGAGGAACATGTGTTTTTTTAGCCAAATTTTGAGGTTTGCAAAGGATTCTGGGTAACAGAACCTGGTCCGAGCCCCACAAGTCATCCCATCTTGGATTCCCCTAGGTCTCTAGTTTTCAGAAATGCACAGGTTTGGTAGGTTTCCCTAGGTGGCGGCTGAGCTAGAGGCCAAAATCTACAGGTAGGCACTTCGCAAAAAACAACTCTGTTTTCTTTCAAAAATTTGGATGTGTCCACGTTGCGCTTTGGGGCGTTTCCTGTCGCGGGCGCTAGGCCTACCCACACAACTGAGGTATCATTTTTATCGGGAGACTTGGGGGAACGCTGGGTGGAAGGAAATTTGTGGCTCCTCTCAGATTCCAGAACTTTCTGCCACAGAAATGTAAGGAACATGTGTTTTTTTAGCCAAATTTTGAGGTTTGCAAAGGATTCTGGGTAACAGAACCTGGTCCGAGCCCCACAAGTCACCCCATCTTGGATTCCCCTAGGTCTCTAGTTTTCAGAAATGCACAGGTTTGGTAGGTTTCCCTAGGTGCCGGCTGAGCTAGAGGCCAAAATCTACAGGTAGGCACTTCGCAAAAATCACCTCTGTTTTCTTTCAAGAAATTGGATGTGTCCACGTTGCGCTTTGGGGCGTTTCCTGTCGCGGGCGCTAGGCCTACCCACACAAGTGAGGTATCATTTTTATCGGGAGACTTGGGGGAACGCTGGGTGGAAGGAAATTCGTGGCTCCTCTCAGATTCCAGAACTTTCTGCCACAGAAATGTGAGGAACATGTGTTTTTTTAGCCAAATTTTGAGGTTTGCAAAGGATTCTGGGTAACAGAACCTGGTCCGAGCCCCACAAGTCACCCCATCTTGGATTCCCCTAGGTCTCTAGTTTTCAGAAATGCACAGGTTTGGTAGGATTCCCCTAGGTGCCGGCTGAGCTAGAGGCCAAAATCTACAGGTAGGTACTTCGCAAAAATCACCTCTGTTTTCTATAAAAAAATTGGATGTGTCCACGTTGCGCTTTGGGGCGTTTCCTGTCGCGGGCGCTAGGCCTACCCACACAAGTGAGGTATCATTTTTATCGGGAGACATGGGGGAATGCTGGGTGGAAGGAAATTTGTGGCTCCTCTCAGATTCCAGAACTTTCTGCCACAGAAATGTGAGGAACATGTGTTTTTTTAGCCAAATTTTGAGGTTTGCAAAGGATTCTGGGTAACAGAACCTGGTCCGAGCCCCACAAGTCACCCCATCTTGGATTCCCCTAGGTCTCTAGTTTTCAGAAATGCACAGATTTGGATGGTTTCCCTAGGTGCCGGCTGAGCTAGAGGCCAAAATCTACAGGTTCGCAAAAAACACCTGTGTTTTCTTTCAAAAATTTAAATGTGTCCACGTTGCGCTTTGGGGCGTTTCCTGTCGCGGGCGCTAGGCCTACCCATACAAGTGAGGTATCATTTTTATCGGGAGACTTGGGGGAACGCTGGGTGGAAGGAAATTTGTGGCTCCTCTCAGAATCCAGAACTTTCTGCCGCAGAAATGTGAGGAACATGTGTTTTTTTTAGCCAAATTTAGAGGTTTGCAAAGGATTCTGGGTAACAGAACCTGGTCCGAGCCCCACAAGTCATCCCATCTTGGATTCCCCTAGGTCTCTAGTTTTCAGAAATGCACAGGTTTGGTAGGTTTCCCTAGGTGCCGGCTGAGCTAGAGGCCAAAATCTACAGGTAGGCACTTCGCAAAAATCACCTCTGTTTTCTTTAAAAAAATTGGATGTGTCCACGTTGCGCTTTGGGGCGTTTCCTGTTGCGGACGCTAGGCCTACCCACACAAGTGAGGTATCATTTTTATCGGGAGACTTGGGGGAACTCTGGGTGGAAGGAAATTTGTGGCTCCTCTCAGATTCCAGAACTTTCTGCCACAGAAATGTGAGGAACATGTGTTTTTTTAGCCAAATTTTGAGGTTTGCAAAGGATTCTGGGTAACAGAACCTGGTCCGAGCCCCACAAGTCACCCCATCTTGGATTCCCCTAGGTCTCTAGTTTTCAGAAATGCACAGGTTTGGTAGGTTTCCCTAGGTGCTGGCTGAGCTAGAGTCCAAAATCTACAGGTAGGCACTTCGCAAAAAATACCTCTGTTTTCTTTCAAAAATTTGGATGTGTCCACGTTGCGCTTTGGGGCGTTTCCTGTCGCGGGCGCTAGGCCTACCCACACAAGTGAGGTATCATTTTTATCGGGAGACTTGGGGGAACGCTGGGTGGAAGGAAATTTGTGGCTCCTCTCAGATTCCAGAACTTTCTGCCACAGAAATGTGAGGAACATGTGTTTTTTTAAGCCAAATTTTGAGGTTTGCAAAGATTTCTGGGTAACAGAACCTGGTCCGAGCCCCACAAGTCACCCCATCTTGGATTTCCCTAGGTCTCTAGTTTTCAGAAATGCACATGTTTGGATGGTTTCCCTAGGTGCTGGCTGAGCTAGAGGCCAAAATCTACAGGTAGGCACTTCGCAAAAAACACCTCTGTTTTCTTTAAAAAATGTGGATGTGTCCACGTTGCGCTTTGGGGCGTTTCCTGTCACGGGCGCTAGGCCTACCCACACAAGTGAGGTATCATTTTTATCGGGAGACTTGGGGGAACGCTGGGTAAAAGGAAATTTGTTGCTCCTCTCAGATTCCAGAACTTTCTGCCACAGAAATGTGAGGAACATGTGTTTTTTTAGCCAAATTTTGAGGTTTGCAAAGGATTCTGGGTAACAGAACCTGGTCCGAGCCCCACAAGTCACCCCATCTTGGATTCCCCTAGGTCTCTAGTTTTCAGAAATGCACAGGTTTGGTAGGTTTCCCTAGGTGCCGGCTGAGCTAGAGGCCAAAATCTACAGGTAGGTACTTCGCAAAAATCACCTCTGTTTTCTATAAAAAAATTGGATGTGTCCACGTTGCGCTTTGGGGCGTTTCCTGTCGCAGGCGCTAGGCCTACCCACACAAGTGAGGTATCATTTTTATCGGGAGACATGGGGGCATGCTGGTTGGAAGGAAATTTGTGGCTCCTCTCAGATTCCAGAACTTTCTGCCACAGAAATTTGAGGAACATGTGTTTTTTTAGCCAAATTTTGAGGTTTGCAAAGGATTCTGGGTAACAGAACCTGGTCCGAGCCCCACAAGTCACCCCATCTTGGATTCCCCTAGGTCTCTAGTTTTCTGAAATGCACAGATTTGGATGGTTTCCCTAGGTGCCGGCTGAGCTAGAGGCCAAAATCTACAGGTTCGCAAAAAACACCTCTGTTTTCTTTCAAAAATTTAAATGTGTCCACGTTGCGCTTTGGGGCGTTTCCTGTCGCGGGCGCTAGGCCTACCCATACAAGTGAGGTATCATTTTTATCGGGAGACTTGGGGGAACGCTGGGTGGAAGGAAATTTGTGGCTCCTCTCAGATTCCAGAACTTTCTGCCGCAGAAATGTGAGGAACATGTGTTTTTTTAGCCAAATTTTGAGGTTTGCAAAGGATTCTGGGTAACAGAACCTGGTCCGAGCCCCACAAGTCATCCCATCTTGGATTCCCCTAGGTCTCTAGTTTTCAGAAATGCACAGGTTTGGTAGGTTTCCCTAGGTGGCGGCTGAGCTAGAGGCCAAAATCTACAGGTAGGCACTTCGCAAAAATCACCTCTGTTTTCTTTAAAAAAATTGGATGTGTCCACGTTGCGCTTTGGGGCGTTTCCTGTTGCGGACGCTAGGCCTACCCACACAAGTGAGGTATCATTTTTATCGGGAGACTTGGGGAACGCTGGGTGGAAGGAAATTTGTGGCTCCTCTCAGATTCCAGAACTTTCTGCCACAGAAATGTGAGGAACATGTGTTTTTTTAGCCAAATTTTGAGGTTTGCAAAGGATTCTGGGTAACAGAAACCTGGTCGAGCCCCACAAGGTCACCCCATCTTGGATTCCCCTAGGTCTCTAGTTTTCAGAAATGCACAGGTTTGGTAGGTTTCCTAGGTGCTGGCTGAGCTAGAGTCCAAAATCTACAGGTAGACACTTCGCAAAAAACACCTCTGTTTTCTTTCAAAAATTTGGATGTGTCCACGTTGCGCTTTGGGGCGTTTCCTGTCGCGGGCGCTAGGCCTACCCACACAAGTGAGGTATCATTTTTATCGGGAGACTTGGGGGAACGCTGGGTGGAAGGAATTTGTGGCTCCTCTCAGATTCCAGAACTTTCTGCCACAGAAATGTGAGGAACATGTGTTTTTTTAAGCCAAATTTTGAGGTTTGCAAAGGATTCTGGGTAACAGAACCTGGTCCGAGCCCCACAAGTCACCCCATCTTGGATTCCCCTATGTCTCTAGTTTTCAGAAATGCACAGGTTTGGTAGGTTTCCCTAGGTGACGGCTGAGCTGGAGGCCAAAATCTACAGGTTGGCACTTCGCAAAAATCACCTCTGTTTTCTTAAAAAAATTGGATGTGTCCACGTTACGCTTTGGGGCGTTTCATGTTGCGGACGCTAGGGCTACCCACACAGGTGAGGTATCATTTTTATCGGGAGACTTGGGGGAACGCTGGGTGGAAGGAAATTTGTGGCTCCTCTCAGATTCCAGAACTTTCTGCCACAGAAATGTGAGGATCATGTGTTTTTTTAGCCAAATTTTGAGGTTTGCAAAGGATTCTGGGTAACAGAACCTGGTCCGAGCCCCACAAGTCACCCCATCTTGGATTCCCCTAGGTCTCTAGTTTTCAGAAATGCACAGGTTTGGTAGGTTTCCCTAGGTGCCGGCTGAGCTAGAGGCCAAAATCTACAGGTAGGCACTTCGCAAAAAAGCACCTCTGTTTTCTTTCAAAAATTTGGATGTGTCCACCTTGCGCTTTGGGGCGTTTCCTGTCGCGGGCGCTAGGCCTACCCACACAAGTGAGGTATCATTTTTATCGGGAGACTTGGAGGAACGCTGGGTGGAAGGAAGTTTGTGACTCCTCTCAGATTCCAGAACTTTCTGCCACAGAAATGTTGAGGAACATGTGTTTTTTTAGCCAACTTTTGAGGTTTGCAAAGGATTCTGGGTACAGAACCTGGTCCCGAGCCCCACAAGTCACCCCATCTTGGATTCCCCTAGGTCTCTAGTTTTCAGTAATGCACAGGTTTGATAGGTTTCCCTAGGTGCCGGTGCTGAGCTAGAGTGCCAAAATCTACGGGTAGGTACTTCGCAAAAATCACCTCTGTTTTCTTTAAAAAAATTGGATGTGTCCACGTTGCGCTTTGGGGCGTTTCCTGTCGCGGGCGCTAGGCCTACCCACACAAGTGAGGTATCATTTTTATCGGGAGACATGGGGAATGCTGGGTGGAAGGAAATTTGTGGCTCCTCTCAGATTCTAGAACTTTCTGCCACAGAAATGTGAGGAACATGTGTTTTTTTAGCCAAATTTTGAGGTTTAGAAAGGATTCTGGGTAACAGAACCTGGTCCAAACCCCACAAGTCACCCCATCTTGGATTCCCCTAGGTCTCTAGTTTTCAGAAATGCACAGGTTTGGATGGTTTCCCTAGGTGCCGGCTGAGCTAGAGGCTAAAATCTACAGGTAGGCACTTCGCAAAAAACACCTCTGTTTTCTTTCAAAAATTTGGATGTGTCCACGTTGCGCTTTGGGGCGTTTTCCTGTCGCGGGCGCTAGGCCTACCCACACAACTGAGGTATCATTTTTATCGGGAGACTTGGGGGAACGCTGGGTGGAAGGAAATTTGTGGCTCCTCTCAGATTCCAGAACTTTCTGCCACAGAAATGTAAGGAACATGTGTTTTTTTAGCCAAATTTTGAGGTTTGCAAAGGATTCTGGGTAACAGAACCTGGTCCGAGCCCCACAAGTCACCCCATCTTGGATTCCCCTAGGTCTCTAGTTTTCAGAAATGCACAGGTTTGGTAGGTTTCCCTAGGTGCCGGCTGAGCTAGAGGCCAAAATCTACAGGTAGGCACTTCGCAAAAATCACCTCTGTTTTCTTTCAAGAAATTGGATGTGTCCACGTTGCGCTTTGGGGCGTTTCCTGTCGCGGGCGCTAGGCCTACCCACACAAGTGAGGTATCATTTTTATCGGGAGACTTGGGGGAACGCTGGGTGGAAGGAAATTCGTGGCTCCTCTCAGATTCCAGAACTTTCTGCCACAGAAATGTGAGGAACATGTGTTTTTTTAGCCAAATTTTGAGGTTTGCAAAGGATTCTGGGTAACAGAACCTGGTCCGAGCCCCACAAGTCATCCCATCTTGGATTCCCCTAGGTCTCTAGTTTTCAGAAATGCACAGGTTTTGGTAGGATTCCCCTAGGTGCCGGCTGAGCTAGAGGCCAAAATCTACAGGTAGGTACTTCGCAAAAATCACCTCTGTTTTCTATAAAAAAATTGGATGTGTCCACGTTGCGCTTTGGGGCGTTTCCTGTCGCGGGCGCTAGGCCTACCCACACAAGTGAGGTATCATTTTATCGGGAGACATGGGGGAATGCTGGGGTGGAAGGAAATTTGTGGCTCCTCTCAGATTCCAGAACTTTCTGCCACAGAAATGTGAGGAACATGTGTTTTTTTAGCCAAATTTTGAGGTTTGCAAAGGATTCTGGGTAACAGAACCTGGTCCGAGCCCCACAAGTCACCCCATCTTGGATTCCCCTAGGTCTCTAGTTTTCAGAAATGCACAGATTTGGATGGTTTCCCTAGGTGCCGGCTGAGCTAGAGGCCAAAATCTACAGGTTCGCAAAAAACACCTCTGTTTTCTTTCAAAAATTTAAATGTGTCCACGTTGCGCTTTGGGGGCGTTTCCTGTCGCGGGCGCTAGGCCTACCCATACAAGTGAGGTATCATTTTTATCGGGAGACTTGGGGGAACGCTGGGTGGAAGGAAATTTGTGGCTCCTCTCAGAATCCAGAACTTTCTGCCGCAGAAATGTGAGGAACATGTGTTTTTTTAGCCAAATTTTGAGGTTTGCAAAGGATTCTGGGTAACAGAACCTGGTCCGAGCCCCACAAGTCATCCCATCTTGGATTCCCCTAGGTCTCTAGTTTTCAGAAATGCACAGGTTTGGTAGGTTTCCCTAGGTGCCGGCTGAGCTAGAGGCCAAAATCTACAGGTAGGCACTTCGCAAAAATCACCTCTGTTTTCTTTAAAAAAATTGGATGTGTCCACGTTGCGCTTTTGGGGCGTTTCCTGTTGCGGACGCTAGGCCTACCCACACAAGTGAGGTATCATTTTTATCGGAGACTTGGGGGAACTCTGGGTGGAAGGAAATTTGTGGCTCCTCTCAGATTCCAGAACTTTCTGCCACAGAAATGTGAGGAACATGTGTTTTTTTAGCCAAATTTTGAGGTTTGCAAAGGATTCTGGGTAACAGAACCTGGTCCGAGCCCCACAAGTCACCCCATCTTGGATTCCCTAGGTCTCTAGTTTTCAGAAATGCACAGGTTTGGTAGGTTTCCCTAGGTGCTGGCTGAGCTAGAGTCCAAAATCTACAGGTAGGCACTTCGCAAAAAATACCTCTGTTTTCTTTCAAAAATTTGGATGTGTCCACGTTGCGCTTTGGGGCGTTTCCTGTCGCGGGCGCTAGGCCTACCCACACAAGTGAGGTATCATTTTTATCGGGAGACTTGGGGGAACGCTGGGTGGAAGGAAATTTGTGGCTCCTCTCAGATTCCAGAACTTTCTGCCACAGAAATGTGAGGAACA